>NC_141389.1:20312184-20912184 GCF_017979445.1 Akebia trifoliata
GAGAGAGAGAGAGAGAGAGAGAGCAGAGAAAAAGAAGAAGAGATCTCCTGTCTTGCTCTCAAATTTCTCTTTGTTTATCTCAAGAATCTCCATAATCATGCCAACAGACAAGCATAGTGACACAACGCCTCATAATATAAAACCTTGCTCTCTGTTCCTTCACTAAGCTTGCACACTTTCTTGTAAAAGAACCTCTCCTTTTAGAAGAATTCCTCATTAAAGGAGAAGTAGTAGTTGAAGAACGACTCCTTGATCCCTCTTTCTTTGATAATTTCCATTTTTCATCCATATAGAAATGATGAGCAGTAGTAGTAGTAGCAGCAGCAGCCATGAATAAACCTTCTTCTTCCTGCTTTCTATCTATGTAGAGAGAGAGAGAGAGAGATTGATTGATTGATGAGACTGGCAGTGAAGGAGAAGGTGGGGTTTGGAGTTATTTATAGGGAGGTGGGAAATGATAGGGTTGCAGAACCAGATGGTGTGGCAGTGGGTATCACCTGGGCTTGCTTTTACCTCGAGAAGCCCACCATTTTAAATTATTCAGATTTCAGTTAAAAACAAATACATTTTGCAAACCTAGAAGGCGCATTACCGATGCAAACGTCATGAACCTAACTTAATTTTTCGTTTTTACCGAATTGTGTGTTTGGTTTGGCAAACTATCCCCTTCAAGTCAACAACCAGAATTAAATCAAACAAAGAACAACAACATAAAATTTAATGAACTCTGATGGAGAGATTTCTTTTTAAACACCCACTCGATAGTCCATTTTATTAAATTTTTTCTTTCATACTACCCCCTCACCACTCTTTTCAATCGATGAGATGGATGATTTAAATTATTAAGATGGATAATTCAAATTGTTGCAATCTACCTTTATTCTGATGGTCAAGATTGAATTTCTTATAATCATTGAGATCATCATGGATCTCAACTTTGTAAAATGATTATCAAGATTAATGATTGAAGTTGTCGAGATCAAGCTTATTACAATTGGCGATCTCCACGTTTCAACATGAATCATTGAGACCAACGATTTGAATTGTTGAGTTTGATGATTTGAATTTGTTATTTTATCCAAGTGAGGGGGTATTAGGGGAGAAAGATTTTGCACAGTTGTTAGATATGCATCATTCACTATTCACCTTTTCTAAATACTTATTTTAAATTTTTTTTTTTTTTTTTTAAATTCATAAATGTGATTTTTGGTATTCTCTTTTCATGGAACATATGTTAAATATCATTTTCATCTACTACTTATTTTAAATTCTTTCATTCGATGGTAAAAAAAATCAAACCAAATCGACTATTTGACAAAAAAATTTAATAAAATAAGTTTTGATTAGTGAACCATCAATTTTTTATGTTTGCTTTTTTAATGAAGGTAATTTAGAAAAATGTATATGGATTTCTAGATATTGTTTAATAAAACATAAGATGGTCCAACCAAATTGAAAAAGGGGCCATCACGGTTCAACCAATTTGATAAATTTTCAATGAAACATTGATTTAATTTTTAAAATATTACTATCATTCAGTTTTGAAGATTCCCTAATTTGTAACAAGAGAGAACTTTATGAAGCATTAAACTGTATTACAATTACAAACATTAAACATTAAAGAATTTTACATTAATAATCATTTCGACCAAATGAATCATCACCATATCTTTCCCACAAATGGTCAATCAATGCATTTCGAAGTGCATGCTAAGTCTATTTGTTTTTAATGATACATTAATGTCGAATAATGAACTATTAAAATCATCTCATTTCATCATCTGCCACCATCTCAACATTTGTGATGGGTGTTTAATTAGAATGGCAAACATTCGCATACGCTTCATCTTTGACTATCACATTGTGCATTATGATACACCTAGACATATAAAATACAATTTCTAGATACCTCAATTTGTCTGGATCTAACCCGAAGGCTCACAAAAATCCAGTGAAGAAGGATGTGACCCAAAGACTTTGAATTTACTAAGTGAGACCCACTCTAAAGAGAACCAACACTTTTCAAAAATATTAATTAAGCTAGCCTTTTAATGACTAACAACCATGCTTAATTTACCACAAGTCGTTGGTCACCTAAGACCTATGCAAATTATACTTTGCCCCTCACTAACCTAAAGTACATCATGATTTTACACTAGCCCTTACTCAATAAAGGTCCAATCAGTTAAGCAGTTGTGGTTGGCATGAGTGCACTAGATTTTCTTAGAGGAATTTACATGTTAACCCTCTCTTAATCTCTCATTTTTCCAAGATAACACAATATTTTCTATTTTTACCCATGCATTAAGCCTTATTAATCCTTGAACCTTGGTTTTCTAGTAATTACATAAATCCTTTAATGTTGACTCGTGGTCCCTAGAAAATGCCAATTACCTTCATATATCTCTAGTTTGTTAAAACTCAATCTAAAGTATTGACCATTAACCCACTTTTTTTTATTCTTAATTCAAGGTCATTCATTAATAATTCTTTCTAATTTAACCAAGTTTAAGGGATCAATATACTTTTACCCATCTAAAAGAACTCTCTACAATTTAAGAATAATTGCTCTTCTATCCTCAAATTCGTTTGGAGCTTATAGAAAATAATAGATTATAAAACCCCTATTCTCTTATGTTAATTACATGTCATTAATATTTTTTTCATTGATATATATTTGATTATTTCAAAGGGTTTCAACACCTTTATCCCACCAATAAAATTTTTTAGAACCTTATAAGTTTTGACATTTCTGTCATTTGATCATCATGATTGGTAAGACTCAAAAAAATGTAAAAGATAATCAAAGACACTTTGATGGATGGCAAACAAGGGCATTCATTGAGATTTTGTTGAAATTAAGAAGAACTCATGGAGTTTGGATTTTTACATCCCTAAAGATCTCCCAAGGGCTTATAAATAAATGACTTTTCCGACAAATGAGGGGGGAAGTCTTATGCCCCAAAATTCTGTCCAAATTCTCTTCTTACCATCTTATAAAGTCCCAAAACTCTGGCAAATTTTCTACTCACATACCAAGAAGGATTATAACAAGAAGAAGAAAAAGAAAGAAAGAAGGTCGAAAACCAAAGTGAGGAGAAACATTAATTTTCTATTTTGTTACTTACGTACTCCCCTAATCCTACTTCTACGCCCCCACTCTAATCTCTTTAGTTTTTTAAGTTCATTTATTTTTCAAAAAATATAATTTAGTTTTTACTTTCAATGGCTAGGGAGGTAGAGAATAACCCCTCCAGATGAGGTAATCTCCCCCTTTAAGTCTAAATATAAGTTCCTTAGGGAACTTTTACTTTCTTCTTGTTGTCTTTAATTTTTTACTTTCCAAGTACATTTATTTTTCAAGTAAATAATGTAATCTTTTCTTTCAATAGTTAGGAAGGTAGAGAGTAATCCCTCCATGTGAGATAATCTCTCGTTTTAAGTCCATAATAATTCCTTAGGGAATATTTTAGTTTTCAATGCTTTAACTTCTTTTACGTATAGCTTACTTGTATACATGTAGTGTATGCACTCTCAATGGCAAGAGAGGTAGAGAGTAATCTTTCCATGTGATGTAATCTCCCTCTTATAAGACCATAATAAGTTCCTTAGGGATCATTTACTTTTCAATGTTCTTTTACTCCCCTTTAGCTTACTTGCATTGCATGTAGTGTAAATACTTTTAATGGATAAGGAAGAAGAAAGTAATTCTTTCATGTGAAGTAGTCTCCCATTTATAAGTCCATAATAAATTCCTTATGAAACCCTTGCATGCACGTACTTTTGCACATACCACACATTCTTATTCTAAAAATACAGAGTCAGAGTGTATTCCTTATGGATTAACACTTACAATTCAAAGCATACAAAAAAATAATCCCTTATGGACACATTTAAAACATAATTGCATACACTCATTTTTAGATTATCTCACGTACTCAAGGATACATGCATTGCTCTATTTTCTAATACAAAATCCTTTAAAAAAATAGTTTTAGTTTTCACTTTTGGCCAATATTTGATAACCATCGGCTTGATGGGTGAGATAATGTGCCTAACACGTTTCTTGTGTCACAACCGAACCTTATTACTTGAACCTCTAAGGTTAGACCAGATTTGAGTCACCAATTCCTTGAGGAATAGTTTTTTCAAAACTTATTTTAGGGTTCTAAAAGCGCCCTCGATCCGCGGGGTGAGCGGATCCGCTTTTGACCTTTGAGGTTTGGGAGTCGCCACCTAGTTATTACGGTCTAAGAACCGAATTTTGATTCTAAAAGATAAATAAACTAATCTATGAAAGAAAAATACGGGTCCGGGGATCACGTTATGGGGTTGAAAGGTGTTAGGCACCAACCCCGCCCGGCAAACGCCGGTCTCTACTAATTCCCAAATAAAACTACATTGCTAACAAGACCTAAATAATAATAAAAAAATAAAAAAAACTCACCTTTGCCAAACGCAATAATTTTATCCCCTCAGATATGATAGAATAACTCCTCGTATAGTATTCCTAGCTTTGTTCTGTCTCCGGATCTGATCTCTGAGCTCCGAGGCAAGGTATCTCTTTCTTAGATTTGGATTCTTCGAATTTGTTATGAATTTTGAGGTGTTTTTGAAGGATTTCTAAGTGTTTTTCAAGCTAAAATCGAAGTACGGGTGCTAGGTAAGGAGTTGGAGCTTCAAAATTAGGGTTTATGGGAGGCTAGGGAAGTTTTTTGACCTAATTCTCTTAGGATTTTTTATTTGATACGAAAATAAGGTGTGGAGGCTCCTATTTATAAAGTTTTTTTTAGAAGAATTAGGGTTTCTTTTAGGGTTTTAATTAGGGTTTTGACTTTAGTCTTATGAGATTAACTTAGTCTTTAGGATTTTAATTTAGGGTTTCGACTTTAGTCTTATGAGATTGACTTGATTAGTTTAGATTAGGGTTTTGACTTCAGTCTTATGAGATTGACTTGATTAGTTTAGATTAGGGTTTTGACTTTAGTCGTATGAGATTGACTTTAATACTTTGATTTTAGTCTTTCTTGATTGACTTTTAGTCTTACTTGATTGACTTTAGGCTTACTTGATTGACTTTAATTTTTGAAGAGCTCCATTTTATTATATTTTTAATTCTTTGGGCCCCCAGATGAGGGGTCCTTGAATAAATATCTTGGCAACCATCAACAATTTTGCCTAAAAGCCTGATTGATCGATTTTTTTGATTTAAAATTTTAAAATAATTTTATTAATGTTTCACTTTACATTATTTAATATTTTATTTATTAATTTCGAAATTATTAATTATTAAAATTGTAAAATTACTGTTTTGCCCTCGGAGAGGACTTTTTGTGTTTTAAGTCGTTTTTCAATATTTCAAGATGTTTTAGAATCGATTTTTCGTAAGAAATTCAATGAAAATATTGGTTTGTGTCATTTATGAAATTTTTTTGTGGAATGGTCGTGAACTTTATGAGGGGCATTTTCATAATTTTGTTGAATTTTGTGAAAATTGGCGAAATGATTTATTTAGTTTTGATTTGTTGTTTTATGTATTTGAATGGATTTTTCTAAGTGTAATGTAGGCTTTAGGGATGTTTTAAGGTTAGGGGTATTTTGGTCATTTGATCATTTTTTAGTGATTTTTATCGTAAAGCTTCTTTTTGTCAACAAGATGATGATTTCTATATTTCTGGGGTCGTGTTTTCCTAGCGTAACGTGATTTCTACAGTTTTGACAATTCGAGATACCTCATCTGGATTTCTAAAACACATCTGGTAACGAAATAAAGCGTTGAAATAAACATCCATCATTGGGAATCGTTACGATCGGGTTGACGAGTTGATTAATCAGGCGAATGCAAAAATGGGATTTCTACAGATGCCCCTCTTTGACAGAGGGTTGAAGCAAACCAGATAGCAAATCTATTTTGGTAGATGGTACGATATCTGAATGCCAAAGCTAGTGACAGTTATTTTTGCAGCCTGATTTAGCAATTCGTCGGGATGTTCAGATCCTTGAGCGTAAAACTATCCCCGAACTAAAACGTTGTCAGGTCATCGAGCGAGAACTCTCACTGACAATGTAGATCCTTGATTTTAAAAAAATTCTCCTTTACTAATATGTGCAAATGTGTACACTTGAAATCTGAAATAAATCTGAGAGGGTTTGAGCAAAATTGAGTATAAATTGAGCATAACTGAGCATAAATTTAGCATAATCTGAGCAAAATCTTAGCATAAAAAAGTTGAATGTCTTACTTTACCTACCCTGGGTGAAAGAATAATGAACAATTTTTTTTAGGGAGTCATACTCTACCTACTCGGGGTGAAAGAGTAATGAACTAAGCTTTTTGGGAGTCCCACTCTACCTGTCCAAGGTGAAAGAGTAATGAACTAATTTTTTTTGGAAAGTTTTACTCTACCTACTCGGAGTGAAAGAGTAATGAACTAATTTTTCTGGAGTTTACTCTACTTGCCCGAGGTGAAAGAGTAAATGAACTAATTTTTTTGGGAAGTTCTACTCTACTTACTCGGAGTAAAAGAGTAATGAACTAAGCTTTTTGGGAGTCCTACTTTACATGCCCAGGGTGAAAGAGTAATAAACTAATTTTTTGGGAAGTTCTACTCTACCTACTCGGGGTGAAAGAGTAATGAAATATTTTTTCTAGGAGTCCTACTTTACCTGCTCAGGGTGAAAGAGTAATGAACTAATTTTTTGGGAAGTTTTACTCTACCTACTCGGGGTGAAAGAGTAATTAACTATTTTTTCTAGGAGTCCTACTCTACCTACTCGGGGTGAAAGAGTAATGAACTATTTTTTCTAGGAGTCCTACTCTACCTACTCGGGGTGAAAGAGTAATGAATTTTTTTGAGAAGTTCTACTCTACCTACTCGGGGTGAAAGAGTAATGAATTATTTTTTCTAGGAGTCCTACTCTACCTACTTAGGGTGAAAGAGTAATGAACTAATTGTTTAGGAAGTTCTACTCTACCTACTTGGGGTGAAAGAGTAACGAACTATTTTTTCTAGGAGTCCTACTCTACCTTCTCCGGGTGAAAGAGTAATGAATTTTTTTTCGGGAGTTCTACTCTACCTACTCGGGGTAAAAAAGTAATGAATTATTTTTTCTGGGAGTTCTACTCCACATACTCGGCGTGAAAGAGTAATAGACTTATTTTCTAGGAGTTCTACTCTACCTACTCAGGTAAAAGAGTAATGAACTATTTTTTTGGGAGTCCTACTCTACATACTCGAGGTGAAGGAGTAATGAACTATTTTTTCTGGGAGTTCTACAATACCTACTCAGGGTGAAAGAGTAATGAACTTTTTTCGGGAGTTCTACTCTACCTACTCGGGTGAAAGAGTAATGAACTATTTTTTCTGGGAGTCCTACTCTACCTACTCAGGGTGAAAGAGTAATGAACTTTTTTCGGGAGTTCTACTCTACCTACTCAAGGTGAAAGAGTAATGAACTACTCGGGGTGAAAGAGTAATGAACTACTTTTCTAGGAGTCCTACTCTACCTACTCGAAGTGAAAGAGTAATGAACTATTTTTCGGGAGTTCTATTCTACCTACTCGGGATGAAAGAGTAATGGACTATTTTTTCTGGGAGTTCTACTCTACATACTTGGGGTAAACGAGTAATAGACTTATTTTCTGGGAGTTCTACTCTACCTACTTAGGGTGAAAGAGTAATGACCTATTTTTTCTGGGAGTCCTACTCTACATACCCGGGGTGAAAGAGTAATGAACTATTTTTTCTGGGAGTCCTACTCCACCTACTCGGGGTGAAAGTGTAATGAACTTTTTTCGGGAGTTCTATTCTACTTACTTGGGGTGAAAGAGTAATGACCTATTTTTTCTGGAAGTCCTACTTTACCTACTCGGGGTGAAAGAGTAATGAACTTTTTTCGGGAATTCTACTCTACCTACTCGAGGTGAAAGAGTAATGAACTACTCGGGGTGAAAGAGCAATGAACTATTTTTCTAGGAGTCCTACTTTACCTACTCGGGGTGAAAAAGTAATAAATTTTTTTCGGGAGTTCTACTCTACGTACTCGGGATGAAAGAGTAATGAACTATATTTTCTGGGACTTCTACTCTACATACTCGGGGTGAAAGAGTAACAGACTTATTTTCTGGGAGTTCTACTCTACCTACTCAGGGTGAAAGAGTAATGAACTATTTTTTCTGGGAGTCATACTCTACATATTCGGGGTGAAAGAGTAATGGACTTATTTTCTAGGAGTTCTACTTTACCTACTCGGGGTGAAAGAGTAATGAACTATTTTTTTCTGAGAGTCCTACTCTACCTACACAGGGTGAAAGAGTAATGAATTATTTTGTCTGGGAGTCCTACTCTACATATTCGGGGTGAAAGAGTAATGAACTTTTTTCGAGAGTTCTACTCTACCTATTCGGGGTGAAAGAGTAATGAGCTATTTTTTCTGGGAGTTCTACTTTACATGCTCGGGGTGAAAGAGTAATGAATTATCTGAGTAAAATCTGAAAAAACCCTCGGAGGTATCTGGCTAAGCATAATCCGAGAAAGCCCTCGGTGGCAACTGGCTGAGCATAATCTGAGAAAACCCTTGGTGGCAACTGGCTAAGCATAATTCGAGTAAATCTTTGGCGGCATCTGGCTGAGCATAATTAGAGAAAACCCTCGACGACATCTGGCTGAGCATAATCCGAGCAAACCCTCAACGACAACTAAGCAAAATCCAAGATAATCCTCGGCGGCAACTGAGCAAAATATAAGTTAACCCTTAGCGGCAACTAAGCAAAATCAAAGTTAACCCTTGGTAGCAACAGAGCAAAATCCAAGATAACCCTTGGCGGCAACTGAGCAAAATCCAAGTTAACCCTTGGCGGCAACTGAGCAAAATCCAAGATAACCCTTAGCGGCAACTGAGTAAAATCAAAGTTAACCCTTGGCAGCAACTGAGCAAAATCCAAGTTAACCCTTGGTGACAGCTAAGCAAAATCCAAGATAACCCTTGGCAGCAGCTGAGTAAAATCCAAATTAACCCTTGGTAGTAACTGAGCAAAATTCAAGATAACCCTTGGCGGCAACTGAGCAAAATTCAAGTTAACCCTTGGTGGCAATTGAGCAAAACTGACTCAGGAATGAATGCCTTTTGGGAAAGAATGAATGAATTTGGAGAAGACTGATTAAAATATTTCGGGGGACGAACAAATCTGGAAGATAATGAATCTGGAAGAGAATGATCGAATCAAAGAATGAATGGATCTGGAAAAGAATCTGGGAACGAAAGAATGCCATATCTCCTAATGAGTTATTAGTTAATCTCTGGGTAAATAAGTTATTCTTTGGGCAAAAATTAAAATATGAGATCAGGAACAATTTTGTTTGACACTCAAGGGTTTTTTTCCAAAAGTTTTATGAATTTAAAACCTGAGTTTTTATTTCTTTTGAACCTCAAGGGTATTTTGAAAACTGCTATCAAGAGGGTAACCTTAAGTTTGGAGTTCCCATTATCTTTTAGGATTAACATTGCTCAAAAATAAAATGCTCCTAGTTTGACAATAAGCATAGCATTGGAGATGATGCAAAAATTAAAAAAAAATGCCCCTAGTATAAAGGGGGAAACTACATATTTAGAGGAAAAAGAAAATGCCCCTTGTATGAAGGTTTGAAATATCTGATTACTACAATCGCAATAAAGATCCAACTTTTAATTTTGATTAATTTTATTGAAGATTTAGAGTTAGACTCAAGAGAACAAAATATTTCCTTTTGAGACTCATAATAAAATTCACCTTTCTCTCTCTTGGTTCACTTGGAGAAGTAAAAATTTTTAGACCAATCGTAGACAAGATACTTGTGGCTTTTGAGTCTGTACCTGAGCTAAGTGTTGAACTTGATTATTCAGACTTCTGATGTTTCAGCTGAGACTGCTCTTAGTTTTTCTTCTATTTTACTTTATTGCTCTAACTTTTGCCTAGATTGCCTTTTCAGGTTTTCAAACTAGCGAGCATGCTCTAGTTTTTGTCTAGATTACCTTTTTAGATTTTCAATCTAGCGAGCTTTTTTTCTTTCTCTTTGCTCTGATTCTTGTCAAGACCGTCCTTTCTGATTTTCAACCTTGCGAGTTTACCTTAGTTTTTGCCTAAGTCGCCCTTTTCAGGTTTTCAACCTAGCAGGCATTTTTTTTTTCTTTCTTATGGAATTGCTGTTTGATCATGCTTTGATATCTTCCTTGACTTTTTCACACGGTACTTAGGAGGACTTTTATGGGTAGACTTAGGACTGGGTATAAAAAAAAAGAAATTTTGAGACTCAGAAACCTAAATGCCCCTTGTGTGGCATTTCCTTTTAAATTGTTTTCTTTTTCCTTGAATTTTCTTCCCCATTTTGGATGATATTTTTTTTTCTTTTGAATTTTTTTTCTTTTTAGATTTTTCTTTGTTAGGGAATCTATTTTTTTTATTTTGATGTGGTCGGACTTGAAGTAACTTCTCAGGTTGCCTGTGTACCCCAGACCAAAAACGTAGTTCGAATTTTTCCTTCCCCTAGGTTAGGTGATCGGGTTGAGAAAGAAAAATGTATATATATATATATATATATTTTTTTTTTTAAATAGTTGCAAAGGGCTAAGAAAGGAGATATTGAACTAGATAGCAGGAAAATTGATTCGACCAAAGATGGCCTCCTTAAATATAGTACTGCTTGATCTGGTCAAGGTTGATTGGTTCTAGTAGTTCAATTATATCATGATCTTGAAGTCTGACGGCTTTTCCAAGAATATTTTCTTTAATGATGAACGAGCCTTCCCAATTAGGTTTGAACTTCCCTGTGGGGTTAAAGATAAAAGATAGGTGCTCGATTCTCTTTGAGTACTAAATCCCCGACTTGTAAGTGACGAGCCCTAACCTTCTTATCAAACGTGAGAGTGACTCTTCTTTAATAAGTTTGCACATGGCACAGAAGTCTAAGTTGTTTTCTTCAATCAAATTTAGTTCTTCGTATCCACGGACCCAATCTACCTATAGCAACTGACTTTCCAATAAGACCTTGAGAGACATGATTTCCATTTTAACTGACAAGACTACTTCCATATCATATATTAGAGAGTAGAGAATAGCTCCAGTGGAAGACAACATTGAAGTATGATGTGCCCCTAGTGTGAATGAAAGCTTCTTTAACCATTCCCGGTGCAATCGACACATTTTCACGATAATTATTTTGAGACTCTTATTAGCTATTTGCTTCAACCACTCCATTAATCTGAGGACGGTAGGGAGATGATGCCAGATCTTGAACTTTGAACACAAAGTAATCCTTGATTTTGAAGTGTGACCTATTATCAGATATCAATCCCAAAGGTACCCTGTATTGACTTATGATAGCTGCAGTAAGGACAACATTGAAACGTTTTGTAACATCTTCTTTGATCTCGTTGGTATTTTCATTTCATTGAGCGAGTATCTATTCTATGTTGGACAACACCCAAGCTTGCACCTAACATATCCTTACCAGACTATGTGAACAAGTCTTTTGAAATTTCTGAGTAAATTCATTATCCCTTCGTGTTCCTCTAGGGATAGGATGGTTTCTACTTGAATCTCTTTAGGAATTATTTTCTATTCATAGGTCAATGACCTTTGCTTTCTTGATTGAAAGTTGTTGAGTCCGACCCTTATCTTCTTGTTCAGGAGAAAAATATATCATTGAAACCAGATTATTAGTTAATTCGTTAATGCACTCGAGGCATTCAAAAATTTTCTTTATCCAATCAAATTCAGAAGGGGCGACAGACACCTCTATGACTCGACAAACTAACTCGACTCAACAGAAAAAAGAGTTGGTTCAATCTAAAGAAAACATGACCTTGCTGGATTGATAAAAAAATGGACTTGAGCTAATCCAAATGACTCATGAAAACTCAAGACAAGTAATAACAATGGGCTTGATTATGGACTAAGGACTCAAGACATTGCTTATAATTGGCAATACTGAAACACTATGATCTTCAGGGAATAATTGTGTAATTTTGAGAAATTCTGAGATCATTTCTGACTGTTGACTTGATATTGACGTTTATTCTAACTAACTGGATTTACAACCCTAGCTAGATGATGGACGATTGAGTTTAGGTACAATGATAACCCTGAAATCTAATCGAATGTGGATTTAATCAACTTTAGTGCTACCCCCTTAATAACATTTTAAATGAACCCTGAGATTTTATTGAATTCTGTGTACCAATCCATAAAATAATTCATCCGTTCAATGATTATTCAAAAGGAAAATAATTTTATTACACTTTTAAAATTATTGGAAAATAATGTTTTTATTATATAAAATTTTTCACAAATCTGATTATTTTTTGCAACATATTTTGGTAATTTTTCAAGTCCCATGCAAAAATAGATTTTTTGTAAAAAGCATATTTCAAAAATTTTCAATGCAAAATTAGATCTTTTGTAAATCATTTCTTTCATTTTCTTTTCTTTTGAAAAACATTTTTTCTTTGAAAAATATTTTTCATTTGGAAAACATTTTTCTTCTGAAAAACATTTTTCTTTTATTAAAATGGATTAAAACCCGAATTAAAAAAGAGTTCGAATTCCTTTTTGATTCAAATGGATTGGCACATAATGATCGTTGGATCAAGATAGACTGGGTCACTATGAATCATTGCAAAAAATGAATTCTTTATTGGGTTGGTGCACCCATTTTAATCAGGTAAAACAAAACCTTAATCATTGAGGACAACACAATATTTTGATCTCATACATACATTTTGATCTCATCATTCACATCATCACATACATTCATCAATCACAAGGTCTCATTCAATAAATAACCCGGGAACACCCACGATAAGTTCGAGTTGTGGCCTACAAGGGAGGTTTCTAGACTCTAAGCTTACTATATGCAATGTATTTTTATCTAGCCACCCTTGCCCAAGTACACCTATATACCAGACAGTACGTGGTGACTTGGTTTGATATATCGTATAGGTGATAATCTAAAATTTCAACTCACTTCTCTGAAGTCAAAAATAGCCAGTTTGATCCCCAATTGAGAAGTGGCGCACGATGCTGAGTAAGGACCCACTTAAATACCTCTCGTCTAGAATAGACGTAGTCTATCCCCCTCATACAATAGGGTACAACGGGGCAGGATCTCGCTTAGGCACCGATTTTGACCAAGAAGTGCAATTAATGTACTTAGATTATCTTTGATATACCTATGGGTACGAGTCAAGAGTTGTAACTTTCATAAATGGTTTGGCATCCCACGAAGGGATGACCATGTACTAGTACTACGTTGGCAATCGGGACATGTGACTGTGTGGCTTACAATAGGTCAAAGGCTCAGGTTGTTCCAACTTGGGTGCATCGATATACCTTTCAGAGTCACCTGATCAGACGGTACTGATGCCCCAGTTTGATATACTCTAAGGTACGTGACTGGAGTTGTGGTTTTCATGAATGACGTCGCATCTCCGAAGAGATCGGGTCACGCACTAGTGCCATATTGGCTATATGGGACGTGCAAGCGTGCAAAGCATGTACTGAATCATTTTAAAATAAGTAAAGTTTTACAAAAGAAACTACGAATGACTCGTACATATAGCCAGAGATGAGTAACGAAACATGTTAAAACTCACATTACATCGATCAGTAGTACTCACTATAATATTTTTTTTATATAAGACTAATTGACTAAGTGGAAATATTAAACATGTATTTCATTTTATATATCAAAATAAGGTAATAGAGACATAATACACAATGGTGGAGTAGTGAAATTAGAGAGTTGGGATTCACGACTAGATCGCTCCTAGTCGGAACATGATGTTTCATAATAAGTATTAGTTCATGATTTTGTGGCTGGTCGCTATTTACCACACTTGCGATACCATTTATCGGGCTCAGGCTAGTCGTTTGACGTGACCGTAAGCAATGGATCTCTTTTCGATGTGTCAGAATGTTTGACTGCTATAGATTGCTAGTGATCAGTGACTAATCATCTTCATCTATGCCTTTCAAGCATGCATGTGATTCCCAAATATACAAACCATTCGTATACGACTACCTTTACATTACAAGTTCACTGGTAAAGATAGAGAGGAATAAATCCGGATTCCAGTTGTGACTCCATTCTCATACGCGTCCCATACCACATATGAGCTTGGTGGTTCCTACTGTACATCCTAGGATAGTACACAACTTCGGATGATATGACCCACTATCCCTTCAGGCATTCACAGACTCTTTAACAGCTCACAAAATAATTACATATATATATATATATATATATATATATATATATATATATATATATATATATATATATATATATATATATATATATATATATATATATTTTCATTTGAAAATAAAAGAAAAATTAACAATACAAGATTGAGAATGAATATCTAGTTTTCTACCATGCAAGTGTGGCCACCTGGCTTAAAATAAATAATATAACGAAAAAGTAAACAACGTCTCGTGCTAACAGAAAGTAAATAAACATACAACCAGTAAAATTATCCCTAGATATCTGTTCTCCAACCTACATACAACACAACAATATAAAATGCAGACATCACCCCTCGGGTGTGACTCTGACATTTTACTGTTTCATACCTTTTTTCCCTTTTTTCGATTTTTACCATTTTCAATCTTTCAAAAAAAATATTCACTTTTTGATATTCATCAACTCAATTTGAGTTCATTGAATATTAAATCATTTTTCTAACTGTGAAATTCATTTTTATCAATAACATTGAAAAAGTACAAAACTTAAATCAAAACGGGATTCGAACGGTGTACAGGACCCAATTGACGGAAATAACCCGTTGAAATATCCTACCCACGTATAATTTGTTATAAAATACAATAAAACATATCAAATATGCAAGATCTGATGTAAATTTGAAATAACTATTAAATTCTAAATTTTTGGAAACATACCACAAATTTTTAATATACAATTTTCACAATCTACAATTACTAATAAAAATTGAGAGTTCCTTACAATCTCTATGTGAAAGAATTGAAACATGAACACGAAAATCAAGACGAACGACACAAAAATTGAAATAGATCGGATTTCGAAGCGATTGATTTTTTAATCTGACCCGGTGATTTTGAAGATCTCGATGCTGTCATCTTTTCTCCCTTCTGCGACAGAGGACAGTTTGATCCCGAAGCAGATGAAATCCAAGGTCAAAGTTTCTAAATACGACTAATTTTTGACGATACAGAGTGAAAAAGAAAGTGAAACAAAAAAATCTTGGGTAGGTTTCGTAGATGTCGAGGTTGCTGATTTTTTTCCCTTCTATGTCGGTTGTCGACGACGAGCTGTTTGTCATGAATCTGAGGTAGGAAATCAGTAAAATAAATAAATTTTTCGTTTCATATGTCGCGACTATTTGGACGAGTTGGGGAAGATGAGGAAAAAAAATTAAAAAAATTTATTTATATAAATTTTGGGACGAAATTGGTATTTTGCCTACTGTTTCGATCGACGATAACTTGACCATCCGGATTCCAAAACTGACAAATGAATACTCTATTTTATCTAATTTTTCATTCTGGATCTAATGGTATGTTTAATTTCTATAAATTTTTTCTCTAACAAAAATTTACATTTTTGGCCTGAGGTGACCCTTAAAATTGACGTCATTTTCATTTTTGATGATAATTCGACTTTCTGTGCTTCAAAAATGATAAATAAATAGTTCATATGCAATAATTTTTTTGTTACAAACTCAATGGTTTAATCAAATCTTAATAATTCTTACTCTAGCAAAAAGTCATTATTTTAGCCTGATCCGACTTGATAATCGAGGATTTTGTAATTTTTATATTTGGACTCGTATTTGAGCATGCTTACAGGCTAAAATATGTTTTTCAATCATTTTGAATTCAATGGTGATGTCAGATTTCCTAAAAAATGATCAGAAACCTCCTAAAATTTTATCCTAAGTCCCACTTTCAAGATTTTTTTAAAATTTTATTATTTATTTTTTCTCGAGATACGAATTGAAAACTCAGGGTTTTACATCAGCCTACTCTTTTGTAGGTGTAGTGTAGTCATGTTTTGTAAAAATTATTTTAGTAGTGACTCTCATACGGATAATGGCTATTATTCTACCTAAAATCTAGGTAAGGAAGTCCATATTAGGGATTACGGAAGGTGTTAGGCACCACCCTATTACCTCTACCATAGGTGGTAATCTTAGAATTGGTCATTTTTGAAAAATGAAAATAAAAATTTGAAGAATCCAATTTGTGCCCTCGAGTGTGTGGGATTTTGATTTCGATTTTATCTAAAAATGACTTCCTTGTTGAGAAAGGGGCCCCCTGATATGGTTTGTGCTTCTTAGAAAATCTTGAAAAATGTAGATTTTTTTATCAAGGGCCCATATCCATATAGAAAGGGACCAAGGCCTTAGTCTCAAAACACTTTTGTGGTGTGTGCACTTGTGTAAGGATTTTTAAGAAATATTTTCGAAAAGGGTTTTCAATCTCTACCCTTTCGGCTGAGTCGAAGCCCAATCTAGTGGAAGTAGAGGAGGATATGCATCACATCTTAGGATTGTTCTAGAGAAAGCGAAATAAAATAAAATAAAAAGAGAGGGGAGAAGTAGAAGACGACAATTATGGAAGGGAGAGAATGAGGGATTATTTCTTTCTCTTTTAATCCTCATGCTACCTTGTTCTTCTTCCTCTTTGACTTAGTCTTTATGTGTTGGATGTGTAGAACTCTTAGTGATTTAAGGATATGAGTCTAAAGGTCATAAGAGAAGGAGAGAGTGAGTGAGAGAGTTGAAAGAATTGAGAGAGAGTTAAAAAACTTGGTAAGAGGTTCAAGTCTTAGGGTTTGTGAAAGATGACTTGAGGGTGGTGTTCAAACATGTGTTTTCGCAGAGGGAAATGTTTTTTTTTATATATAGATTTTGAGGATGGTTTTTTAGTTTAGAATGGGGTGAAAATATGAAAAGGTGAAGAATGGCATGAGGTTTATGAGTAAGATATATAAAACTTAAGATTAAGGGAAGGGTATTGTGGAAAGTGGTGCAAATGGATTATTTTTTACCCAAATGGGTTGGATTTTTCAACCCATATGGGTTGAGTGTTAGGTGGGGTTAGAGGGCATGGATTTTGGTTAGAAAAATGATTGTGTAAGGGTGTGGTTGTTGATATTTTGGGAGGGTGGAAAAGGGTTAAAATAATATGGGGGTTTTATAGTAGGTGAGTTGATTAAGAAGAAGTGGTATGGGGTATAGAGATAACTTATAGAGTATTTTGAGGGGAATATGATGGAGGTAGGTTATAACATGGGTGTGGATTGGTTAGTTTTTTGAGAATGGTGATGGGGTTATGTAGATGGATTTATGGAGGTAAGTTGTGATGGTGACTAATATCCCATTTTGATGATCATTGGTTATTGTGGTGATTGGTCGTAATCATGGATATAGTTTTGGGCTTAGGCTTAGGATTGGGTAATGGATAGGGTAGTAGTTTTGGGTTGAGTTGAAATGTGAGGTGGTGATAATTATCTAGGGGGAAATTTCTTCTCCATGGGATAAGCAAAAGAGGCCCTAAGTCATTTATTGAAATAAAAAAAGGTTTTTAAGCCCATTTTAATTTTTTTGATAAAAATATGTCTTTCAAATTAGGATATCTATAGCTGCCCATCTTTGCAGGAGTTGTGTGCAAAGAATAGTCTAAACCCCTATTTGTATGGGCCCAATTTTTTTGAAAACATGATTGTAAAACACTGAATGAATTGATGATTTGTGAAAAGTTGTTACCCGAGCACGAGGTCTAGCAGGATTTGACCTTGTAATTCCTCGATCTCGTGGGACGAAACTCGTTTGCGATCTCGAATTTGATGAAAGTTTGTTTAATTTTGAAATTTTGGTATTGTTTTGTATTTTAGGAAATTAGAATTGAATATAACTTAAAAATGATATATATTTTTTAAATGTGTTACATTCAAATAATAATAAAAAATTGGAAGAACTAAAGAGCTTGTAATGATCCTTAATAGGTTTACACGGAAGAGTCTTTCAAACTCACTATAACAGTCTCTGATTGAAGTGGTTGGAAAAATGAAAGAAAACATGATCCTCCCAAGCTTTGAGTATGACAACGATAGAATCTATTATAAATAAGGCAGTCTCCCAAGCTAAGAGTTTGATAGGGATTAAACTGATAATGAAAAGTAGAGATAAGATTAGAATCTATGTGTGTTTTAACAATAATGATTTGACATTTTTTGTTTTAAACGACGAACTTGTGAAATCTAAGGAAGATCAAAATTCTTTTTTTTCTCGATTTTTTTTATTTATTTTTTTGTTTTTATAAACTAAGAATATCGTGTAATTTATATTCATGCAACAAGGAGCAATAGTAGTTTAGACTCTTATTGTGGAAGAAAATATAATTTAAACTCATAGTGGAGAGCATCATACAGTTTAAGCTCGTACTAAAGAGCATCATACAGTCTAGGCTCTTGCTAAGGAATAATATATAGTTTAGGCTCTTACTAAGGAGTAATACATAGTTTAAGTTCTTGTTAAGAAGCAAAATGCAATTTAGATTTTTATTGATGAGCGATAAGCAATTTTGGGCTCTTCCTAAGGAGTAACAAGAAGTTTTAAGGTCTTATTGAGGAGCAACGAGTAGTTTTAAGTTTTGACCGAGTAGCGAGATGTAATTTAGACTATTGTAAAGGAGTTACAAACAATTTTAGGCTTTTACTGAAGAGCGACAAGTAATTTTAAGCTCTTACTAAGAAACAACAAGCAGTTTTAAGCTCTTATTGAGGAGCAACAAGCAATTTTAAAATCTTATTTAGGAACAATAAGTAGTTTTAGGCTCTTATTGAGGAACATCATAAAGTTTAGGCAATTATTGAGAAATAAAATGTATTTTATACTTTTACTAAAGAGCGAAATGCAGTTTAAACTCTTATTGAGGACCAATAAATAGTTTTAGGCTCTTGTTGAGGATCAGTAAGAAGTTTTATACTCTTACTGAGGAACAACATATAGTTTAGGCTTTTATTGAGGAACATCATACAGTTTAGACTCTTATTAAGGAGAAAAATGTAGTTTAAGCTCTTACTAAGGAGCAGCGAGCTATTTTAGGCTCTTATTGAAGAAAATACTTATGTAAAATAGTTCTGATAATTATTGACATTGGGTAATTCAATATTTTACTTTTAAGGAATAAATTGAACTTTTCGTCACATGTCCAAAATATTAGTTTGTATGATGCATGCAAAAACTCTTTGTTTTTTTGTTTTTTGTTTTTATTTTTATTTTTTTAATCATGTTTTTAATATGAGAAAAAAAATCAGGTCAAGAATCCGGCATTGCTAAATACAGACTAGGGTATGCCCATCAAATAGAGATTAATTTTTTTCAATTATCTTTAAGGTCCTTTAGAATCATCCCCACTATTGGATACCAACGAAAGGATAAAAAAATAATTGGATGGCATTTGATAGTGAGATAAAGAATTGTGTAATGATTGGTGATTAATAGTAGACATTAAAATTTTTCCAAGATATTTATAAATCGATGATTATTCAGACTTCAAACATTTTCAAAATAGAGAATAATTGATGGATAGAGATGATACATATATTTTTTTTTGATTCATGCCCCTGGTGGCAATTGCGGTTTTCACCAAGTCTAGTTCTATAATTTTTGCGCATTGATGTTATTTTAGGTTTTCATTGTACTTATGATATTTGATATTGTCATGATTTGATTCTTTTACTCACAATGCCTTTGTAGGTTTTCATTGTGCCATTTCCAATTCATGTTAAATTTTTTGTAAACTTCTCACAAATATATATTCCTTCATTGCCAAGGAATATTCGTAGTAAAAATATTCTTTTCAAATTATTTCTCGATCAAAGAAGACTTGATTTTATGACGTAACATGGATAGGGTTGAGGTTCGCGAAGAAATGGTATAGGCTCAAAAATAGAATTGGATATAATGGGTAGGTTGAACTAAGGGTTTATCTTTTATTCTCTTTTTTTTTTGTGAAAAAGAAACTATATCTCATTTTGCATGAGCCAGAAAGAATTTATTTGCGTACGATTGAGAGCATCAAGTGGAATGATGAATTTTGAAGACGAGTGCCCAAATATGGGATCTGATAAGGTTTAGCCTCCTTGAATTCCTTGATTTCATAGCACGGAGCTCATTTGAAATCTTGAATTTGATGAAAAATGGTTACTTAAACACGAGGTCTGACAGGGTTTGCCCTATTAATTCTTTGATTTCATGACACGGAGCTCGTTTGAAATATTTGATTTGATGAATTTTGGGATAATTGATGCTTTTAACCGTCGTTGCATTGAGTTTAATCAGAGTTAATCTAAACTGGATTTTTTTTAAATGATATTATCTTTTTTTTTTCTTTCATTATCCTAGTGTAGGATGACATGCCCTGGTTCTAGGTAATTGAAGGATAATGAAGGTTCGAATGGGTTGATTAGAGGTAGATATGTTAGGGTAGTAGAAGGAATGTCTCTTTTCATTTCGAGATTTGATTTTTTAGGAATAACATTTGATGTCATTTAATGCTTGTCAACTCAAGAGATAGACCTTTTGCAAATTTGAATCCTTGATAGTGACTAGTTTTTCATGATTGGACTAGAATCTTCTCATAAGATATCCTTGTATAAGGGCTAAACCATTTTTTCGGACTTTTGTTGATCTACTCTTCTTTTCGACAATTTTTTGACGTTTTTTTTTTCTTTTTTATTCTTGTCGATATGCTTTCCAAAAATCCCTAAGATTGTTTGTTTAGGATTGTCCCTGAATCAGCACATATATTTTTCCTTAACTTCTTCGATAAATCTTGCAAAAAGGACCTTCAAAGAAGAACAAATCAATTTATCGTTGACATGAACTTCTTTCTAAGTTGTGAGTTACATTTGAAAATTGGACAATAAAGTAGAATTGGTTGGTTGAAATCAGACTTGATACTTTTAAAATGAAAGCTTCTGATGGATGAATTGGATTTTTTGTTGCTTTGAATTGAGAAGTATAGGAAATTCCCCAGTTCAGATAATTTTTTTATATTATTTTGTTATTCACAGTTTATACTCATACTGGCCAGGAATAATTAAAATGGGTTGAAGAAAGTATGAAGATAATCGTTAGGTTTCTTGAGTCATCTTCAGTCCTCTTATTAAAATCGAGTCTAACTTATCAAATTTTGACAGGATACCCATGTCGTTAATTAATTCTAAATTCTTTATAGTAATGAAGCTCATAATTGAAAGATTTTTTTTTGAAATATTTTGATTTTTTTTTAATTTTTGAAAATATATTTATTTTAATGTTTTTTAGATAGATAATAATAGTTTATATATATTTTTTTAAATGGACCTCCTAAATTAATACCCTTCTTGATGATGAAGGTCCAATAAATATTCCTAAGAAGGAAATATATTTTTTTATTTTAGAAATTTTTGAAATGAAGAGGTATTCAAAAATTTTCTTTGATGTTGCAAGCGATAAATAAATAATCAATTGTCGTCTTGAACGAATAAAATTAAAATGAGATTCGACAGTGCGGAGCTGGCATCAACATGAAGTTGGCATCAGCATAAAGTTGGATTGGGTACATCAGCGTAAAGCTGACATCTACCCAGAGCTAGATTACATTTTTTCTAAAAGGGGATTACATCAACACAGGCTGGCATCAACACGAAGCTGGCATCGGTATCAAGCTAGATTGTGTGCTCTTGAAAGAATGGGTTACATCAACACGGAGCAAGCATTGGCAGGGAACCGACATTATCGCAAAGCTGGACATATTTAGATATTTTACGAGATATTTCATCAACATAGAGTCGGCATCAGTACGGGGGCAAGAAAGTTCATTTAAAAAGAGGATTCATCAGCATAGTGTTTGAATCTTTTTTTTTTAAGATAAAGTTTTATTAGTGGTTCATTAGTATGGAGCTAGAATGTTTGAAAAAGAGATAGGTTCATCAATACAAAGCTAGCATTAACACGAAGCTAGAAGTTTTGGAAAAAAAATAAGTTCATCAGTACGGAGCTAAAAATGTTGTAAAAGTTATAAAAATTCACCAGTATAGAACTGACATCAGTGCAGAGATGGATTGTGCTCTAGAAGATATTTCATCGGCATGAGACCGACATCAACATAGGGTTGAGGTGCTATTTTTTTTTTAATTTAAAATACTTCATCAACATGGAGTTAGCATTGGCACTAAGCCGAAAAAGTTTTCTCAGAGGTTTGGTAAGAAATTTCATTAGCATGGAACTAGCATCAGTGTAGAGTTAGAAAAAACTTTTTAAAAGAAAATGTTTGTAAAAAAATTCATCAGTGCAGAGTTGGAAAAGATGAGGTGTTCGAGTTCTTGTGACCCCTTACAAGTAGTTTCTTGAATCTTAAAACTTTATATTTTTATATTTTTTTTAAGAAAAATGTTATTGAGAGTGATGGACCTGATTGGGGTTAATAAATCCACTATCATTGAAAAAATAGTTGAACTCGTTAGGGTTGATCCAATAATGCTGGACCTGATTAGGGTTGATCAGATGATAATGAATCTGATTAGAGTCGATTGGATGGTTGTGGACCTGTTTGGACCGATTGTGGGTAGTAGACACAATTAGAGTCGATTGCATGATTGTGGACCTAATTGGGTCAATCGTGGATAGTGGACTCAATTAGAATTGATCGTGGATAGAGCCTCAATTGGGTCGATCAGATGATGGTCGACCTGATTGGGGTTAATCATAAATGATAGACCAATTTGGATCGATTGTGGATCATGGACCCGATTTGGGTCAAATTTGGATCGTGGACCCGATTTAGATCGAATTTGGGTCATAGACCTATTTCGCGTTGAGTATAGATCGTGGACTCGGTTTGGGTCGAGTATGAATTGTGGACCCAATTTGGGTCAAATTTGGATCGTAGACCTGATTTGGGTCAAGTATGGATCGTGGACTTGATTTGGGTCGAATTTGGATCATGGACCCATTTTGGGTCGAGTATGAATCATGGACCAGGTTTGGGTTGAATTTGGATTGTAGACTCGGTTCGAGTCAAATTTGGATGGTGGACCTGATTTGGGTTGAGTATGGATTATGGACTTGATTCAGGTCAAATTATGGATCGTGGACTTGATTTAGGTCCAATTTAGATCGTGGACCCGATTGGGATCGAATTTGGATCGTGGATCCGGTTTAGGTCGAGTATGGATTGTGGATCCAGTTCGAGTCGAATTGTGGATCTTGAACCTGGTTTGGGTCAATAGTAGATGATGGGCCTGATTATGATCGCGTATGGGTAATGGACTCAATTATGGTCAATTGAAGGGTAGTGATTTTGATTGATGAAAATAGATTTGATAATATTGGACCCGTTTAGGGTTGAACGTGGGGATGGACCAACTTAGGCCTTACGATAATTTAGAGATAGCAAGAGGACATTACAATTGGTAGACACTTGTTGAAAATGTGAACATGATGAAGATCCAAAGTGAATGGCAAATCAAGAGTGAATAAGTCCGATTGAGATCGAGTGATCGATGATATACAATATTGATGCCAAATTGGTTGTTCTTTCGTGAACCTTGATTGATAAAATCTTATTTGAAGAATCGTCATTGATAATAGGAAAAAATGTGCCCTACGCTTAAAGAAAGGTGGTGGATCCGAATCGATGGAGAATGATGAACGGTTTCGATTGAGGCCCATTAGTGAAAAATTATTAATGAATTTTAAGTTTGGGTTCTATAAGACGTAAGCACTTGAAATTTTTGAAACTTATATCTTTTTTGAAGTTCATTTTGAAACGTCGAATAAAAATAAGGGTTTCATCGTTTAATCAGAGCGTCGAAAATTGATAGGCTTAAAGATTAAATAATTAAACACATTTCAACTAATTAAGCTTTAAATTCGAGAAGTAAACCAGAAAAAATAATAAATGTGATCATACGTCAAAAAAATGAGAAAAAAATAAATTTTTTGTAATTCCATATTTAAAGTACGGACCGCGATATTTTATACTAGTCCGTACTTGAATACAAACCAGTAGGTTCCATTTCAGCAAATATATATATATATAAGCTTGTTGGTTCTAATTTAAGGTAGATTGCCTTTGGTTTTTGACTTGAGCCAAGAAAAAAACATTTTTAATTTTTAATTTTTTTTTGTTTTGTTTTCCTTTTTTATGGTATACACAACTTAAAAAAAATAGA
Source organism: Akebia trifoliata (assembly GCF_017979445.1). Taxonomy (NCBI): domain Eukaryota; kingdom Viridiplantae; phylum Streptophyta; class Magnoliopsida; order Ranunculales; family Lardizabalaceae; genus Akebia; species Akebia trifoliata. The sequence continues at coordinate 20,336,430 of NC_141389.1, forward strand.
TTTCCCCTTTTAACTAGGAGAGCAAATAAAGAAAAAACAAACTGAGGACTATACAAATTGCCTTCATGGGCTTTCAAAATTACAACAATATGAACATGGGATGGATATGTATTTGATTTTGATGACCTAAGTATCCTAAGGCTATTAAGCGTGCTTCAATGCATGCGGGTTCATAGGTAGTTTTTAGATACCTATTCTTCAAATCTAAATGTACATCGAAGTGTTCACATCTTAGGTTGGTCAATAGGGTGAATGTTTTCTCCTCACAATCCAAAATAACGATCTCGAGGTCTTGAGAGTACCGACATCTGAGGTTAAATTTTGAGCAAAGGAAGGGGTGATTGTGCAATGAGTTGGGAAATAAGAAGAGATATAATGAACATTAATAGACAAGGGTCGAGCCTACTAGTGTACTCCCCAGTATAGTCACCAAATTGCAGGCATGAAATTTTTGAGATCAAATATCTCTACTACTTAGATTTGGAGTCACTACTATTTTTTCTAGAAAATGGTGTGAATGGGTACCCAAAAAGTAGTTTTGTAAAGATCGTTTTAGTAGTGACTCTCATACGGATAATGGCTATTGGTCTATCAAAGATCTAGGTAAGGGGTCCATGTTAGGGAATATGAAAGGTGTTTGGTGCCATATTTTCTCTACCATAGGTGGAAACCTTAGATTCGATTATTTTTTAAAAATGAAAATAAAAGTTAAAAGAATCCGATTTGTGCTCTTGAGTGCGAGGAATTTTGATTTTGATTTAAATAAAAAAATGACTTCCTTATTAAGGAAAATGCCCTATTATGGTCCGTACCTTTGGAAAAATCTTGAAAAATGTAGACATTTTGGTCAAGGGCCCATAGCCATACAGAAAAGGACCAAGGCCTTAGTCTCAAAATACTTTTGTGGTGTGTACACTTGTGTAAGGATTTTTAATAAGTATTTTCGAAAGGGAATTTCAATCTTTACCCTTTCGACAGAGCCGAAATCTAATCTATCGAAAGTAGAGGAGGATATGCATCATATTTTAGTGCCGTTCTAGAGAAGAAAAAATAAATTAAGAAAAAAAGGGGAGAAGTAGATGAGAGAAATTATAAAGGGGAGAGAATAAATGATTCTTTATTTCTTTTTTAGTCCTTATCCTACCTTGTTCTTCTTCCTCTTTGACTTTCTTCTTAACCTTCAAATGATGAGCTTCTTTGACTTAGTCTTGATGTGTTGAATGTGTAGAACTCTTAGTGGTTGAAGGATATGAGTGTGTAGAGGTTATGAGAGAGGAAGAGAAAGTGAGAGAGAACTAAGAGAGAGTTGAAAGAGAATTGAGACTTTGTAATAGGTTCAAGTCTTGGGGTTTGTGAAAGATGACTTAAGGGAGGTGTTCAAGCATGTGTTTTTTGAGAGAAAAATTATTTTTTTATATAGGTTTTCAAGATCGTTTTTGGGGTTAGAATGGAATAAAAATATGAAAAGGTGGAAAATGAGATGAGGTTTATGAGTAAGGTGTATGAAATTTAAGGTTATGGGGAGGGTATTGTGGAAGATGGTGCAAGTGGGTTGTTTTTTACTCAAATGGGTTGGATTTTTCAACCCATATGGGTTGAGTGTTAGGTAGGATTAAGGAGAGTAAGTTTTGATTAGAAAAATTATTGTGTAAAGGTATGGTTGTTGATATTTTTGGAGGATGGAGAAGATGATGATAGGTGAGTTGATTAATGAGAAGAGGTGTAAGGGGTATGGAGATAGGTTGTGGAGTGTTTTGAGGAGAATGTGATAGAGGTAGGTTATGACATGGAAGTGGGTTGGTTAGCTTTTTGAGAATGGTGATGGGGTTGAGTAGATAGATTTAGGGAAGTAGGTTGTGATGCTGACAAGTGTCCCATTTTGATAATCATTGGTTTTTGTGGTGATTGGTTGTGATCATGGATATGATTTTTAGCTTGGGTAGGGACTTGGGCTTAGGATTGAGTAATGGACAGGGTAGTGATTTTGGGTTGGATTGAGAGGTGAGTTGGTGATGGTTATGTGGGGGGAGAGTTCTTAGCCCATGAGCCAAGCAAAAGGGGCCATAGGCCATTTATTGAAATAAAAACAAACTTTTTTGAGGGTTTGGGGTTAAGTCTATTTCGATTTTTTTAAATAAAAATACATCCTTTTGAGTCCTTTTCACTTGAGACCTGTTCAAATTGGGGTGTCTACATAACCATTTCCTAGTACCCACTAAATTTATTCTCTTGTCTGCCAAGATGTAAATCAACAAGAAATACACTCTTCATCTTCTCCAATTTTAGATGTGATAGGCAACCTTACTCGTGAGGGTTCATCCAAGTGCAAGTCACGTTTCCAGTGTGATCATTGTGGCCATGACGGTCATACTAAAGATTGTTGCTTCAAAACCATGGTTATCCTTTATAGAAAACTGAGGCCTCTACTAATGTACTCAAATGTGTAGAAAATGCGATGGTGACTCTGCCAACTATCACTTCAATATAATAAAACAAATTTTTGGCTATGCTTTCTTCAGGTAGCATCAATTCTTATGCTCATCTTGCAGGTATTGTTATTACAGTTCCTTCTAATTCAGTGTGGATCATTGATACAAGAGCAACCAATCATACTTGTCGCACCATGTCTTTATTTTCTTCTTATATACCTTGTAGACTGCGTGGAAGACCATTATTCCCATTAAAGATAAAGCTTTATGGCCCAATATCATTCGGAATGCAAAAATGTTCCAAGGTTTTTCTTTTGTTTCATGGCTTACAATGAGGAAAAAACGAAGAAGGGGGATTTATTTGATTTCTAGATGTGTCTTTTGTATAAAGTGTGCTAAAGATAATTATCATCTCCTTTTCTTGTGTCCCTAAGTGGATGGATTTGGAAAAGTATGCTTGCAAGATTTGGAATCTTGAGAATGGTGTGGGTTCAGATATTGAACAATGTGGTAGCAGTTTATTCTTTCCCAAATAAATGTATTGTTGATATGATTTTAGTTACATTCTATGCTACAATGTATTACTTACGGCGAGAATGGAATGAAAGGATTTTGGATGGGGTGAGCTACAAATAAAGAATTCATGCTAGAAACAATAGAAGATGATCTCAAATTTTTTTTTGATAGGATGGAGATTGGTGACGATTTGTCTGGAGGAAGTTTGATCTATAGTATAATTTTGCATATACAATTTCATTGATGACACTTGAATTTAATCATAGGAATGAAATTCATTTGGGAACTAACTATAACTTTTTCAATAGTGAATCATTTCATTAATGGGAGTTTTAATAAATCTTTGACTACGAATCATCATTGTGTTTATGACCAATAGTAATGTTTGGGCTTAAATTGCTAGTTAAGAATTCACATAAACACGAGTCATCACAGTATTGTTTCTTAGTGAAATGAGAAGGAATAACCGAGATTGGCCTTCTTCTTTTTCATCTTCTTTTTGGTTCATAGATATGATAAAAACTTCCTGAGGTATTGGGATGAATTGCCCATGAACGTGACAAGAGGTGAAAACAAGATTTAAAATTAAAATTTTGTATGATACAAAGGAAACGGTTTCCTAACTTTTGAACCTAAATGTCCAATTTGCTCAAAACATAAACATGCAGCCAGCCTCCTACAAATCAGCCATTTTTCATGGAAATTGATGAAGTGCCTATGATTCTATGTTATTTTCCATGTTTTCTGTCTTGGATTCTTTGACTTAAAAAGTAAAGAAAAAAAAAAAAAATTAAGATTATATCTTTAATTTTGATTAGATGATTTGACTGGTCAAATGTTCTTTTCAGATGCACGGAAGCTAAAAACATAACAAAACAAAACTACTTTCACTTTGTCACGTTAGTAACACATGAAAGAAGTACTTCTAGAACCTTTGGTTAGATTCTGTGGTCCTCAACCACACAACTCTTGTCACTCTCAAATTCACTCGTGATTGGTGTGATGTGGTGGGATCCGATCCAAATGAAATAAGTGGATCATATCTGGTATGTGACGTTGGGTTCTGTTGGCCCGAATCCTGGTTTCAGAACAAAAATTTGGCATTAAAGAATGAGAGTCCCTGTGCAACTTGGGCTGGTCCACTCCAATTCCAAAGGGCTCGACCAAATCTTAGATTGGGCTTGGGCTAGTATTGCTAGAGAATGAGATGGGATCGGGTTCAAATTTATAAATTGATAAAAAAAACAAATAATAATAATGAAATGAAGTGTTTTGGTTGTGAAGTCCAGGAGAAACAAATTATCATAAATAAATAAAAAAACATATGATCCCAAACATGTATAAATGAAATTTAGTAGAGGATAAATATCGATATATTACATATTAAAATCAAGTATCTTGCCTCGTCTGGCCACTATTCAGAGCTAATTTGAGTCATCTCATCTTGGATGACTAACCGATTTAAAATTATTTACTAATATAAATGTAAATGGATTATTAGATGCTCAATTACAAAATATTATTTTCATAAAGATAATAAACATTTAAATCATTAAAAACACTAATTACTTTATAACAAAAAATTGGATTGACTTGACCGAGCTTTTTATATACTTAGTCAATATACATTTTCAAAAATATTAGGCTAGTCGTCTCGGATCTTGTATCATTCACATTGCCTATCTCATCTAGTCCCCTTGAGACTAAGAACAAAGTTTTAAAAGACCTGTAAGTTGGCTGATCGATGTTAATATTCTTATTTCCAATATATTCACTTATAAAACAGTACTGTTAGCAAGTCATGTGGCTAGAGAATATCAACGTTAACTCCCACATGCCATCATGTGATCTATGCTCTAATTCCACAATGGAGCATGTTAGCATAAACCACCAGCCCCCTATCTCTGTGTTACAATATAAAATATGTACTAAATTTAAATTAAATAATCTTGTTTAAATTGTCTGAACTAATATTAAAATTCTTGATTTTTGAGTTTTCCGAAAAGAACTTGTGGTCCAAGATGATCGATTTTTGTTTAAATTCTTTGACTGATTTAGTACCCAAACCGCCATTCTCAATTATTGGAGAGTCTGTACTCTGTCATTAGCGATTGGGCACACGGACTATAATATTTTATAAATAAACGTAATCATGTTTTTCTACTATTGCGGTAAATATTTAATTTATTTTTAAAATAGTATCCTTTTACAATGAGGGAAAAATCAGTATTTCACTCTATACAATTAAAATCAGTTAATTAAGCCCATTAGTCAAATATTAAGTGGTGGCCCATTTAAGTGGGAGCCCACCTGATAGGCCTGTCAACGGATAGATATCCGATCGGATAGTGTTATATTCAAATTCGAATCCAAAATTTTTTAGTGATATCCGAATACGAATTCGAATCCAATCGGATACCACTAACGAATATTCGAATTCATATCTGAATAGATTATCGGATATGCGATATTATCCGATTCGAATCCGAAATTTATTATCCAAATTTTTTTTGAAATTATTTTTTATTTGAAATTATCCAAAAAAAAAACCCTAACCTAACGATGTCGTTGAGCTTTTGAGAGAGAGAAAGAGATTTCGACGCCGATTCGACCTATCCATCTACTTGATGCTCGCCAGCCGGAAAAGATGGTGGTTATGCCGTTATGGAGCTCACACAATAAAAAAAAAGAGGGTTTTAGTTTTATTTTGAGAGAGAGAGAGAGAGAGAGAGAGGAAATACCTACCTTGATGTTCGCCAATCGAAGAAGAAGATAGCTTGTGGGAGCTTGCACAGCCGAAACCCACTTTGTTGGTTCTGCATTATGGTTGAGAAGATAAGCATTTGAACTTTAATTTCGTTGTGAAAGTTGAATACACGAGAATACATATACATATAAGTTTTGCTGTGTAACATGAATACGTGACACATGTCTTTATAATCGGAGTGGATATTATCGAATTGGATTTCGTAATATCCGAATTTGTATCTGAAACTCATTCGAATGTTAAAATAAAATCCAAATCCGAATCCAATATCCAAAAATTTTGGATAATATCCGACTTTTCGAATTTGAATTCGGATTTCGACTATCCATTGACACTCCTACCACCTGACATTTATTAAAAGACCCCTCCATCCAGGGGCCCAAAGAATTAAAGATATAATTAAGGGGGTTCTCTAAAAAAACTTAAAAAATATTCTTTCATTGTACGTAATAATCAAAATCCTAATTTAAGAAACCTTAATTAAACCCTAATTTAGCTTATCTAAAAGAGACTTAGTCAAATTAAAAAGCTTTCAAAAAAATCTATAAATAGGAGTCTCCACAATCCAATCTCGCGGGTCAAAATAAATCATAGGAAAGAGAGGTCAGAAATACCTCCCAGCCTTTCCAAAATCCTAAATTTGAAGTCCCAACTCCCTACCTAACATTCAAACCCCAGGTTTTGCTAAAAAAAACACCTAGGAATCCTCCAAAAACACCTAGAAACCTTTTAAAAAATATCCAAAAAATCATAAAATACTTATATCTAGGAGGAGGATACCTCAACTTAAAGATCAAAATCAAATCCAATGACGAATAAAAAGTAGGAAAACTCACATGAGGACATTCTGCGCCAATTCTGAGGGAACTAGGTGTCACAATCACCCGGGAAAGTTAGCTTTCTATTTTATTTTTATTTTTTTAGGTCGTTTTTAGTAATGTAATAATTTTTGGGAAAAGTAGAGACCGGCATTTGCCGGGCGGGATTGGTGCTTAACAACTTTCGATCCCGTAACATGATCCCTGGACCCTTTCTTTTCGTACATTTTTCTGATTTAGAGTCAATATTCGGTTCCTACACCATAATAATTAGGTGGCGACTCCAAAATCCGAAAAAAAAAAGCGGATCCGTAACACGTGGATCGAGAGCGTTTTCATTACCTTTTCTCATCCACTAAGTTAGTGGTTACCAAGGTAATTACCAAAATAAAGTAGAAAACTATTTTATTTTTATTTTTTAGAATTAAAAAACTAATAAGTATGTATATGATCTGTAGACACCCCAATTTGAACGGGCCCTCACTTGAAAGGGCCTAAAAATAGTAGTTTTTCAATGATCTTGGCCAACGGGCCTCGAAGGCCCAAAACATTAAAATTTGACATTTTGATCAAATTGAAGCCCCTAAAACCTCTCAACGGGTTAGTGGGCCCATCAAAAGGACTCGGCATGCTCCCATCTACTCCGCTCCACTCAAAATATCAGTTTTTCGACAAAATAGGCCAACAGGCTTCAAAAGCCCAAATCACTAAAAAGTGACGTTTTGATCGAACCGAGGCCCCTAAAACCTCCCAATGGTCTAAGGGACCCACCAAAAGGGTTTGACCTATTCTACACTTGTCCAAAACTCATCGCTCCGCCTTTGTATCCAAGAATACCCGAATGCTTGATAAAATTCTCCAATGCGCCTAAAAGGCCCGATTTGCTAACACGTGACATTTTTTATCAAACCAATGATTGCAAAAATCTCAAAAAAATTAATAAATTAAAAAATGTGAGACTTGGGACGCCTACCCCTCCTCTACTTTTATCACTCCGCCTCCGAATCCGAAAATACCCTAAGCCCACCTAAGGCCCACAAACCTTCAACACTCACAAAATGTACTTTTCACCGCAACCCCTAACCTAAAACCAATCCTACATCACCTAAAACCCTATAACCTACCCACCTTCAAAAATCCAATCCAAAACAAACCCCATCAAAGCCAAAATAACCTATAACCCTCCTAAAAGCCAAACCCAATACACTAAAAACTCACAAATCACTATATATATTCAATCCACCTCTAATATACAACCCATAACCCAGCAACCACTACCCACATCAACCAATCACCTTCTTAATATCAAAAGATGACACATGTCCCACCTCCCTCATCTAATCACCTACCCCCATCACCTTTTCCTCACAATTCATCTACCCACATCACTCCTCTCCAAAATCACCTCAACCCATATCCTACCCTAACCTAACCTATCCCTATTCTCTAAAACCATCAACCACCCACATCATAACCCATATCTTATACACCCTAACTTATCACCATTCTTTAACACCATCAACCACTCCCATCACAACCCATATCTCATATACCTTAACCCATCATTTTCCCTTAAAACACTCCAATAAAATCACCTCAACCCATACCTCCCACCATCATCACCAAACTAATTCATACCCTTCTCTCTAATCAAACAACTACCATCACCAATCAACACACCCCATCACCTCACTCGCTCATCATATTTGTCACATGTCTTCATCCCCTTAATTCTCTCAAAAATCAACCTACCAACCTCTTACATAACTCATTTTTCTAAATCTAAACACCTCATCTCTTCAACCAACCTACCACTCATTCTCCAAATAACTCCCTTACACTCTCATTCCTCCATCAACCATCACTCATCTCACCCCATCAAACACTCTATCCAAATGAATTTGGGTAAGATCTAAACCATTTGGATCTAAACACTACCCATTTCCACTCATTACACAATTACCCTCACTTCCACTCTAAATTTCATGCCTCTCACTTCTAAAACCAATGTCATTATCCATTGTCCTAACTCTTCACCCCATTATATCCCTAAAATACTTTCCCAACACCTATAAATACCCCTCTTCTCATTCCAAAAAGGATTACCAATTCTCACCAAAAAAAATTCTTACCAATTCTCCCTTACAAAAATTCTCCCTTACCAAGTCTTACTATAAAAAAAATCTATCTTCTTTACTCATCTCTTCTACTCTCATACTATCCTTCTAAAAGGGAGACATAAGCTCTCATATTCTATTAAAGGACCCAAGAAGACATTGAAGAAGAAAAAGAAGAAAAAAAGAAAGGAAAGGAAAGGAAAAGCATCAAGGTGAGTTCAAAGTATACCTCCCCCCTTTCCCTTTCTTCTTCTCTACCCTCTCCATTCCCCTCTTCTACTACCCCCTCCTCTATTTATTTTTATTTTAGAATGCCTCTAGGATGTGATGCTACCCTCCCTCATCTCCGATAGATTGGATCCTGATCCGATCAAAAGTATAAGGGTTGTAATCCTTTTTCAAAACCAAATCAATTTTAATCCTTAAAATGTTTTGAGGCAATTGGTATGAGGTTCATTCTCAACTCATAAGAATGGACCCTCAACCCTAGCCAATATTTTTTCAAATCCTATGTAATCTTCAAAGCAGGGGTTTGTAAGGATCATTTCTATAAATAGAATGATCCTATATCGAGCCGAAAGCAAATCCCTACTTAGGGTACAAATGCACGATACGTGGTATTTTATCTTTTCCAACTTTTAATCAAAACGACCGAGTTAAGTTGAGGTTACCGCCACTTGGCGGGGAGAAAAGGGTGCCTAACACCATCCCTTTTTCCAATCGAGCCGCTTATCCCTTATCTCAAGGTTTAATTAGTTCTTATCCATTGCAAGTCAAAAATATCACTTTTTCGAAAAATATACATCGGGTAACCATTCACACCCACTTATAAAATGAATAGTGGCGACTCCAATCTTTAGTAGATGTGGCCATCGTAATCGCGAAAGCTACGTATCTACATGATCATAGAAGTATATGCATTTCTCTCCACTCGCAAGCAAGTGCAATGAGCATGTTAAAAATAGAAAGTCCTACTTGTTGGATTTTTTTGTCTGCTTGAAGTTTAAGTGTAAATCTAAATAGATTTCATTTTTTTAGGACTCCAACACTTTTCTACATGAATACGTACTCATATAAGAGTTTTTTTTTTTTTTTTGTAAAGTTTTAAGAATGAATCCATGGGTTGGATGATTCTCTTGAAACTATGCATGATTATATGTCCTTAATAGACAATTTTTTTATTGGCTTAGAGTGTTAAGTGCAAATCTAGGTAGATTTTTTACCATTTTAGAAATAAAGTAATTGGTGTGTGTGCAAAAGTGCATGCATACAATGTTTTATAAAGGAACTTATTCATGGACTTAGAAAAGAGAAGATTATCTCATATTATGAGGGCTTATTCTCTTACATTTTATGCCATTAAAAGAATCTACATTACTTGCTAAAATTTGGAAGTAAAGACAAAGGCTATTGGACTTAAATATTCTTTAAGGAATTTATTTTGGACTTAGAAAAGGGAAAATTACCTCACTAGTGAGGAATTATTATCTTCCTTCTTAAGCCATTAAAGCTAAAAAAACTAAACAACAATAAATGCTAGGAATTGAATGTGCTTGAAAGATAAAGAAATGGGAAAGATAGAAGTGGGATTTTGGGGAATATAACTACAAAAAAAAAAAAAAAAAAAACATAAATTAATGGGTCTCTCCTCACCTTGGTTTTCTTACTTTCTTATTCCTTCTTCTTCTTCTTTTTCTTGTTTTAGGCCTTCTAGGAGTATGAGTAAAGATTTGGACAGAATTTTGGGATGATAAAATGAGGCAAGAAGATAATTGGGCAGAATTTTGAGGTTCGGGATTTATTTTGTTTGCATTGTAAGGGTTCTCTATGTATAATAGACCTTTGAGAAACCCTTAAGGATATAAATGTCAAAATTCTTTAAGTTTAAAATATTACCATGAAAATCTTCATAAATGACTATGGTTTCCCTCAATCAAATTGTCATTAATGGTTATTCTCAAATCTTTGAGTTTTACCAATTATAATTATCAAAGGATAAAGGTGTAAAATCTCACAAGGTTCTAAAGAATTCTCTTTGAGGGTTAAAATTATTGAGGTCCCTTGAACTGGTCAAACTCTAGAGGACATAAAAGTAATAACAAGTAATTACCAATGAGAAGTTAGGGCTTTTTAGTCAATTACATTGGATAAGCAATTAAAGCCTAACAACTTGAGGATAAGAGTAATTACTCTTGAGATTCTAGAGACTTCTTAGGGATGGGTAAAACGGTCAAGGGCCCTTAATCTTGGTCAATTTACGTGGAACTTAGGAAGAAAGGCATTGAATTTAAAATAAAAGTAATGGGTTTAAAGGTCTACCTTAATTGAGTCTCAACAAATTATGAGCAAGAAGATAATTAACTCTATGTGAGAACCAAGGGTCAAGATTACAAAAATTAGAAATTTGTTAAAAAGACTATGTGAGAAATTAGGATAAGCTTAATGCATCGATTAAGGTGGAAAGTGATTGGATTTTTTTGAGGAAAAAGCAATTAAGAGTTAAGAAGTAATTTTCTTAAGAAAATTTAGAGCACTCAAGTACACTAATTCCTAATAAAACTACCTAACTAACTGGACCTTTGATGAGTGAAGTCCAATGCAAAAATACAAGAGTCATTAACTTATCCAAGGTTAATTCAATGTGAAATTTTCTAGGGCTTTGTGTGACCCACAACCCAAAGGATAATTAACCTAGGCCATGGGTGTTAACCCACGGCCTAGCTTAGTTCTAAACTTTAAAAAAATTTAATAGTTGGGTCTATGATGGGCCCCACTTAACTAATTTTGCTCTGCCTCGGTCTAGACAAATTGGGGTGTCTACAGAAGAAAATTGGCAAATCAATAAAAGGAAACACCTTTATCACTTAACTTCTCCTTCTACATACAAGACCTCCTAAGCCTCTCAACTCTACTCTCTAGTTTTCTCTTCTTCTCTATTCTCTTCTAAATTCTTCTAAAAAAGACATAGACAACAAAATAAAACAAACCTATCTAGAAGCACTACAAAAAGGGTTACTTACATAACTTAGAAATCCGACCCAAACCACCTTGGGTACCGGTCTAAAACCAAAACATACTTAGATGGGGCAAATATGATTGGAGACATATTTCGACAAAAATAACTTCATTGACATATGGGCAGATCTTAATTTGTAAGGTCAAGGTTAAGGCAATTTAAAAGAAAATGGTCATGGGTTCAATTCTAGCTTACCAATATAAAAAAAATGAAAAATAAAACAAATTGGTATACAAAATTTTTTTTGAATATATATATATATATATATTTGCACGGGAAATGTTCAGCACCAAACATTTTGGCAAAACATTTTTCAAAACATGGGTTAGAAGTTTTGGAATGGATTGATTTCTGGTGAGGATGATCTCTACGGTGAGGAGATCATCACCAAAAATCAGCCCATTCCAAAACTTCTAACCCCATCAAAAATGGTTTACAAAAAATGGACGGTCCATGATTTTTCAACTTGTAAACATGGGGCTAGAAGTTTTGGAATGGGCTGATTTTTGGTGAGGATGATCTCTAACCCATGTAGGATAAAAATGGTTGGCTAAAATGTTGGCCAAAATGTTTGGTGCTGAACGGGACCCTATTTGCAGAACCTGAAATATAATTACAATTAGGTGCGTCAATGGATCATTTCCTCTTTCTCAGTCCTAAAGAAATCAAAATCGAAAATGTAAAAAAAAGATTCTCCATTGTTGATTCTACTTCTTGGTTCCTATCGGTTCTGATTCTCAATTGATTAGGTTTGGTTCCTACAGACCCAACTCTAATCTAATCCGATTCCAATTTAGATTCGGCTCTGGTTAAATGGGTCTCCATTGACACCCCTAACTTTACAACTATAATTTTACTTTGTTGCTAAAACTGAAATGGAAAAATCTTCCTTGAATCAGTCCTCTGTCATCTTCGTAATAGCCGCCAGTATTTTTGCATGAAAATCCAAAAAAAAAATAAAAAATTGAAAATAAATAAATAAATAAGATACATACACAGATTTCTAGGGATCATTATTGCTTTCCTGGAGCTATCTTCTTGGGAATCACTAGGAATATCTTTCATCCATGGCTAGGTTGGCAAGAAACCTGAATTTCAGCAAAAGTGAGCATGAAAAACATTCAAACTTTCAATTTCTTATCTCGTTCCACATCCTTAACCGTGCACTCTACTCGATCACTTGAACCTCTGTTAGTTTTGAGATTCAAAAGAAGCTGAAAAAGATAAGGCAGTTATTGCAGATGCAGCATCATCAAGATTCTCACATGGAGAGGGCTTTGCGAGAGATTAAGGACTCCACAAATTTAATTATGTGAATCTTGATGGTGCAGCATATGAAAACACTGACTGCTTGCTGTGTTTCTTCTACATCACCTCCCATGCAAATAAATTATGAAAGAAACCTTAACACTATCACTATAAAATCACATGCCATCCCATGAAAGCAACAAAACCCATCTCAAAGAATTAGGGTTTAGTGTCTAAGGGATCGGAGGACAGATCCTCTGCTACCTCCAGAGTCGCATGTCAAAAAATTTAAAGCCATGTGTCCCATTCACTGAGAGTCACAGCCGTCACTTAACAAGACACGTGGTGATAAAATTGTAGAAGTTAGATTCGAAAATCAAATCCTGCGAGTGGTGGATCTGAATATTAAAGTGGGTCAAAAAGTAATTTAGCCTCAATTACACGTTTATTGACTAATTGTATAAGTTTCTGGACAAGTGTTAAACGAATGAAATGATTGAGAAGGACAGTTATTGTGATCTAACTCCAAGTATTACATTATGAGGCATTATAATGAGATGTACAAATAAGTTATTATCTTTATGAGATTTAGGAGCTCGTTTCGTAATCATTCAATGTAATTCATTGCTGACTTTTGTAATCTTGTTTGGTAATCGCCATAATTTATTATTGGTTACATTATTGATTATGAGGATGTTCATGGTGTTTGGTAGTTGCTCATTTTTCTTGAAAATGATGGGGTCATTTGAATTGTTAGGTCCGACTAAATCATTATAGATGGCCAATGAGGGGACTTGAACTCAAAATCTCTCACTTTTTTGAGGGAATCCCTGATCACTACACCTAACACTTGTTTGTTAGTTCCTCATGTAATGAATTATATATTTTAAAAATAAATTATTATAAAAAGATTTATTAAATAAGAAAGCTGCTATTGACACCTTTTACTCCTCACACCCCAATTTCTAAAATTATTTATCATGCCCCAATTAAAGATTAAAACACAACATTTAGACATTACAAAGGTTTGGCTCAAGTTATTTATCTCAACATTATAGTACTTTCAAACTATTTTCATAGTTGTTTACAACTATGATTATGCTCATATAAAACCATAACGCTCTGGCCCCAACACTCCCTCTTAAAAAAGAATAGGAAAACAAAAAGATCTAGCAAGAAGTCATAAGAGAGCTTCTCTTGGCACTCAAACTTTTATTTACTGTCAACGTTTACTTGTTTTTTTATTTTTAATTGGGATATAATGAGTAAAAGCTAAGTTGCTAATACAACTCTTCGAAATAAATGCTCACGATCTTCTTTCTCTTTGCAATCCCTAAATGTCGAAGATAAGTGGGATAATTTTTAATATAAAATAGCATGATATATGTAATAAAACACAATGGTCTTCATCCCAATTTTAGCCCCCACATAAGAACGGATTGGTATTTAATCTCCCCACAAACCCCAATGATAACTTTATTTTCCTTTCTCTTCTCCCTTTTCAAGGAACCCTCCAACTTTATTTCCTTTCTTCTTCTAGCTCTTTTCAATAATGCCCCTCTAATTTTATTCTCTTTTATCTTCTTCTCATCTTTCAATAATACCCTTCCAACTTTATTTTCTCTTCCCCTTTATCCCTCATTAATAGAAGAAGGAATTTAGACATCATTTCTTTTTGTTACAAAAACATCAATTCTGAAAAAAAAAAAAAAAATTTCTAAAGTGTAATTTTCATGGGTGGAGAGATCACATGAAAAAGTGTGGGACTTTAGACATTGTTTATATTTGATCCTTGGTAATCAATTTTTGAGAAATCGATTTCTAAAAATCGCCTTTTACACGCACTTTTTTTTTTGAAGAATAGACATCATTTAAAAAGTAATGTTTAAAGTCTTTTTCTTATAGTGCCTTTTTTGTTGATCCTTCGACATACCCTTCATAAAAAATATGAGGTAGAACCAATAAAGATTTTTTTTTCAATTCATCCTTGGAGTTGAGTATCTCATTCAAGAATTTTATTTTATTCAATTCATAGGAATTAATAGAAAAGTAAAATCCCTTATGATACACTAGATCAGACTCGTTTATTGATAAAGTGAATGGATTTGCCATTTCGTGAAATCTCTCTTCTGATTCAAAATCGTGGTACAATGTGTATCCCCCCTCCTTGTTCCAATCACAGAATAGATGAAACAAATCAAAATAAGGATTTTGGTTCAAGAATGAATATACCCATACAACTTTATTGTCTTTCCTGTTTTACCCCCCTTAACCCCAAGAATATCGACAATCAAATTAGAGGAAATTTCAGTAGAACTTACACTATAAGAGATTGTTAGAGTTTTTTCAAGGAAACAATTGGAGAATCTCTAGAGAAGAGGTGGTTCAGCTCAAATCATTAATAGATCCAAATTCTATTGCATAGTTACCAAACGACCTCAAGATCTTAGAGGACTTCTCTTTTTCTCCATTTAATCGACGGGGTCCAATAATAAATATGGGATAGGATTGGGTCTAGTAATGAATAAAAGATAGGAAGATTTGTCATGACGAGATTTGTCAAAATAAATACCCACAGTCCTCACCCAAAATAATGAAAAAGGAAAAAAAAAACATAACCAAGGAAATTTAGCCCTCTTTTCCTTTGCCATTTGCCACAGATTTTAAAGAAACATTTCCATCGAAAGAAAAATATAAATAGATTAGGACGATTGATTTGCATCTCTTGATATTTTTAATTACCTCCCTTGACAATGATGAATATTTGACCTGCATCCTTCAGTTCAAGAAATTTGAGTTCCCTCCTTGGATATTTGACCATCAGTTATGATTTACCAAAAAGTCTCTCTACTCTATACCCGACCCATGAATATTTGGCCTAACTATTGATTGACCAACAACCCATAAAACCAAACTAATTGAAAATTTCTCATTTATTTAACTATTTTGTTCATCATTATTAACGAATGAACGACCCATAGAGGTGTTCCTAAGGTGCACAGTTAAAAATAGATGAGATTCGTGATTTATTGAACTCTTTCGTTCGTCCTTAGTTTCACCCATAGAGTTCTTCATAAGTTATACTGAAAAAATTGCACTTATATTTAAAAAGGAAAAGACTATCATAAAAATACATTTCAGGAAAAGCATATCAAACCTCAGTGTGAGATGAGACCATATTCCTTGGGTTTCTCTGGAAATGTAACCCTACATAACTTGTAGGGATGGATAACTATAAGAAACCTATAATTTTCATTATGTTTGACTCTTGTACAAATGTTATTTTAGCCTAGAAAATTCCTTTGGTGAACTATTTTGTTCTTCATCAGCTTATCAACCATTTATATAGGTATAAAAAATGGAATCTATACACTACGTGAAAACTGAAAAATTCTATAGAAAAAATTGACAGGCCAAGGCCCATGAAACTTAGAAACTGAATTTTGACAGTCTAGGATTGTCGAAATTCTTGATGTTCCCAGATTTGACGGCTTAGAGCTGTCGAATTTCTCTCGTCCTTCATTAATTTGATAGTTTTGGCTCGTCGAAAAAAAAAATTTGACAATGAAAAATTCGACGCCAGTTCAACCTTTTGGTCCGTCGAATTTTATGAAATTTGACGGCCCAATGCTGTCAAATTTGGGCTTTTTTCACATTGTGATAGAGGTGTTCCACAACGTGAGAAAAGCCTATATTTTACAGTCCAAGGTGTCAAAATTTTCATCGTTATATATATATATATATGGGGTCGTTCAAAGGCCAACTTTTTGGCAAAACATTTTTCAAAACATGAGTTAGAGGTTTTGGAATGGGCTGATTTTTAGTGAGGATGATCTCTACGGTGAGGAGATCATCCTCACCAAAAATCAGCCCATTCCAAAACTTCTAACCCATGTTTACAAGCTGAAAAGTTGTGGACCGTCCATTTTTTGTAAACTGTTTTTGATGGGGTTAGAAGTTTTGGAATGCGCTGATTTTTGGTGATGATGATCTCCTCACCGTAGCGATCATCCTCACCAAAAATAAGCCCATTCCAAAACCTCTAACTCATGTTTTGAAAAATGTTTTGTCAAAAAGTTTGCCAGTGAACGCTACCCTATATATATATATATATTTTCGATGATCGAAACTGTTAAATTAATGGAGGATGGGAGAAATTTGATGTCTCTAAGCTATCGAATTGGGGATCATAAAAAATTTTAACGGCTAGAAACCATCAAAATTCGTTTTTTAAAATTTGTAGGCTTTGGTCCGTCAAATTTTCTTATCAAAATTTTCAATTTTAGTGAATTCACAAGTCCACCTACGGTTAAAAAGAATAAAAGAAATTACTGAATTTGAACAGCTATACATCTAGAAGTCATCGATCCAGCTGATTGTTGCAAATATTACTAAAGTCTGGCCGATATTGGTGTGTTAATAGACATGTAATAATGTCTTGTGGCACCTAAAAGGGATGAATTAAAGTAGATAACGTACTAGATTGGGATTCGTCTGTTGTAATATTAAGGTCAAAAACGCATAAGGGCGTGGCTTAAAATGTTTTAATTTGAGAGAGGCATGTTAAATGTGTTTCACCATCCAATGAAGTAAGTTAAAAGAAAAAAAAATTATTTCCATCTGCCACACATCTAAGTTTGTCCATAAGCACATGCTCAGTTCCTAACCAAACCTCTTTCTCTTTTGTTTGTTTGTTTCTTTCATTTTCAAATATATATTTTTAAGACTATTTTTCACATTTCTTTGTTTGACATAATGAGATCTAAGTTGAATAGGTACCTATGTCTAGCGTTATATTTATTCGGACCGTTTTGTCTAAGCGCGCCCTTTTTTCTTAGGTAATGTTTGATTACGAATAAAAAACATCATATTTCATAGAAAATTTACCTTTTTCATTGTTTGATTGCACATTTTTCCGTACACAATGATTTTTCATCATCATCTAAAAATCAAACATATGGCACTTAGGTGTCTCTCTCCATCTCTATCTCTATCTCTCTATCAGTATGGTAAGGTTGTAGGGGCCAGACCCTTTATTAATTGAAAGATCTTTACTAAGAGTATTTCATATTACAATTGTAATACAAAATTACGCCCGAATAGTTTGGAAGATTGAAAAAGGAAGACCACCTCACTATAGAATCTGCATTCAATACTAATTTTGAAAGATAGTCTGCTAACCCGGTTTGTCTCTCCCCAACAATGTCGAAACATGATGTCATTGAAAAATTTTAATCTCTTCATTATTCAAGCAATTTGCTGCTATTAATGAATCCGAAGAAACGATGGGGTTTGAAACTTTCTTGTTATACTAAAACTTCAATGCCACATAAATTGCATAT
This sequence comes from Akebia trifoliata, assembly GCF_017979445.1. NCBI lineage: Eukaryota > Viridiplantae > Streptophyta > Magnoliopsida > Ranunculales > Lardizabalaceae > Akebia > Akebia trifoliata. Next base: position 20,354,683 of record NC_141389.1, read on the forward strand.
AGCTCCACCATATTTGTTAATTGAGTATTCGCAATGCTTGAACGATCATTCCAAAAACCGTCCTTGTCTAGATCTTGCTACCTATGCAATTAAAACCAGACTTTTATTGACTTTTTGCTCCATCCGTATAGATTTTTACCAATCTCAAAGGAGGATTCTCCTATCTACACCATTTTTCAATCAAGCTCTGAAAATTGTTGTGATCACAACCCAAGAACTCCTGCAAAAACCTTCTCTTGCTTGTGTTCTTCTCTATAGATCGGTGTAACCATTAAAGAATAAAATTAGGAGTGCAATGGTGTAAAATACATAAACCCAACTAACCCAACCCACTTATATGATATGTATACCTGACTTGACCCATTTATAACCTGTTGAATAAAATTCGAATCTTTTTTGAAAGAAATAAGTTCCATATCCATGACCAAAACTAAAATACCATTATTAAAAATAAAGTCGTGCAACCATAAACCAACATTAATTAAGTATCGCAAAACATAAACTAAGTTTTATCTCCAAAAATGTATCACAACCAATTAAAGAGATGAGAAACAAAAGAAAAAAATATGTATCCATAGCCTAGTACCAAAACTACATACCTCTACCTATAACTAAAAAAAGACATAATAATAAAAGCACCCTTTTATAATATATCTCCCTCATTGTCACCATCACTACCTCCATGCCTCAAACTAAAATAAACTAAGATCTACATTGCTAAAATAAAAGAAAACTTAAAAATAAACTTGCTTAAATGTAAATAAGGGGAGTAGATAGAAGGGGACATTTAGAAGAGGATTACATAGGAAAAATCTGAAAAATCACAACTAAACGACACCTTGGTCTCTTCTTCTTCTTGGTTAGAATTTCTTGGATGTTTGAGAAAGGATTTAGATAGGGTTTTGGTAGGCTAGAGGGTTTTAAGGAAAAAATTGAATAGAATTTTGGATCACTTGATCTCCTTTTCCGTTTTACCTAGAATGGGGTGTTATTTATAAGATTTTTGGAGACTCTTAGGGTTAAACTTGTCATAAATCCTAAGGTTCCTAGTATTTACAACAAAACCTCTAGAGAAAGTCTAAATTACGTATCCTCTCCTTGGCCTTGATGGTCTTTCACTCACCTATAGGTCTTACCAATCATGAAGATCAAGAGGACAGGATTATAAAAGGTCATAATTTCTAGAGAATTCTATGGGTTGGAAAAAGTTGTCAAAACCTCTTGAACTTAATCTAATCATATTGAACCTTCTAGAATTGAGGATAAACTTGGGGGGCATAAAGGTAAACTACTTAATTTTAGTTCTAACAAGATGGAGTTAAGGTAATAATTTCACTCATGTGGGGACAAATTTAACCAAGGGTTTTTATTGGAAGAATTGGGAAAACTACAAAAAGACCAAGGTGGTGGGATTATTGAAGAACTGAAGAAAAGGTAAAAGAGTAAAATAAGAGGTTTAAAGGGTAACTATTCCTAATAAAATTCAAGCTCACATGGGTTTGAAACTACCCAACAGAATTGACCATGGGTGAATTAAGGCCTGGACAAAAATAAGTCTACCCGTGGGTTATGCTTGGACTAAAAAAAAATTACTCCTTGCCATAGATCACCCTTGGCTAGGAAAAAAATAAACTTAGCCAAGGATTAGGTACAGTCAGGCTTAAATCCAAAATCTAGAAAAAAGTCTTTCAGGCCTATGGTTACTTGAAAGTTGGGTTTTGAACCCTCTTGAAATATATTTGGGTCAAGACCTTTTTCAAAAGGGTTTTAGTGCTCTCGGGCTCAGCCTATGCAAAAATGGGATGTCTACAAAAAATAAATACTATTTAAAACATAAATTTTATAGTGGAATTACAATACAATTTATAAAAATTAATCTTATTCTTAGAAAACCAAGAAAATAACTCAAAATTGAAAAATTACTACTTAATCCTCTAAGTAAGGCCGAATAGTTAGTACGTGTTTCTGACCCTTATAACTAGTTATAAACAAAATAAAACTTTTCAAATGTAGCAGAACATCTAAAACATAGTTTAAATGAATGAATCAAACCTAAAAAAGAAAAGTTTATAGTCTCTATGTATTTTGAAGATCTCGACATTTTCCTTGAATAATGGGTCTCTTGGGATTATTCTTACACTACATCACTCTCCTAGGTTGAAAGGACCTCAACGTCGAGTTGAAAGTGTCATTGACTAAAGCATATTGTGCAATTACCTTTAAGATCATCTTCATGTACTCAACAATTTGAAAGCCATCTAGGTGCTAATTTTTCGGGATACACTTCGATGAACTCATCTAATATGATTTTGAACATAGTTGGGACATAATCAAAATATATCTCCTTTTGGCCAACTAATCCAAATCAAGGCACAATGTAATGAGAGAAATAATGAACTTTGGAAGTATAGGAAGATTAGAACCCTTGTCGAATTTAGACCCAAGGTTACCATCACCTTTCTCCAACCGAGGGAATGGAAAATAAGGATAAATTTGGGCACTTATTTTTAACTTGGAAAAGATTTTATTTGAAAGAGCATTCTCTTAGCTCCTACTGTCAATCACCATACCGTAAACTAAATTCTATGCTCATCGTATGTGTTGTGAAAAATATTGTTGCAAAGGGAACCCTTATTACATTAACATTTGGATGTAAAGAAGGTTGTCATGGTGCTAGAGCTTCTTCCACATATTTATAAAGAACTTCCTCTTCGTCAACTTTATCATTGTATTCATCATAGATAGGATTAGAGTAAAAAAAACTATTTGTATTACATGATTTACTCTATTTGAAGTCAATTTTGATCGCAAATAATGAACCAATAGACTTCTCCAATTAGTATACATCTTCTAGTGTAGTATCACATTAAATCGATCTTCTTCTTCAAGTTATCTCCACCAGAATAACAAACTACAAGATTGACACAATATTTGATACCAACTAATGCAGGGTGAAAAACAATCTTCCAATTGAATCGTTAATTCTCAAAAGAATACTGAATAATTGGACATAAAAAACTTGTTGATTCACACAGAATATCAATAAATTAAAAATAAAGTGAAAATTTTCTCTAAAACATAAATTTTATCCCAATAGTGTAGTTACAATACTATTTATAGAAAAGAATCATATTCTTAGAAAACTAATAGAGTAATAAAAAATAAAAAATCACTAAAAATAATAAACAACCTAAGTATGGAAATAGATACTACTTAATTCTATAAATAAGGAGGAATTGATAGTATGGGATTTCAACATTTATAACTAATGCTATTAACAAAACAAAACTTTCATCAAATAACAAAAACATATAAAAAAAAAATAGGGTAAACGAACCAATCAGGTTTAGAAATGATAAGTTCATAGTTTTCTATGGATTTTGAAGATCTCGTTGTTTCATTTAAGAATATGACTCTTGGGATTATTTTGACTTTATTGCACGTATGGGTCCGTGGGCCTATTTCCACTACATCATTGTCCTTGGGTTGAAAGAAAATAGTCCTCAAGTTCAAAGTGTCATTGTTTGAATCATATGGTTCAATTGCCTAAAACATCAACTTGTTGTACTAAAAACTTAGACAACAATCTTGAGGCCATCTGACTAGTAGTTCTTCGAGATAGATATCAATGAACTCATCTAATGGAATTTTGACCATAATTGGGGCATAATAAAACTCTATCTCCTCTCAGCCTGCTAAAGCCAAACTAAGACACAATATAATGAGAGAATCAATGAACTTTGAAAGTGAAGGGAGATTGAAACCCTTGTGAAATTTAGGCCCAAGATTGCAATTATTTTTCTCAACCCAAAGAGTGTGGATGAATTTGATAATTTACTTGTAATTTGGAAAAGTATTTATTTGGAAGAACATTCCCTAAGCTTCCACTTTCAATCACCATATCGCAAACTAATTATCTATCTATCGTGCAAAGTGTTGTAAACAACTTCTCTGTCTATCGTGCAAAGTGATGTGAACATTGTTGCGAAGAGAACCATCATTAGATTAACATTAGGATGTTAAAAAAGCTTGTTGTGGTGCTAGGACCTATACCACATATTCGTAAACAACTTTCCCTTCCTTAATTTCATTATTGCAATCGTTGTAGATAGGATCAGAGTAAAAAACATTTTCTACAATGCATGATTTACTATATTTGAATCGTTTTTTATCGTAAGGAGCAAACCTACATACCTCTCCACTCTGTATATATCTTCTACTGTAGCATCACATTGAATCGATCATTTTCTCAAAGTCATCTCGATGAGAATAAAAAACTACACAATCGACCCAAACTAGGATACGAACTAATGGTGAACAAAGACAAGGCTTTCAATTGATTTGTTGATCCTCAAGAATACTGAACAATTGGACATAAAAACTTGTTAATTTACACAGAATACCAATCAATTGGAAATAAAGAGAAAAATCTCTTTAAAACATAAATTTTATTAATCAAAATTTTGTCCCCTGTAGTGTGGAGCTACGATACAATTTATAGAAAATAAACTTATTCCTAGAAAACAAAGAAAATAGTAAAAAATAGAAAAATCACTAAAAATAGTAAAATTGACCTAAGTAAGAAAATATATACTACTTAATCCTTTAAGTAAGGCGGAATCAATAGTACGTGTTTCTAACTCCTCTAACTAAAGTTATGAACAAAACAAAAATTTCCTAAAATAATAGAAACATCTAAAAAATAGGGTAAATGAATGAATCAAGCCAAAGAGTGAAAAGTCTATAGTCAATATGTATCATGCAAATCTTGATATTTCCTTTCAAAAATGGGTCTCTTAGGATTAATTCGACTCCATTGCCCGTCCAGGTTTGTGGGCTTACATGTGCTGCATCATTCTCCCTAAGTTGAAAGGAACTCGTCCTCAAGTTCAAAGCATCGTTGTTTGAAGTATATAATCCAATTTTCTAAAAGGTCAACTTGTTGTTTGAAGTTAGACAACAATCTGAGGCCATCCGATTGGTAATTCTTCTAGATACACATAGCTGAAATCTTCTAATAGGATTTTTTCCATGCTGGATAGAGGTTGGACATGCAGTTTTGATGGGTTAAGAATTGATTAAGGAAATGATAGAAAAGATCAAAATAATTAAAGAGAGATTGAAAGTAACATAGAACAGACAAAAAAGTTATATAGACAAAGAGGTAGAAGCCTTTAGAGTTTAAGATAGGAGACATGGTATTCCTAAAAATATCACCTAGAAAAGGGATATTTAGATTTGGCATAAAAGGAAAACTTAAACTACGTTATATAGGACAGTTTGAGATCGCTGAGAGGATCAGATTGGAAGCTTACAAATTTGTACTACCACCATCGTTGGAGCAGATTCACAATATTTTTCATGTATTCATATTGAGAAAGTACAAATGAAATCCTCCACACGTAGTTGATTTACAAACATTAGATGTTGATGAGGATATATCATATGAGGAGGCACCCGCTCATATTTTAAGTAGATGGGAAAAGAAATTGAGATCTTGCATCATTCCCCTAGTCAAAATATTGTGGAGACACCATAACCTCGAAGAAGAGACATGGGAAAAAGAGATACACATACGAGTACGATATCTAGAGCTATTCACAGATCAAGGTACGACTTTAAATTTTGAGGATGAAATTTAAGGAGGGAGAATGTAATGCCCTAGATTTTTATTCCCATATTTCGAGAAAAATTATAGGTCAACTAATAGGAAAAAAATTTCTTTAAGTTAGAATTTGATAAATTTGATTACTTCAGTAGATTTGCAATGAAAAATTAATCGAAATAGACTATAAGATCTTAAAAATTGGAGTTCAGGATATACACTTACTAAAAATACGAGAATAATTATATTAATAATCGTTTCATCCCTAAGACTTTATAAATATCAACTTAAAAACAAATTTATAGATTTTGTTCTCTTAGTACATACTATCCTCTTCTGAATAAAATTCTAGAGAAATCCTAGCCTCCACAAAACCTTCCATTCAAATTCTTTTACACTTGAAGGATTCATTAGATTTCGACGAAGGAAATGATAACAACTACCTCGTCACAAGCTTCGAAGGGAATCGGAGAAACAAATCTTTCGATCACCATCCTAGGGAAAATATTTCGATTCAACTCAGCTTTTCATTTTTCTTCTTGAGTTTTACCATTGATCTAAGGTATAAAACTTTTGGACATTTCTAATAGTTGTAGTTTTCTTTCCATCTAGATTTTTCTCGAAAACCTAAATATTTTTTATATAGAATAAGTAAAAATAATCCCTTTCTCAAATTTCATGATTAGCATAATTGATTTGATACATTATTCATTACTCCACGATGAATCTTTATCTTTTTTTGTATTCTTTTTAGATTTTTTATTGAAGAAAAATCAAGTTTTGAAGCCAAAATCACAAGGGTATGAAACAAATTGCAAAACTATAGAGAGTTTTGTCGATTGCATCAAACAGATCAATCAGTGCCACCAAATGATTTTTTTTATTCTATTGAATATTCGATTGATGCCACTGATAGAAAATCCTTCTATCACCAAAAAATTCAAAACTTTTACGAAGAAATGTTTTTGGATTTCAACCAAGTTTAATTATCTTTTTCTAAATATTGTTATAAAAGGAATCTAATGTTTAAAATTGTTTAATACTTCATTTTTAAATTGTTTAAGCCTTCTTTTCAATTTTGACTTGCAAAATCAAAGTTTTCAAAAAATAAACTTGTGAATTATTTAAACTCGAGGGATCGCACGGTAGGTGAATGCCCTATTTTAAAACTCCGAGTTTTCAATTCGTATCTTGAGAAAAAATAAATAGTGGAATTTTGCGAAAATCTTGAAAGTGGAACTTAGGGGTAAAATTTTAAGAGGTTTCTGATTATTTTTAAGAAAATCTGACCTCACCATTGGATTTAAAATGATCGAAAAATATACTTTAACCTGTAAGCACGCTCAAATGTAAGTCCGAACAGAAAAGTTGTAAAATCCTCAATTATCGAGTCGGACCAGGCTAAAATAGTGACTTTTTGCTAGAGGAAGAATTATTAAAATTTAATTATACCATTGGGTTCGTAACAAAAAATTATTAAATATGGATAATTTATTTATCATTTTTGGAGCACAAAAAGTCGAATTATCGTCAAAAATGAAAATGACGTCAATTTTAGGGGTCACCTCAGGTCAAAAATGTAAATTTTTGTTAGAGATAGAATTTACAGAAATTGACCACACCATTAGATCCAAAATGTAAAATTAGGTGAAATAGAGTATTCACTCGTCATTTTTGGGGTCCAGACGATCAAGTTATTGTCGAACAGAACAATAGACAAAATACCGATTTCATCCCAAGATTTATATAAATAAATTTTTTTAATTTTTTCACTATTCATCATTTTAAATAAACTAAAACCAGCCGACCCTTTAAAAAAAATTTATTTTTTCTTCAATTTTCAACCTCGGATTCATCGCTAACCGCTCGTCGTCGACTTTCGATACGAAAAGAAGAAAGGTCCGCAGCCTCAACATTTACAAAATCCACCCAAGATCTCTTCATTTTATCTTCTCTTTCAGCCTATATCGTCAAAAATCAGTTGTATATATGGGGATTTTACAACTTCGACCTTGGATTTCGCCTATTTCGGGGTCAAACGGTCTTTCTCTGCAGAAGGGAGAAATGACGACAGCATCGAAATCTTCAAAATCACCAGGTCAGATTCAAAAATCAGTCGCTTCAAAATTTGATCAATCTCGATTTTCGTGTCGTTCACCTCAATTTTCCCACACGCGCTTCGATCATCTCGCACAGAGATAGTAAGGAACTCTCAATTTCTATTAGTAATCGTAGATTGTGAAAATTACATTTAAATTTTTATTAAAAATTTGTGGTGGATTTTAAAAAATATAGAATTCAATCAGTTATTTCAAATTCACGCCAGAACTTGCATATTTGATATGTTTAATTGTATTTTTTAATAAATTATACATGAGTAAGATATTTCAACGGGTTATTTCTGTCAGTTGGGTCATGTGCACCGCTTACACCCCATTTTGATCTAAGTATTATACATTTTCAATATTATTGATGAAAATGAATTTCATTATTAGAAAAAAAAATGATTTAATATTCAATAAACTCAAATTGAGTTGATGAGTATCAGAAAATGGATATTTTGTTTTAAAGATTGAAAATGGTAAAAATCGAAAAAAGAAAAAAGGATATGAAACGATAAAATCTCAGAGTCACACCTGAAGGGTGATGTCTGCATTTTACATTGTTGTGTTGTGTGTAAGTTGGTGAACGGATATCCAGGGATAATGTTACTGGTTGCATATTTATTTACTTTATGTTAGCATGATGTGCTATTTACTTTTTCGTTCTATTATTTATTTTAGGCCGTATGACCACACTTGCATGGTAGGAAACTAGATATCCATTCTCAATCTAGTATTATTAATTTCTCTTTTGTTTCAAATGAAAATAATATATATGTAGCTATTTTGTGAGCTGTTAAAGAGTGTGAATGCATGAAGGGATTGTGCGTCATATCATCCGGAGTGGTGTACTATCCTAGGATGTACGGTAGGGACCACCAAGCTCATACGTGGTATGGGACGCCTATGAGAGTGGAGTCACAATTGGAATCCGGATTATTCCTCTCTATCTTTACCAGTGAACTTGTAATGTAAAGATGGTCGTATTCGAATGATTTGTATATTTGAGAATCACATGCATACCTGATAGGCATAGACGAAGATGATTAGTTAGTGATCACTAACAATCTATGGTAATCGAACATTCTAACACATTGAAAAGAGATCCATTGCTTATGATCATGTCAAACGGTCAGCTTGAACCGGATAAATGGTCATACAAGTGTAGTAAACAGCGACTAGCTATAAAATCAGGAACTACTACTTTATTATGAAATATCATGTCCCGATTGGGAGCGATCCAGTCGTAACTCCCAACTCTCTAATTCCAATACTCCACCATAGTATATTATTATGTATTTGTTGCCTTATTTTGATATATAAAATGAAATGCATGTTTAATATTTCCATTTGATTAATTAGATTTGTATAAAAAGATAATGTATTATAGTGAGTACTACTGATCGATGTAATGTCAGTTTTAAAATATTTAGTTGCTCATCCCTGGCTATATGTATCAGTTAATCATAGTTTCTTCTGTAATTTTGTATATTTTAAAATGATTCAGTATGTTTATTCTTTTATGTTAAGAGTGTTTCCTTACTAGGTAATCATTGTTACTCACCCGTTCCTTCCTATTTTTTTATCTTCAGAACCTGCAGTTGGCGAGGCGGGCGTAGAACCAGCAAATGAAGACCATCTGGTGGGTCAGATAGATGACCATAGTCCATTACCTAGTGAGTATTGGGGTTATATCCTCTAGTGGTGTCAGTTCATCTAGAGGTATTTTGGATTCTGTATTGAGTATTAGGAATTTTGTTAGAGTGAGGAATCTCTGTATAATCCTGTATATAAATTTTCTTCTTCCGTACTCTGATCTATCGTACATTATTAGACGTATATAGGCTTCCGCTAGTATTATATTTTGTTTGTTTATATGCAAGATTGTATGTCGTTTATCAGGTGCAGATTGAACGCCTTGGAATGCTAACATAAATAGATGAGACCATGCCAAAATTTTGATGTACCACCTAGTACCTCGAGATCTGACATGGGGATTTGTGTTAGCGTTTGGCAGGGTGCCACACCTATGGACAAGAGTATAGACTCTCATTGTTTGCATGTGGTGATGAGTGGATATCTAAGCATTAAATTACTTTCTGTTATCGCGAGACGATGAATTGCATATTTATTTACAATTCTACTATCGTGGGATGATGTGTACAATTTTATTTTTACGACTTGAATCGTTGCATAGTAGGAACCTAGATATTCATTCCACATACTTGGTTGCTTTATTTTCAAAATAAAACAATACCTATATGATGCTATTTTGGGATCCGTTAAAGTGTGTATGAAAACCTGAATGGGTGGTTTGTCATGTCATTTCCAAAGTGGCAAATTATCCTAGGATGAATTGTTGCTCTATTAAATTCTTTTGTAACATAGGATGCATAAGAGATTAATATCACAATTGAGATCCAAGAGTTTCCCTTCCTATTTTTATCAGTGAACTATGTATTGTAAAGATAGTTGTGAAAAGTGTAAAGATGTCGTAGGAAACCATATACTTGCCTAATATGCTTAGATGAAGATGACAAATCAATAATCATTAACAATCTAGAGTATTAAAATGTATTGACACTTCATAAAAGGACTTATACCTTATGGAAACAATCAACACCAATCTGAGCCAGATAAATGGTCACTCTAGTGTAATAAGTGCAGCAACCGAACAAAAAATTAAGAACTAATGTAAAACCCCAAATTTTCAATTCGTATCTCGAGAAAAAATAAATAATAGAATTTTGAGAAAATCTTGAAAGTGGGACTTAGGGGTAAAACTTTAGGATGTTTCTAATCATTTTTAATAAAATCTGATCTCACCATTGGATTCAAAATAATCAAAAATATACTTTAGCCTATAAGCACGCTCAAATGCGAGTCCAAACATAAAAATTATAAAATCCTCGATTACCAAGTCGGACTAGGTTAAAATAGTGACTTTTTATTAAAGCAATAATTATTAAGTAACGAAAAATTATTGAATATGAATTATTTACTTATCATTTTTGAGGCATAGAAAGTCGAATTATCGTCAAAAACGAAAATGACATCAATTTTAGGGGTCACCTTAGGCCAAAAATGTAAATTTTTTTAAAGATAAAATTTGTAGAAATTGAATAAACCATTATATTCAGAATGAAAAATTAGATAAAATAGAGTATTCATTTGTCAGTTTTGGAGTTCGGATGGTCAAGTTATCGTCAATCAAAAAATAAGCAAAATACCGATTTTATCCCAAAGTTATATAAATAAATTTTTTAATTTTTTTATCATCGTCTTCCCCAACCCATCCAAAAAAACCAGTTAACAGTTTTTTTTAAAAAATTCATTTTTTTCTCAACGTTCCAACTCAGATTAATCGTGTACCGTTCGTCGTCGACGAACGATGTAGAAGGGAAAAACGTCCGCAACCTCATTCTCTACAAAATCCACACAACCTTTTTCGTTTTACTTTTTTTGTCATCCCGTATCATAAGAAATCAATCGTATTTATTTACGGGGGTTTCAAAACTTTGACCCTAGATTTCATTTATTTCGGGATCAAATCGTCTTCTGCCGCAGAAGGGAGAAAAGATGACGGCGTCAAGATCTTCGAAACCACCAGGTCAAACTCAAAAATTAGGCTCCTCAAAGTTCGATCCATCTCGATTTTCTTGTTGATTGCCTCAATTTCTGTGCACGTACTTCGATACTTTCGCACATAAATTGTAAGGAACTCTCAATTTCTATTAGAAATCGTAAATTGTGAAAATTGCATTTAAGATTTTATTAAAATTTTGTGGTGAGTTTTCAAAAATATAGAATTCAATTGGTTATTTCAAATTCACGCTAGAAGTTGCATATTTAATATGTTTAATTGTAATTTATAAAAAATTATACGTGGGTAGGATATTTCAATAGGTTACTTCGTTCAGGTAGGTCCTGTGCACCGCTCGGACCTTATTTTGATCTAAGATTTGTATTTTTTCAATGTTATTGAAAAAAATGAATTTTATAATTGAAAAAATGATTTAATAGTCAATGAACTCAAATTGAGTTGATAAATATCATAAAGTGGATATTTTGTTTGAAAGAATGAAAATGGTAAAAATAAAAATAAAAAAAGGAAAAAAGGGTATGAAATGGTAAAATGTCAGAGTCACACCCGAGGCGTGATGTTTACATTTTATATTGTTGTTTTGTGTGTAAGTTGGTGAACAGATATCTAGGGATAATATTACTGGTTGCATGTTTGTTTACTTTCTGTTAGCGCGAGGTGTTGTTTACTTTTTCGTTCTGTTATTTATTTTAGGTCAGGTGGCCACACTTGCATGGTAGGAAACTGGATATCCATTATCAATCTTGTATTGTTAATTTCTCTTTTGTTTCAAATGAAAATAATATATATATATATATATGTAGCTATTTTGTGAACTATTAAAAAGTCTGTGAATGCCTGAAGGGATAGTGCGTCATATCATCCAGAGTGGTGTACTATCCTAGGATGCACGGTAGGGACCACCAAGCTCATACGTGGTATGGAACGCATATGAAAGTGGAGTCACAATTGGAATCTGGATTATTCCTTTTTATCTTTATCAGTGAACTTGTAACGTAAAGGTGATCGTATATAAATAGTTTGTATATTTGGGAATCACATGCACGCCTAATAGGCATAGACGAAGATAATTAGTCAGTGATCACTAACAATATATAATAGTCGGACGTTCTGACACATCGAAAAGAAACCATTGCTTACGGTCAAGTCAAACGGCCAACTTGAGCCTGATAAATAGTCCCGCAAGTGTGGTAAATAACGACCAGCCACAAAATCAGGAACTATTATTTTATTATGAAACATCATGTCCTGACTAGGAGCAATCCAGTTATAAATCCTAACTATCTAATTCCACTCTTCCACCATTGTGGAGTATGTATCTGTTGCCTTATTTTGATATATAAAATGAAATGCATGTTTAATATTTTCACTTGATCAATTAGTCTTGTATAAAAAGAAAATGTTATAGTGAGTACTACTGATCAATCTAATGTGAGTTTTGAAACTTTTAGTTACTCATCCCTACCTATATGTGCTAGTTAATCATAGTTTCTTCTATAAAGCTTTACTTATTTTAAAATTATTCAGTACGTTTATTCGTTCATATTAGGAGAAGTTATTAGCAAAAATTATTTTCTTCCTTACTAGGTAACCATTGTTACTCACCCTTTCCTTCTCCATTTTTTTTACTTTCAGATTCAGAGTTTGGCGAGGCAGGTATAGAGCACAAGTGAGGATCATCTAGTGGGTCAGATAGACAATCATAATCTATCACCTAGTAAGTATTGGGGTTATAGCCCCTAGTGGTGTCGATTTGTCCAAAAGTATTATAGATTTTGTTCTGAGCGGTAAGACTTTTGTTAAAGTGAGGAATATTTGTATAATCTTATATTCTGATTATTCTTTCGCACTCTGATCTTTCGTATGTTATTAGACGTATATAGGCTTCTGCTAGTATTATATTTTGTATATACATACAGGATTGTTTGTCGTTTATCAAGTGCAGATTGAATGCCTTGGAATGCTAATATAAACAAAAGGGACCATGCCGAAATTTTGAGGCGTCACCTTGTACCTCGAGATCTGATATGGGACTTTGTGTTAGTGTTTGGCGGGGCGCCACAACTAGAGATAGAGTTTCACATCGGTGAAGTTTGGAACATATACGAATCTTGACTGGGAGATATCCAGTCATGGTTCTCAACGCTCTTAACATACATACTACCACTAATTGTATCTAAGCTAACATATTTCTCTTATTTGTTTATATTGAAATTTTATTTGAAACTTTTTATATTTGTTCTAACTATATTTTATATGTTTCTACTTATTTTACTTCTCTTTTAATTAGAAAAATTACATATGTTTTCAAATGTACTCGAATGTTTTCCCCATATTAGGAAACTATTAGTTTGTGATATTTTTCTACTGGGTAACTCCCCCATTACTTACCTTATCAATTTCAGTTGCAGCTTGTGGCGTCTCGTTAAATGCTAACACAAAGCCTCATGTCAGATCTCAAGGCACTAAGTGACATCTCGAAATTTCGACATGGTCTCCTCTATTTATGTTAGCATTTCAAGGCGTTTAACCTACACTTGATAAACGACATACATTATCTTGCATATATATATAATACAAGCGGAAGCCTCTATACATCTAATAACGTACGATATATCAGAATGTAGAAAAATAAATAAAATACAGGATTATACAAACATTCCTTACTCTAATAAAAGTCATAACGCTCAATATAAGACCCATAATACTAGCTGAACAAACTAACACTACTAAGGGATATAGCCCCAATACCTACCAAAGAATCTTCAGTCGTTTTTTACACCTGCCTCGCCAAGCTCCGGATTTGAAACTAAAAAATGGATAATGAAAGGGTGAATAACCCAAAAAATTTCTACCAATAACTTCTCTTAACATGAACAAATAAACATATTGAATCATTTTAAAAAATACAAAGTTTTATAAAAAAAACTACGATTAACTGGTACATATAGTAAGGGATGAGCAACTAAACATTTTAAAACTCACATTACATCAATCAACAGTACTCACTATAGTATTTTCTTTTAACACAAATCTAATTGATCAAATGAAAATATTAAATATGCATTTCATTTTATATATCAAAATAAGGCAACAGTTACATAATACACAATGGTAAAGTAGTGAAATTAGAGAGTTGGGATTCACGACTAGATCGTTCCTAGTCGGGATATGGTGTTTCATAATAAAGTATTAGTTCCTAATTTTGTGGTTGATATATGTTTATCACATTTGCGAAATTATTTATCCGGCTCAGGTTGGCCATTTGACGTGACCGTAAGTAATGGGTCTTTTTTCGATGTATCAGAACGTTCGAATATTATAGATTGTTAGTGATCATTGACGAACCATCTTCATCTATGCCTATCAGGCATGCATGTGATTCTCAAATATACAAACCATTCATATACGACCACTACGTGAAAACTTTAAAAATTGAAGAAACAAATTGATGGGCTCGGCCCGACGAATTTTAGATAGAAAAATTTGACGGCTATGGCCCATGAAATTTAGAGAACATTGGCGCCTTCCTTCTCCTCTATTTCTCTAATTATTATTTTCTCTGTGTTTTCCCCTCTCTCTTTCTCTATCTGTGGTTTTTATGCGTTTTCCCCTCTCTCTCTCACTTTCTTTCTCTGGTTTGTGAGAAGCTCTCGATTGGGATATATTTCTCTGTATTTTATTCCATCTTTCTCATTCTCTCTCTGATTCGTGAGAAGTTCTCTTGATTATGAGAATCTCTCTCTGTTTGTCTCCCTCGATCACGTCTCTTTCTATATCTGATCGATCTCTCAACAACAAAAATGATGGAGTGAAAATCAGATCTAGGGTTAACTGGAGCCTTAAAGTGATCTCTCGAAGTCAAATATGTTGAACCAGTCCATTGTCCTTCAGAATCCTACCTCTCTCATCTGTCTTGATCAAGGTTCATTTTTTTCATTTTTATGATGGTGATTTATAGATCTGGTCTTAAAACTAGGTTTTTAAAAATTGATTTGGTATTTTAATTGTAGCATTATTATTATTTTATTGAATGTTTGTGTTTTGGATTCCATCTTGAATGTGTAGCAGTAGTTTTGGGGGAAAATTCTAGTTATGTTTGGTTCAAATCATGTAATATTTGGAAAATATACTCGTGCTATTAGGTCTAGCTTGGTTTGTTAGTATTTGGTTCAGATTGTTAGATTCTGATATTGGATTGTTAGAATTAGATTATGTAAATAGATATTCAGAATTCAGGATCTTGTTTTCTTCTTATATTATTTTTGAGAAACTGATTTCAGGCTCGAGAATTAGAATCTCATTTTCTCAACTTGATTATGTAGTTGAGACACATAAAAGTAGAATAAACACATTTTCACAAATGCAAGAAACAACTGCTGCGTTGTTTTGTAATTTTAGCCAAATGTATTTCTAATTATGAAAAAGCTTTGTATTGATATTAATTTTGTTAAGCCTTGAGCCAATGAGTCATTTGGGTTGTGCATAATGCTGCAACCATGAACTTTCTATTTTCATTTACTCCAAAATTTGATTACTCTTGAAATCATTGATATGCTTCAGCTCTGGAAACAAATTACCTCAATACCTTGAAAAACTCCATTTAAGTTTAGAAGCTGATTTGACCTCCCCATGGGACATGGATGATGAGTATGAGAAATTCATTAGGAGAATGAATCCACTAAGGTCTGTAATTTGTTCCTTTTAATGTATCAGAAAGTCACTCTAAACCTAATTCAAGATATTCTAGAGTTTTACAACTCTATTTTTTTTTCTCAAATTTTTTTAAAAACCTTTATAAGGTTGAAATGGATAATGAAGCTGGTAAGATTGCTATATTTATGAGACTAAGTCTTGTTTTCTTTCCATTTTTATGGGCTTGGAGAGTTAACATTTGTTTCTGATTTGTTTGATATTTTTATTTACTTTGTGATGAAAGTGGACAATACAAACAAGCATGGAATACTTCTTGAAGTTGTACAAATTCTTACTGATCTAAACCTTATTATAACAGAAGCTTATATATCTTCTGATGGAGAATGGTTCATGGATGGTAAGTTTTTTTCCCATTTATTGCCTTGTTTCCCCATTAGAAGAAGCCTAGTTTTAAATTAATGTTGTAAGTTGTCACCAGTTTTTAATGTCGTCAATCAATCAAGTAACAAGCTTAGAAATCAAGGGATTCTCAATTATATTCGTAAGGTGGGTCATTTTCCGAATTTCTCACTCTTTTCGCACAACTTTTGAACAAACCCATAAAAATTTTGGTGGCTCATGAAAGTCCAATTTTTGTCTACTACAGAAAACTTGAATGCGCACCTCAAGGCGAGGCATAGCAGCAACGCCTTAGTATAGGTATGGTAGGGCATATTTTTCAAGGTGGAGGGAGGCGCACGTTTGAGCTACTCCTCAAGCAAGGCACATGAGGCATACTCTTCACTTACATATCAAATAAAATGTGAGTTTTCTTTGTAAATCTCTTTTAAATGTGAGTTTTCTGCCTCAAGCAAGGTGGGTGGTTATTTTTTCTTTTGTAGTTCAATACAACCTAAGAGGTTGTATTGCTTGTTTTCCTAGAGACAGACTCTTAACAAATTCATTATACTTAATAAAATAAAGCTATAAAAAAAACTAACAACAACAACAACTTTAAGTTGTGGCTTCAAGTACAGCTTACCCATAAAAAATGACAACCACCACTATGATTTGCCTACCATAAGTCAGCTTCTTCATACACTTCTTCTTCTTCAATAATATGAAGTTGGTTGAAATTATCTAGAAAGCTAGTTCAGATGGGTGCTTCTCAGTTAGCTCTCTCTACTTGCTCCTTGAAGGTAAACTTGAGGTGTGTTTTCCTTCTTCCATCATATGGTTTTCTAAGGCCCCATCTAAAGTTTCTTTCTTCTAATGGTTGGCAGCTTTGAACAAACTCCCTATAATTGATCTCCTTAGGCGTACAGGTTTTTTCTTAACTGATTATTGTTGTCTGTGTCGAGTCGATGGTGAGTCGGTAGATCATGTCTTCATTCATTGTAAGGTCAATTCTCGTGTTTGGGCACACTTCCTTTCCTTCTTTAATGTGTCTTGGTATACTCCGTCTTCGATTATCTCTCTTTTTGTCGGGTGGGATCATTCACCCTTTAGTGGAATGTCGAGGATTCTTTGGAAACTTATTCCCTTTGCTATTTGTTGGGGTCTGTGGTAGGAAAGGAATGTGCGTGCTTTCGAAGGGGTGGAGACTAAATGCATGAAATCATTTTTAGTATTCTTGGATTACCATTCTTTTGGTGCAAGCAATTCAAGGAGTTTAGGGGCTTCTTTTTTGAAGACTTTATGCTTAGATGGGGAAATGTAATTAGGGAGTGATTTGTTGCTTTTTTGCTTTGCTGTTTGCTTCTTGTTGTTTTCTTTTTGTGGACTTTTCCCCATATCAACAAAATTTTATACTTAAATAAAAATAATAAAAATTTCTGGAATTTTCTGGGGAAATAAACAAAATATTTATCACTTGTTTATCTCATATAACACACCACTTTCAATAATCTTCTAAAATTTCTCTTTTTGTTGTTTTTTTTTTTGTTTTTTGTTTTCATATTATAGAATACACTTGCTTACTTCATTGGTTAACAAATGGCTAAATTCTACTTTGTGTCTCCTTATGATAGGAATTAGGACCACCTCGAGGTTGAAGCAATTGGGAATGGAATTCACTGTGTAGGTGTTTAAACATGTAAGAACTTTATGTGGAGATTTGGGATTCTGTTTCTACCTGTGTTTTGGGTTTATTATTGATACATATTTATTTATAAGCTAAATTTTATTTAGTATGACAATTAGGAATAAATGATTAGATTTAGGAGATCATGGAGGGACTTACCTACCTAAAAAAAATACAAAATCCAGAAAGTAATTATTTTCTTCATGTAATCGCATTTGGGAAACAGTTGCCTTCTTTATATGCTTGCATTGAAATACTTCATATGCAAATGGATCATATATATATGGAATGATCTTGTATTCCTTATTTTTCTAGAATCATAATAATCATGTCATTTGTCTTATCTACGCAGGCAATCATGGATCAGCTGATGCTAGTGGGCCCTCTTATACTCACTGGAATTGTGAAGTCCCTTGATGGTTCTTCAGATACAGTATCAGGTCCTTATTATTTTATGCAATTTGTCTGTTCTTTTCACTCATTTTCTTTCTTCACTTAGAAATTTGATTTCTTATTTTCATCCGCAGTTCTAGAAATTCTTACCTTTTTTTACTACTAAGATTTCAATCTATTTTACGTAAAGGCGTTGAAAATAATTATTTAACTGAATCTATGTAAATACAACCACGCAGATGCTATTGCCAAGGATGTCAAAATCTTTGCCTTTCAAGCGATTGGATTGCTTGCACAACATATGCCTCAACTTTGTAAGTATTCTTTTGGGTATATTCTATTTCTCCATCCTCTTAATATCTATGTTTTGACCCAAGTAATGCTTCTCCTCTTTGTCAAAGATAAGATTGACATAGTTGTTTGACTTTTTGATGCTTTGAAATTTGAGGATCTGTTTCTTCATCTCACCATTCAAGAAGCAACCAATTCCATTGCTACAACTTACAAGGTATATTAGCTCCTCTAAAAATCATCCAATATCTCAACTCCTGCTTCATATTCGCGTTAGTCTTGGAATTTCTGGTTTTGTGTAGTATCATCAAGCATAGCACTAGTAATTTAATAGTGGTTGCACACTACTTTAGTTCATTGTTCTGATATAGTGTCAAAGAAGACAGAGAGGAACAAACAAAAATCTTGTGTTTTCAATGAACATGTAAAAATGAGAATTGAGTGCAAATTTATATCTAACATACTACTCAGTACATGTGCAGAAAAAATACATATTAACTTATAAACTGAATGGGTTGGAGTCTCGATCATTTTAGATGGGTTAGGCTATGAAATTGTCTATAGGCCTAAGTTTGTTGCCTTGAGGACTAGGTCCGGTCTGGGTCATGCCTGACTGGATATACTATGAATGAGATTTGGGTCAAGCCCAGGCAATCCAAACTGGTTAAATATGTGATACTTGTTGCATTTTATAACATTTGAACCATTTTCCTATTACAATATATCATCTTTTACATTATTCATTCTTGGGTGTTTGCAATATTTCATGTACTTGAACTATTTCCACTAGAGAGGGTTCAAGCTCCCATGGTATAATTGTCGAAGCCTTACCTCAAAGTTTTGGGGCCGGCTTCAAGCTCCATGATTATCTTGTTTCTTTTGGTATCCTATTGACATTTGTTGTTGCTTGATATTCTTCGTAGTCTGTCAATGTACCTGAACACTTCTTATCTAATATTAAGGAGCTCCCACGGCCATCTTAAAGGATCTAGAGACGCTCTTGTTGAAAAACTCTGAAGTGGTAAAACTTTGTTGCAATTTAGTGATGCTGTTATTTCTCTCTTTTTGGTTACTTTTCCCCCTTGATTTATGTGATTTAGGAATAAGAAATTTTGGAACAATTGTCCCTATTTAATATGGCTATGTTGAAGACTACCAGCTCCTTAATGAGTACACATCGTCTTGATGATTTCAAGGAACAAAGTGAAGTGCGCTTCTGTGCTCTGAGGTGGGCAACATCTATATTTGATTTGTACCATTGTTTTAGTCGGTTCATTTGTATGTTTGGGCTGCGGATTCTAAGTTGGACATAAGGTTACTCTACTTCCTTTCTAGTATTGTTTAACATTTTCTAGTCTATGGTTATTTTTCATTTTATTCTTTGACATGCTCGACTCCAACCGTAAATTACCTGGATTTTTATTTTATCCTTCATGGCATTTTATTTTTCTGTTTGTATGCTATGTTTTATTAATACTTTTTGCCAAGTGTGCTTTATATTATGTTAAAATTGCAGTTTTGTTGGCTTTATTTCTTCTTTTTTTTCACCTGTACAGGTCCATACTAGAGCAACACTTTGAATCTCAGTTAATAATATTCATTCCGTCAATTGCCTAATCATGCAAAAGTTCTGTAAATGGATTTGCACAATGTAGTGAAGTGCTAAAAAATAAGTTGATTGCAGCATCGTAAGATGCAGAACCGAAGAGATTTACAAAGATAATAATGAGTAACAAATCTGTCCATGTGGTGAAACTGTCAGATGCAGAACCGAAGTGGGGTGGCCCACCTCAAGATAATAATGGAAACATCACATCTTCCAATCCAACTTCAAGTAACCAATAGCAGCCATCAAAACACTTTTCCAAGTAAATGGTGTAGTGACCATGTCGTGACAGTTGAAGGAAAAGTGCACACCACTGACAATCCGTTGCAGTCAGCTTGGTTCAAGGTGTGTACGTTCTAGAGTGGGATTGCCAGTTGAATCAGCAAGGACCTCAAGCTCTTGCACCCCCTTGTTAGGAGTCTTCAAAGCTATCCAAAATAGATAGAAATGTTGTTTGTGAATTAGTTGGTATTGTAATGATACATTTTGTATTTGGTTTCTAATTGGACTTAATGTGAATTAAGTTTCTTGGATGGTCAAGATTTGATTTCTATGAATGGTCTTTGTTTTATGATTTTTTTTTCTTGATTTGATTGGTGAATTAGATGATGTTATTGTTTGCTAAACCTCCATATTTGAAGGTCATAGACTATAGAATTTTTTTTAAGCTCATCCTTCAATAATTTGGCAGTTAAGGGTCGTCAAAAAAAATTCTACAAGAAAATATTTGACAGGCATATTTGACGGATTGGTCCGTCAAATATGGGTTTTTTTCACATAGTGGACCACTTTTACCTTACAAGTTCATTGGTAAAGATAGAAAGGAATAAACCTGGATTCCAATTGTGACTCTATTCTCATACTTGTCCCATACCACATATGAGTTTGGTTGTCTCTACCGTACATCTCAAGATAGTATACCATTCCAGATGATATGACACATTATCCTTTCAGCATTCACAAACTCTTTAACAGCTCACAAAATAGCTACATATATATATATATATATATATATTATTTTCATTTGAAAACAAAAAAGAAATTTACAATACAAGATTAAGAATGAATAACCAATTTCCTACCATACAATTATGACCACCTGACCTAAAATAAATAACAGAACTTGATGCCTTTATGCCAACAGAATTTAAATCATGATCCTTGAATATCCTTTCACCAACCTATACACAACACAATATAAAATGCAGACATTACTCCTTCGCCGTATTTCCTACTTGCAACCCGTGTAGCACTGCTACCACACTGCTATCTCAGCTGATCACCGGCCTAGTTAGGCACGTGCATGAGATGTGACATCCCATCTTTTTTTATGTAAAATGCAGACATCACCCCTTGGGTGTGATTATAATATTTTACCGTTTCATCCCCTTTTTTCCATTTATTCCAATTTTTGCAGTTTTCAATCTTTTGAAAAAAAATATTCATTTTTTGATATTCATCAACTCAATATGAGTTCATTGAATATTAAATCATTTTTCAACTATGAAATTCATTTTTTTTAATAACATTGAAAAAATATAAAACTTATATCAAAACGGGATCCAAGCGATGCATAGGACCCAACTGACAGAAATAACCCGGTGAAATATCCTACCCATGTATAATTTGTTATAAAATACAATAAAACGTATAAAATATGCAAGTTCTTATGTGAATTTGAAATAACCAATTAAATTCTATATTTTTGAAAATATGATGTAGAAAAAGAAAATAAAACCTTACTCATTTCAACCTATATTCTTAGTAATTTTATGAGAAATAACTCAAAACTTAAGATAACTTTGTTATAATATTTGCCTAAGAGTAACACCAATGGGGACTCTACATCAAAGTTTCAAACTAATGATTAATTTAAGATTTTCAACCAAGTGTTTAAAGATATATGCTAAGATCTTGAAAACAATGCAACAAAATTACTAAAATAAATATTTTTCTTAACAAAATTTAAATTTTGTTATTTTTGGAAAATACAAATAAAAGAAAAGAAATAAAAATAGGTGAGAATTCGACCGTACACTCCCAAACTTAAACATGATATTGTCTTCAATATTTTAGTAAGTGTATATGCATATGCAAAAATTAGAATTGACAAAAGAAAATGATGTGAGAAGAATAGCACTTGAAAATGATCATACAAACTTGTTATTAAGAACACAATGTCCCCTCAAATGAGACAATACACCACTTATTACTATCGAAGTTTCAATTGTATTTGCCGTATTAATCGTGATTATGTTGTATGAAGTCACAAGCACCCCGAAAAGTACTGTGTTCATAACTTGGGTGAATGGTTCCTAGGCTATATCGATAAAAAACACACCAATAGTTTCAACTTGCATTGTTTAAAATTTCAACAAGTCAAAATAACTATGAAAAAGAACTAAAATCCTAATTATTGGATGGAATGATAATCAAAATTATCACTTAACGTTCAGGCTTACCTCGTCACTTTTTAGCACATAGAGCTTGGGTCCATTGGGAATGTTGTTTCGCTTCGTCGATGACTATTTGTAAGGGGGCAGTAAAGTGAAAACCTATCAACAAGTAAATCATTCCTTTCTGTTAAGGTTTATGCAACCCCAAACATATGAGGCCAATTATGATTCTTTTTTAGAATCTTCCACTTTAATTTCAAACCGATAACTATTCTCGATGAGAAAAATGGGCAAAGTTCTAAGTCAATAGAAGTGAAGAACTACCTTACTCATCTAAAATTTTAAAAATACTAAAAGCAAAAGGCAAAAAGAGTAGGTTGCCTTCCAAAGGTGCTTAGTTTAACATCTTCAATTGGACGAATGCTTATTTAATCTAGATAAACGAGCTCATTGAGCAGTAATTCCTCATCTGGTGGTGTACACTCGAGAAAAGGCTTAAGATGTTGGTCGCTCACTTTGAAAGTAGATCCGTACTTATGATTAAGGACTTCAACAACACCATCAAGGTAAATTGTTCCTATACCTCATAATGGGCCCACTCAGTGTTTAAGTCTCGGTACATGTATTCCGATTGAGAATCAAGTACCAAATTAGTAAATCAGAGTGTTTTGCAGTCATTACCTATAAAAAAGTTTTTTTTTTTTTAAAACTTATAAACCCATAAAAACAACGACCAAAAACTGACGTATATGGCATCGACGTAAACAACTACTTGAATGAGACATTAACAAATGATGGTTAACAATAGTCATTTATGAAGACTGCAAACACGGTTGTTTGTTCCGATACTTTGCCTATTGACTTCATCTGTCTCAAATTAAAAATGATATCAACCAGAATGACTGCTGTGACAATTAAAGCAGTCGTTTTGTTCAAAAACGACTGTCTTGGGTAATCGTTTTTCGCGCATTTTTTTGTAGTATTGGGTCACTAAGGTGTCGACTAATTTATAAATATACATTTATTCCACCCCTTGGTGGATCAATACAATGCAAAATAAACAATAATGTCGGTGAATTCTTACCCAGATCTGAGCTTATTTTTAATCGGACACAACATGAAAAAAGCTTATATTTGACGGACCAAGGCCATCGAATTTCATAAAATTTGACGGACCAAAGCGTCAAAAAAAAGATTTTCAAAGGACAAAAACTGTTAAATTAATGAAGGATGGGAGAAATTTGATGGCTCTAAGCCATTGAATCAAGGAACATAAAACATTTCAATAGCCATAGGCCGTCAAAATTAGTTTTCTAAAATTTGTGAGCTTTGGCTCGTCAAATTTTCAGTTTTCACATAGTGGGACCTGTTCCTTAAGCCTGTTGTGAAACATGAACAAATTCTACAGCTAAAAAAAATCATCAATCAGGATAATATATTATAAGATAAAAATAAAACCTTCAATGATGATTCGGATTTATTAGATTTGTATAAGATTTACAACAACGAAACTCTTCCCCAAATACTTCTGACTCTTTGATATCTACCAAACCATCAAAAGAAGCGAAGAAAGAAAAAAAGAAAATAAAAGGAAAATAAAAGAAAGAGGAGAAACCTCCCCTCTCAAGAACTTATGAAGTAAACGTTTAGTTAATTAAGATGTGGAGCAAAACCCAAAGATGTTTCAAAAAAATGCTGGGGAAATCCGGATCCAACAATCAAAATCAACAGCTGGGAAGATCAGATGGTGGAGGAGGCAGCTTCTGGTTGGGAAGTTCTCCATCCAATACGACCCAAGCCATCCTTAAACCCCAGATAAGGTGGACGTCGAAGTGGCAATGCATGAACCATACTCCTGTTAACATGTCATGATCCTTCAGAACAATTAGCATTGATAAATGTCTTACAAAACAAATAAGAAGCATATTTTTTGGATTTTATTTTCTTCAATATTCAAATCTCAAGAATAAGATAGGATTGTTAGGGAGATTGAAGATGATTGGATTTGGTAAGAAATCCAAAAGCAACATTTCTGTATTTCCATTTTTTAATATATCTTTTGGATCTGAATTTATTTGAATTAACTGAATTGAACCTCCATTGAATAATATTACAAATCTGGAGATTTTTAAAGCTATGCTGTTTCCCATGAGAGCAGATCCTCTGTAGCACTTTTTTCTTGGTGCTCTTGGTTACGTTTTTTCACCATTGAGAGAGCCCCAAATGTAAAAGACACCAAAATCCCTTAAAATTGGGAGTTCCGTGCCCATCCATTTTCAAAGCATTGGATCAGAGTAAAGCAAGTTTTTTTATTTTTTACTTTTAAATTTTTTTTTTTTTTAATCTGATCTTGGACATGATCCTAAAATAA
This sequence comes from Akebia trifoliata, assembly GCF_017979445.1. NCBI lineage: Eukaryota > Viridiplantae > Streptophyta > Magnoliopsida > Ranunculales > Lardizabalaceae > Akebia > Akebia trifoliata. The sequence goes on from NC_141389.1 coordinate 20,379,769, forward strand.
CTGATGTATTAGTTTTTGAACAAAGATTTGATGTTTAGAAACTTACGTGCTAAGTTGATGAACCAATGGCATGATGCCATGTGTATTAACTGAGCAAAAATGATTGGTTAGAAGAGAGAAAATTTTGGAGCAACGTAAGCATCTTACTTTAGTAATTGACATGGCGTGATGCCACTAGTTCATCAGCTTAGAACATAAATTTCAAAAGAGTACTGATTTTCTAACTAGAAAGTCTTCACTCGGTCTATACTCTACTGACGTGGCACAGACACAAAATCATAGTTATTTTTCCTCGGGATACATAAATGCCCATTGTCATAGAAGATGGGTATTTGTGTATCCCGAGAAAAAAGATCTATGGTTCTATGTCAGTGCCATGTCAGCCAAGTATTGACAGGGTGCAGACTTTCTAGTTAGAAAATCATTATTCATTTCAAAATGAGTCGTGATAATATGACTACGGCACGGGACACACTCAATTGACTCTCCTGACTAGACAAGTTTGGGAACCGTAGATTTGTATGCCTCGGGATACACAGTTTTATAGGGAAATGCAGTTTTGTATCCCGAGAAGTGCAGATCTACGGTTCCCGAACTTGTCACATCAGGAAAATCGATTCAGTGTGCCACGTGGGGTAGTCAGATTATCACGATTCTTTCACAATAGCAAATTTCTGTTCTTAGCTTTTTTTTTTTCCAAGTGGCGCTCTCTAAAATATGGAAAAAAGTGTTACCGGGATCAAAAGGGGAAAAAAAAAAAAAAGGCTACATAGGATCTGTTCCCTTTTCCCACAGTCCCACTGTAACGACTTTTCTAGGGTGACTTTTCAAGTGATCTTATGAAACAAAGTAGCATCTCTCTTTTAGGGGGTGTGCCTTAGCTCCCATTAATGTCCTAACAATTTTTTTTTATATAGGAAATCTGTGTTTTTTCTTGAATCCTGATCATCTGACTACTCCACATGGCACACTCAATTGACTCTCCTGACGTGACAAGTTTAGGGACTGTAAATCTGTACGCCTTGGGATACAAAACTGCACTTTGCCATAAAAATGTGCATCCCGAGGGAACTGTTTATCTCGAGGCATACAGATATGCAATCCCGAACTTGTCACGTCAGGAGAGTCGATTGAGTGTGCCACGTGGGGTAGTCAGATTATCACGACTCTTTTTTCTTTTATTCGAAATGTCTGTTAGATGGAAAGCATCTACAGTGGGGCAAGGCTAGAAAAGTCTAATGATGATGATCCAGTGGTTATAATTCCTCTATCCGAACTCCCCTTCACCCACCTGGATTATCAGCTAAAAATCGAATGGCTACCCATCCGCCAGATGGCACACCAATAGTATTCCTCTGAGGAGGATCCACAAGATTGAAGTTGGCAGGGTCCTTACTAGGATCATAGTTTCCAAACCCTTGTCCAACGATGAAGAAGTTGAAGCCATGGATATGTAGAGGATGGCTCTCTGCACCAAGAATGCTAGTATCCTGCATCACTAGCTCAACATTAGTGTTGAAAGGGATCACCACAACCTTGGTGCCATTGCTAACCATAGTGTTGTTAGGTGGAGTTCCAGTGTAATTAAAGGGTAAGAGTGGTTCGGTAGGGAAGTTATCAGTGTAGATGCCATTAGACTGTCTGAAGAAATGGGCTTGGAGGAGAGCTATTGATGGGAGTGCAAAAGACACATTGTTCACTGAAGCAGCAAATTTGGTTCCGTTAGGTCCTTGACATGTTTGATTATTCGGGCAAGGGCTCGACCCAAGCCCCACCGTGAAAAAATACCGCCTATCAATAATCTTGGGAACATTTGCGGGGAATTGCGTATTGCCCAAGCTTCGAAATCTTTTGCTAAAATTTGCAGCGAAGGAGGTGTCGTTCACCATCGGAAGGCTAGGTTTAAAGAGTGGAAGTTTGTTGTTATTAGGGAGGGATGAATTGGAAGGTGTTTGGTATTCAAGGATCCCTGCAGTAGTCGAATTATCAAAGGTGCCGAGGCCTGTAAAGTATGGTGAAGCTGCCATGAGGTAGCTTGAATTGGGGAAATAGGGTTTTGTTTTGAGAAGGACATTGGTGGTCTGTCCAGGGGTGATGAGAAGTGTGTTGGTTTCAAAGGGTTTGACGTAGGCAGCGTCAGCTTCGACTACTATAAGTGTATGGTTTGCAATGCTGAAGAAGAGTTCATCATTGAGTGCAGCGTTGATCAAGCGGAGGAGGTAAGTCTTCCCAGGTTTCACCTTCAGTTTGTATGTATCTGCAAGATCCACTCACACAGACCAATATCAAACACTTTTCTCATCTCATTTATAAATGGGGATTGCCAACATGTAGATTTCAGTAAGATCTGAGCAATCTCTAAAGTCATGTGTTTTTCCTAAATATCCCTAAAAAATAAGGATTTGAATGTCATTGTATAATGGCATTTCTGTAAATATCACAAAATTCAACATAAAAAATAAAATAAAATAATTGCGTAGAAGAAAAAAAACGTTAGGCTCTTCATCAAACAAACCGTAGAAAACTTCTAATAATCCGTATGGAGGCTCAAAGGTGGTTTGAGTGTAAAAAAATCCTTACAAAATATTTTTACATAATAATAATGAAAGGAATGACTCTCCATCAAACAAGCATGCAGTTGAGATGCTAGGGATTTTCAAGTAAAATGTATCTCTAAAATAATTATACTGATCCATAGAAAACTAAGAATATGATTTCTTAAAAAAATATTTTCCTCGTATCTCAACCATCAGTTTAATTGATGGAGAATTTCAACTGTGGACTCTTAAAGGTTGGTGGACTATGTGAAAACTGGAAATTTTGACAAGAAAATTTGAGGGGCCGGAGCCCACAAATTTTAGAAACCAAATTTCGATGGCCTATGAAAGTTGAAAGTTTTGATGGTCCCCAATTCAATGGCTTAATTTGTCAGTTTTGGTCCGTTGAAAAAAAAAATTGGCATTGAAAAATTCGAGGGCTTGATCCACCAAATATAGGCTTTTTTCATGTTGTGGCAGTTAGTACCTTTAGAGCAGTTGTACAAGGGACCAGGGAATCCGTTAATGGTGTAAGCATCAGAGACATTAGGGCCGGCTCCAGTCTGCAAAGATTGCGCAATGACTGCCTCAGGATCTGCATTAAACCACTCACCTGGGATTTCAAATCCAACTTAATGTTAGTGAAATTCGATCTTTTGGAAGAAAGGAAAATTGTTAAGGTTCATGGGTTGTTACCGAAGATTATGGGGACTTCTTTGTAGGGTTTGGCAAAAGGATAGGTGGCATTGTGCTTAGGGAGGATGATAATGGGTCCATGCACGGTCGATCTTAGCCATGAGATGTGAGCATGCCAGAAAAGAGTCCCTCTCTGTCCTGTAATGGTGAAATTGTAAACATAGGTGTGGCCGGTTTGTATGGGGCACTGAGTAATGTAGGCTGGCCCATCCGACCATCCACTTCTAAGTTGTCGAACTCCATGCCTGTTTTCCCCCATTCACCATCCATTAAACAAAATCGAAAGAAAAATAATTATTTGTATTTGAGGTTAAGTTGAGATCCAAATTTAACTCCATCGAGAAACGGTTATCACACCAAGTATCCCAAGTGAGACCTGTGGTGCTAAAGTGTCTGAGGGAGAGAAATAAATCAGTCAGCGCTTGTGGGAACAATTTTTATGTAATTGAGGATGTAGATGCTATTCATCAAGAGCTCATGAATATTGCTCTTGAGGAACTTGTAATTATATCTGTCAGTAATAAATAAAATATTGAGTGTACCGATCAAAATAATAATAATAATGAGATAGTGGAAGGTTTCATACCAATGCAAGGTGATATTGTTTTGAACATGGTTAACCACCTTAACAACAACCCGGTCGCCTTCCCTTACAACAATCCGTGGTCCCGGGTACTTCCCATTCACACTCACGATGCTCTTCGTGTGGCACAATCTTGTTACATTTTGTAACTTAATCTACAAAATAAGGTCAAAATGAAATACAAAAGGAACCAAAAAAGAAAATACTCATATTTTCTTAGCTTGAGTTCCCACACACACACACACTAGCGGATGAAAAGTAGAGTGATTGACATACATGAAACTTGTAGTGCCTTGTTATGCCTGCATTCTGCTGAGCAAGAACAAGCTTGGGCATAAGCAGCATAGCACCAAAGGTGAAGAGCAAAGCTGTCATGGAAACAGGTGTTGGAAGAAAAGAAACACCCATATCTTTCTTTGTGTGTTTTAACTCTTTGGAAGAAGTGTACATTGGGTAAAGGGTCATGAGGTTACATATATAGATATTTGATTGGTTGCGTAGGTGATGAGATAGAATAGATCATCATTTCCATGTCCTTCAATTTTCATTATGGCGGGGACGATCACACCCCTTCTATGGTCCACTTTGGTGTTGGTCGACCTGAATTTAAGAGTGTTAATAAAGTAATAAATTTTAATTTTACTTCCTATTCAGTCAAATTATGAAAGTACCCTTTATCCAATCTGATAAATTGGGTCTGGATGGATTATTGATCCATGCATCTATTAGGTTTGAAACACTGTCACAAAATTCTCTGAATATTTTCGAACATTCACCCAATTTCTCACATTTGTTTACTTTTTGATCCAGGATTTCCACACACCACATGCCCCAACCCCATCTAAGTTCAACCTTTAAATAAGATATGATTTTTAGGGAAATTGAAGAGGATGTGTTTTAATTGGAAAGAAATCCGAAAGTATAATTTGCATAATCTCCGAATTTTCCAGAATTTTCATTTTTGGAAACTTTAATTTAAATCAACGGAATTGATCCTTCACTGAATAATTGCCGAATATTAATAAACAATTATGAAAATAAATTCTCTCTATGTTATGGGTGTTTTTGAGATTTTGAGTTCTTGAACTGTAGCTTATTAGAGGAGGATGTTGTTGTACTGTTGTAGGGGGGTCCCAACTGCCAAAACCTTCACTCTATTTACTGACTTCTCAAGCGAATTCCTACTCCCTAACTTGTATTTTTATACCCTACTCTTTCACTTGTCTTTGTAATTAAACCATAACTTGTATTTTTTTACCCTACTCTTTCACTGTCGTCCAGCCATGCTTGCTTGTCTTTGTAATCAAGCCATAACTAGTATTTTTATATCCCACTCTTTCACTCTCGTCCAGCCAAGCTACCAACTTTACTGTAATGTTCATATCGTTGTAGTTGAATCTACAATTGATAACAGCATTACTTTGTTATTGATATTTCATTTTAATTATTTGTATGATATGATTACAGGGAAAAAGTTTTCAAGGGAACAAAAACTTCTTATAAAAGAATGGTCATGCGGAAATGATTGTTTGGAAACTGAAATTTCCTATCCACACACAAAAAAAAGGTTGGTTTTTAACATAGTTTTAAGAGAAAAATCACAAAATATGCTCAACTTTTGTTAAAATTTCCATTTTTGTACACTGTGCATATTAATTCTGTAAACATGGGCAACGAGATCACAGGTATTTTAAGTGACGATCTCGCTCATAAAAATTAAAACATGAGGTAGCGAGATTGTCTCTTTTATTCTAAAAGTGGCAATCTTATTCATTTTAAAAGTGGCGATCTCGCTAATATTTATAGACTAACTTTTAAAGTGACAATTGTAGACAATCAATTTGTCCGGACCAAGCCCGAAAGCTTTTGAAGTTCAGCAAGGGAAGCTCAACCCTAAGATCTTCAATCTAATCATGTGGGTGTTCCCCCCTCAGTTGAATTAGTGTGTATTTTGAGGATTAAAAGGTGGATATTAGAAAAAAGTTCTTGATTGGTCTCATCCCCACTACAAGGAGAAATGATCGAGAATCCAATCTCGCAAGTAGTGAGGTGATAGGATCTATTTTGGATTTTGGATTTTTTTAAATTCAAATATTTGAAATAGAGTTTCAGATTCAATTAAGAAGTTTTCTGATAGTGTGAAATCAAAGTTCATGGTTAGAAATCGATATTGATGGTGAAAAATAAAAATAGGCAGTTAAGAATTCCATTTTGATGATAAAATCAGATTTACAAGTGAAGAATGTGGCACCCCGCCAAATGCTAAAACAAAGCCCCATGTCAGATCTTGAAACACAAGGTAGCGCCTCAAAATTTCAGCATGGTCTCCTCTGTTTATGTTAGCATTCCAAGGCACTCAACCTGCACCTGATAAACAACATACAATCCTGCATATATACATACAAAAATATAACACTAGTGGAAGACTATAATAACGTACGATAAATTAGAGTGCGGAAGAAAAATTTATATATGGGATTATACAAAAATTTCTCACTCTAATAAAAGTCTTCTCGCTCAGAACAAAATCTATAATACTCTTGGACAAATCGATTCCACTAGGGGGTATAACCCCAATACTCACCAAGTGACAGACTCTGACTGTCTATCTGACCCACCAGATGATTCTCACTCATTTTCTACATCTGCCTCGCCAAGCTTCAGATCTGAAACTAAAAAAAATGGAGAAAGAAATGATGAGTAACAATGGTTACCCTATAAGGAAGAAAATAATTTCTGCTAATAACCTCTTCTAACATGAACAAATAAGCATACTAAATCATTTTAACACATGTAAAGTTTTACAGAATAAACTACGTTTAACTGGTACATATAGCCGGCCGGAGATGAGCAACTAAACATTTTAAAACTCACATTACATCGATCAATAATACTCACTATAACATTTTCTTTTTATATAAATCTAATTGGTTAAATGAAAACATTATATTTTTATATAAACATGCATTTCATTTTATATATCAAAATAAGGCAACATGTACATAATACATAATGGTGGAGTAGTGGAATTAGAGAATTGAGATTCACGACTAGATCGTTTCCAGTCGGGACATGATGTTTCATAATAAAGTATTAGTTCCTGATTTTGTGGTCGATCGCTGTTTACCACACTTGCGGGACCATTTATCCGGCTCAGGCTGACCATTTGACGTGACTGTAAGTAGTGGATCTCTTTTCGATGTGTCAGAACGTTCGACTACTATAAATTGTTAGTAATCATTGATTCATTATCTTCGTCTATGCCTATCAGGCGTGCATGTGATTCCCAAATATACAAACCATTCATATACGACCACCTTTACATAACAAGTTCACTGGTAAAGATAGAGAGGAATAAACCCGGATTCCCGTTGTGACTTTATTCTCATATACGTCTCATACCACGTATGAGCTTAGTGGTCCCTACTGTACATACTAAGATAGTACACCACTCCGGATGATATGACGTACTATCCCTTCAGGTATTCACAGACTCTTTAACAACTTACAAAATAGTTATATATATATATATATATATTTATTTATTTATTTATTTGAAAATAAAAGAGAAATTAACAATATAAGGTTGAGAATAGATATCTAGTTTTCTACCATGCAACTGTGGCCACCCGACCTAAAATAAATAATAGAACGGAAAAGTAAACAACGTCTCGCGGTAACATAAAAAAAATAAACATGCAACCAATAACATTATCCCTGGATATCCGTTTGCTAACCTACACACAACACAACAATGTAAAATGCAGACATCACCCCTCGAGTATGATTCTGACATTTTACCATTTCATACCATTTTTCCCTTTTTTCGATTTTTATAGTTTTCAATCTCTCAAACAAAATATCCACTTTCTGTTATTCATCAACTCAATATGAGTTCATTGAATATTAAATCATTTTTTCAACTATGAAATTCATTTTTATCAATAACATTGAAAAAGTACAAAACTTATATTTCAACAAGGTCTGAACGGTGCACAAGACCCAACTGAATGAAATAACCCGGTGAAATATCCTACCTACGTATAATTTTTTATAAAATACAATTAAACATATCAAATATGTAAGTTCTGACGTGAATTTGAAACAATGAAAAAGAATTCTATATTTTAGAAATATATAACAAATTTCTAATAAAATCATAAATGCAATTTTCATAAATCTACTGTTACGATAGAGATGGTGAGTCCTTACAATCTCTAGACGATGGAATTGAAGTACGTGCACAAAAATTGAGGCAATTGACATGGAAATCGAGGAGGTTTGAATTTTGAGACGGTTGATTTTCAAATCTAACCTGGTGATTTCAAAGATCTCGACACCGTTGTCCTTTCTCCCTTCTGTGACAGAGGACGATTTGATCCCGAAACGGAAGAAATATGATGTCGAAGTTGCGAAACCCCCGTATATATATACAGCTATTTTTTTACGATACGGGACAAAAAGAGAAGAAAACAGAAGGAAATTGGGTGGATTTTGTAAAGAACAAGGCTGCGAACAATTTTCTCTTCTACATCGAAGGTCGAAGACGGACCGTTTTGCGACAAATCGGAGTTGAAAAATCGAAAGAAAAAAAAAATTTAAAATTAAAAATCTTCACTGGTTTTGGACTCGTGGGGATGATGAAGAATAAAAAAAATAAAAATTTTATTTATATAAAGTCTTGGGTCGAAATTGGTATTTTACTTATTGTTTAAATCGACAATAATTTGACCATCCGGACTCCAAAAGTAACGAATGAATACTCTATTTTGTCTAATTTTTCGTTCTGAATTTAATGGTATAGTCAATTTTTACAAATTATATCTCTAAAAAAAATTTACATTTTTGGCCTGATGTGACCCTAAAGCTGACGTCATTTTCGTTTTTGATGATAATTTGACTTTTTGGGCCCCAAAAATGATAAGTAACTAGTTCATGTTCAATAATTTTTCATTACGAACCTAATGGTATGATCGAATCTTAAAAATTATTTCTCTAACAAAAAGTCATTATTTAAGCCTAGTCCGACTCGGTAATCAAGGATTTTACAACTTTTCTATTCGGACTCACATTTGAGCGTGCTTATAGGCTAAAGTATGTTTTTCAATAATTTTGAATCCATTGGTAAGGTTAGATTTCATTAAAAATGATCAAAATAGAATCCTACAGTTTTACCCTAAGTACCACTTTCAAGATTTTCTCAAAATTTCATTATTTATTTTCTTCAAGATACGAATTGAAAACTCGGGATTTTACAAAGAAACTAAAATCCACTATGAAAGTTCAAATTTAATGGTGAAAAATAAGAATTAAAGATGAAAGATTAGAATTATCTTAATTCTATCAATTTGATCTTACATTTTCTAATTTTGTTGGATTTCGAAAAATGTGGATAAATTTCTCTCATATTTCTTCTTGAACAAAATGCTCCATCATTTACAAAGATCTCCATGATAATAGGAGAAATTTCTCTCAAGATATGAAACTCTCTCTCTCTCTCCCCGCCCCCCCCCTCTCTCAAAATCTCTAAAATTCTAAAACTCCATGTTAAACTCTCTTTTTTCGTCCTTTTGAATAGAGGCCCTCAATTTTGTTTATAGAGTCATAGAGGGGGAGTCTTACAAAGAAAAATCAAGAAAAAGATATAAATAAATAAAAAATAGTTAAGATAACCAAAATCGGGATCTCTGATCGCTATATAGCGATCAACGGTGAAGCTTTTGGCTTTTGAGTCTTGAATTCTTCAATATCTTCTCTTTTTAACTCTTCAATTCCTTCAATCTTTCTTAGAAACTGATCATCCAAATTGGTGTTTGATTCCCAAACAAAAAGCTTGAACTGTGGCTTGTATTGTGGGCCCAACTTGATGTATAACAATAAAATCCCCTTGATGCTTGGCTACCAGAGTGAAACTCAAAGGCAAGCATCACGCCCAAAATCAACTTAATGTCCCTGATGATTGATGATATCGAATAAAGAATAGAGAAATCAAGTTGAAACAAAAAAAAAATCCAACGACCTAAGAATCCAAACATAATGAAGACAGCTAAAAAATGTTTATAATCACATGATGAGTATCCCAAGGAGAATTTAGATGGGTTTAAAAGAGTCATAAGAGCCATTAGTGCTTGGTATAGAGGGAGAACCAGAACAAGTTGAACCAGAGAAAGCAATTAAGAATCCTCCAAAACGAAATGACATGTAAGAATCCTTCATCCATCATCATTTGAACCACTCAAATCGATATTTCTATGTTCATATAGCGTTTCTTATTTGCTGTCAATTTAGTTTGGTATAGTCCTGACTATGGAATGAGGATACCGTATAGGATAACAATAGGCTTATGGAACTCATAGTGAAATAATCAAAAAATCAAAATAGTATAATATGTCTCATGGAAAACTAAAAGGAACGAAACCTAAGATTTCAAAATGTAACCCTACGACCAAAAGAGGGAACAAAAGTGGATGTAGAAGAGTATTAGGGGACAAAATGACATGAAAGAACTCAAAAAATAGTATAGAAAGTAGGAAGGAAACAAAAAATAGGGACTGGAAATATCCCAAAAAATAGCGATCATTGCCTCTATAAATTGAAAAGTCTAACCCTATAATAACGATTTTGCGATCTCTGTGTAGCGATCATGAAGTCGTTATACATTTATCGATCAAAAGGTCGTTGTGCCTGTAGACACCCCATTTTTGCACTCGCTTGATTAATCAACTCGTCAACTCGATCGCGACGATTCCCAATGATAGATGATTGTTCCAATACTTTATTTATTAATAAACATGTTTTAGAAATTCAGATAAAGTATCTCAAACTAACAAAACTGTAAAAACCACGGTACGCTAGAAAAATATAACCCCAAAAGCCTAGAAATCATCATTTTTCAGATAAAAAGAAGTTTCACGATAAAAATCACTAAAAAATGATCAAATTATCAAAATACCCTTAACCTCAAATCATCCTTAAAGCCCACAGTACACTTAGGAAAACTCTTTCAACACATAAAACAACAAATCGAAATCAAATAAATCATTTCGCCAATTTTCACAAAATTTGACAAAATTACGAAAATACCCCTCATAAAGTTCATGACCATTTCGCACAAAAAATTTCATAAATGATACAAACCAATACTCCCATTGAATTCCTTATAAAAAATTGATTCCAAAACATCCTAAAATATTGAAAAATGACTTAAAACGCAAAAGTCCTCTCTGAGGGCAAAAGAGTAATTTTACAATTTTAATAATTAAAATTTTTGAAATTAATAATTAAAATATTAATTAATATAAAGTGAAATCCTAATTAAAATTAATTTTTTTTAAGTCAAGTCAATCAAGTAAGACTTAAGTCAAAATCCTAAAATCTAGTCAATCAAGTGAGACTAAAGTCAAAATCCTAAAATCTAGTCAATTAAGTGAGACTTAAGTCAAAACCCTAAAATCAAGTCAATCAAGTAAGACTTAAGTCAAAATCCTAAATTCTAGTCAATCAAGTAAGAGTTAAGTCAAAATCCTAATCAATCTAATAAGACCAAAGTCAAACCCTAACCCTAATAGAATTCTAATTAAACTCTTAAACTATCTAAAAGAAACATAATCTAACTCTAACTCTATCTAAAAAGCTCTTTAAAAAAATCTATAAATAGGGATCTCCATACCCTAATCTCGTATCCAAGAAAAAATCCTAGAAAAAGTAGGTCAATGAGATTCTCCAACCTTCCCAAAATCCTAATTTTGAAGTCCTAACCGCTTACCTATCATCCAATCCCCAACTTTTACTCAAAAAAACACCCAAAAACCCTTCAAAAACATCAAGAAATCTATCAAAAATTAGGAAGCACTTAGATCTAAGAAGAAGATACTTCATCTTGGAGATCCGAAGTGGATCCAGTAACGAAAACGAAGTAAGGAATCACAAACAAGGAATCTCTTCCCCAACTCTGAAGGAACTATCGTTGTGATCATCTAGGTATTTTTCATTCTTATTTTTTTTTATTTAGGTCTTTTAGCAATGTAGTTTTATTTGGGAAAAATAGAGATCGGCGTTTGCCGGACGGGGTTGGTGCCTAACACCTTCCAACCCCGTAATATGATCCCCAGACCCGTATCTTCTTTTGTAAATTAGTGTTATTTGCCTTTTAGAATCAGTGTTTGATTCCTAGACTGTAATAACTAGGTAGCGACTTCTAAACCTCAAAAATCAAAAGCAAATCGGCGCACCCCGTTGATCGAGGGCGCTTTCAGTGGCGACTCTGCTGGGGATTGTTAAGGATCAGACTTGAAAATCCCCAAGTATGGGAGCATGGCCAGAATGATCTAATTTTTTTAGTTATTTATTTATCTGTTTATTTTTTGTTTTTGTTTTGCTCAATTATTGATCATTTGTTTGGATTATGAATGTTCTGCTTATTTTTTTTGTTTGGTACAATCAAAGATCATTCGGAATGATCATAAATGATACAAGATTTCAAAAGTTTAGTTTTATTAAGGATGATTTAATGATTGTTGAGCATGGAGAGTATTTTTTTTTTTATCTTGTTTTTATTTATTTAATTTTTTTTTAGGCATAAATAATTTTTTTTTTAAAGTATGCAATCTATTCTTTAACAATAATTTTTTTTTTCTAAAAATAAAATAAAATAAATGATGTGATATGTCTATTGGGAAATTAGTAAAAAATGATAATAAAAGGAAGATTTTGGGCATGCTGTTGGGAACAACAACAATAGCGTTTCCAATCATTTTTTTTTATTGATGGTGTGTTTTAAGAAAAATTCGATTTTAATTTTCAAACCCTTAACTTTTAACTTGATAAATAGGGTACTGTTAGTGAAGAAGTCCTTTTACTCTTTCAACTCTTCTAATCAATTTTTTTAAAAGAACATGTCTTCTTCCCCATTTAGTTCTGTCGGTCTTAACAGAGACTTGAGAAATCGACTCCCCAGGGTTCCTAACCCATATTTCGGTTTGTAAATCTCAATCAATGAAGAGATCAGTCGGTTGAGTTTGTTCTCATCCTATTACTCCTCGATCGAACGGGTAACGATGAACCAAGGGACTAGCAGATGCGTGATCTTTTTTGTGGGATGAAAGACTCGTTGAAGATCAGAGATCGTATGAATCAACTCGATGTCAATCTTCATCTCTGTGTTTATTTTCACTCGAATATCGTTTCACCTCTTGGTTTTGGTGGCTTTGTTTTTTTTCCTCTTCTTCGATCAATCATCTTTGTCGTTTAGGTGCTTTTGATCTCGACTTCAAATGTGATATTCTTCATGGAGATGTGTTTGAATTTCGATTTCTCCCTCTTTCTCTCAAATAAAAGACTCAAAGAGACATTTCAGATAGAAATTCTTCAACTCGGACTAAGATGACGGATAAATCAACGAGAAATTATCTGAGTTTTTTTTTTTGCAACATTGATGTTACACGCTCTCTCGACTCTTTTCTTGAATGGCTTTGTCGAAGTTTTGATTATTTTTCTCTTTGCTGCTTTCGATTTTGGATAGTCAAGAATGTTAGTGGCCGAATATTAATTGGACTGACATGGTAGAATGGAATAAATAATCGGGGTGAACGCAAACTGTGGCTTTCCCCGCAGGCTTTCTTTACAGCAACAGTTGTTATAACACATGACAACAGGAATGGTAACCAATCACCTTTGGTTCCAAGAACCAATTACACAATGTTGTTCCATCAAGTCGTTTCCCGATCTATCATCCTATTTTACAGGTTTTTTGGAAAACATCGATCAACTGTTTTGAATTAAAATTAGATTCTGCAAAAATATTGTAATTTTTGAATATTTTTCTATTAATTAAGGGGTTTAACTTGTATTGGATTATACTTCCATCAAATCCCTGAACTGATAAAAGAGCATTTTTTCAAAAAGAAAAAATAATAATAAAGAAGTCAAGTTTTGAGTGTTATCGACAGTAACATATTTCTTGTTTTTTTTATAAAATTCTTTTTGTTTTAAAATCAATTTTTTTTAAATAAATAAAATAAAATAAAAATTGCTCCTTACCTCATCAATCATCGCTCTATTCTCAATTTAATATTCTTTGAAATTTCGAATTATTTTGGGTCACCCAAAATAATCCTTGATCGAACCATATAAAAAAAATATTTTTGGTTTAGACTAAGAATTATATACTTGTTCAAACGATCAAATCCGGTTATTAGTCTTAATTGAGATATGTGTTTAATGTGTTTATTTTGATCCTAATATTGATGTGATGGTATGTGATTGGAATGGTATTAGTCTTGATTAATATTCATGTGATATCAATGTTGTGATAATATGATTAGGCCCATGGGCCCATTTGTGTGAAAAAGGTCTCGGGCACACCCCACCCTGTTTTGCACACACCACTAGCATGTCTACTTTATTGCATTGCACACTTGCATGTCTTATATAAACAACGTGGCACTAGTGCGTGGCCCGGTCACTTTAGAGATACGACGTCATTCATGAAAAGCACAACTCCAGTCACGTACCTTAGGGTATATTAAACTGGAGCATCAATACCGTCTGATCAGGTGACTCTGAAAGATATATCGATGCACCTAGGCTGGAGCATCCTGAACCTTTAACCTATTGTAAACCGCACAATCACATATCCCGATTGCCAATGTAGTACTAGTATGTGGTCGGTCCCCTCGTGGGATGCTAAACCATTTATGAAAGCTACAACCCTAGACTCGTACCTATGCGGTATATCAAAGGTAATCTAAGTTCACCAATTGCACTTCTTGGTCAAAATCAATGCCTAAGTAAAATCCTGCCCCGTTGTACCCTACTGTACAAGGGGGATAGATTACGTCTATTCTAGATGAGAGGTATTTAAGAGGGCCCTTCCTCAACATCGTGCGTCACCTCTCAACTGGGGATTAAACTGACTATTTTTTGACTTTAGATATTTGAGTTGGAGTCTTAGATTATCACTTATACAGTATATCAAACCAAGTCATCACGTATCAAGAGGTATATAGGTACACTTGGGCAAAGGTGGCCAGATAAATTGCATCGCACGTAGTAAACCTAGAGTTTAGAAATATTCCCATAGGTCACGAGTCGAACTTATCGTGGGTGTTCCCGGGTTACTTTTTGGAAATGGACTTTTCAAATGTTGAGATCAGGAAATTTCAATTTTGTCCTCAAGTCAAATTTTTGTTTAATTTAACTCTAGGTTATCATATCACTGGGTGCACTAACCCAATAAAGAATCCATTTTAAAACTTGGCAATGGTTCATAATGACCCAGTTCATTTTGATCCAACGATCATGATGGGTTGGACCATTTAAATTAAAATGAAATTCAAATTCTTTGCTAATTCGGGTTTCAACCCATTTTAAAAAAAGAAAAATATTTTTTGAAAGAAGAATATTTTTCAGAAAAAATGATTTTCAAAAGAAAAGAAAATAAAGGAAAAATGATTTACAAAACATCTATTTTTGCATGGAAAATTTTTGAAATATGTTTTAAAAAAAAAATCTATTTTTTGCATGGACCTTGGAAAATTATCAAAATATGTTTTTCTAAAAAGTAAATGATTGCAAATCAGATTTGTGAAAAATTTTATTCAATAAAAACATTATTTTTCAATAATTTTCAAGAGTACAATAAAATTATTTTCCTTCTGAATAATCATTGAATGGATGAATTGTTTAATGGATTGGTGCATAAAATTCAATAAAATTTCAGGGTTCGTTTAAAATGTTATCAAGGGGGTAATACTGGAATTGATTAAATTCACCTTCAATGAGGTTTAAGGGTTATCATTGTACCTAAGCTCAATCGTCCATCATCTAACTAGGGTTGTAAGTCTGGTCAGTTAGAACAAAAGTCAATATCAAGTCAACAGTCATAAATGACTTCAGAATTTCTCAACATTGCCTAGTTGTTCCTTAAAGATTATAATGTTCCAATCCCACCAGTTGTAAGTAATATCTCAGCCCTCAGTTCTAATCAAGCTTGTTGTGGGTACTTGTCTTGAGTTTTCATGAGTCATTTGGGTTAGTTCGAATTCTTTTTTCAACAAGGTCATTTCTTCTTTAGGTTGAGTCTATCCCTTTTATTTCTATGAGTCGAGTTCGTTTGCCAAGTCTGGAATGATGTCTGTTGCCCCATTTAAATAAAAGAAATTTTTGAATACCTCGAACGCATTAACAAATTAACTAATAATCTAACTTCAAGAATAGATTTCTGAATAAGAAAATAAAGGTCAGACTCAACCTTTAATCGAGAAAGCAAAGGTCATTGACCTCGGAATAGAAAATAATTCCTAAAGAGATTCAAATAGAAACCCTCCTATCCCTAGAGGAACACGAAGGGATAATGAATTTACTCAGAAGTTCAAAAGACTTGTTCGCGTGGTCTGATGAGGATATGTTAGGTGCAAGCTGGGTGTTGTTCAACACGGAATAGATACTCGCCCGATGAGATGAAAATATCAATAGAGATGTTATAAAATGTATTAGTGCTATTCTCATTGCATCTTGAGTTGCAAATCACATATTATCAGTTGATATGGGGACTAATAGAAAGGTTGATACGACCAATAAAAAATCTCAAAACAATCATCAAGAAAATCTATCAATCACATCGGGATTGGTCAAAGAAATTGTCATTTGCGCTATGGGCATATCAAACTTCAATTCGATCTTCCATTGGAGCTATTCCCTACTCCTTAATGTAGGACATGTAAGCAATCTTGCCAGTCGAAATAGAAATCCTATTTCTCAGGATCTTGTTGGAAAGTCAGTTGCCAGAAGCAGATTGGGTTCGTCAACGATATGAAGAATTAAATTTGATAGAAGAAAAACGACTAAAAACTTTGTACCACGTGTAGGCTTATCAAAGAAGAATCGTCTGGGCATTTGACAAAAAGATCAAGGCCCGTCACTTACAAATCGGGGATTTAGTACTTAAAGAGAATCGGGCACCTATCTTTGACCCTAAAGGGAAGTTCAAACCAAATTGGGGAAGTCCGTTCATCATCAAAGAAATATTACCGGGAAATGCTGTCAAACTTCAAGACTACGATGAAATTGAATTATCAGAACCAACCAACCTTAACCAAATCAAACTGTACTACATTTAAGGAGGCCATCTTTAACCGAAACCATTCTTTTGTTACCCAGTTCAATATCTCATTTCTCAACCCTTTACAGCCTTTTTAAAAAAAATGATGCAATTTTCTTTCTCAGCCCGATAACCCAACCTAAGGAAGGGAAAAATTTGAACTACGTTTTGGTCTGATCCCAAAATTCTAGGGTACGTAGGTAACCTAAGAAGTTATTTTAGGCCCGACCACATCAAAATAAAAAATAAATAAAAAACAAAAAAAAAAGTAATAAATTTTTTTCCCACAAATAAAATTCAAATTTTGTCAAAATGAGGAACAAAATTCAAAGAAAAGAAAAAAAAAGAAAATTTAAGAGAAAATGCCACACAAGGGGCATTCGGGTTTTCGAGCCTTAGAATTCCTTTCTTTTTATACCCAGTCCTAAGCCTACCCATAAAAGTCCTTCTAAGTACCATGCGAAAAGTCAAGGAAGATAGCAAAGCATGATCAGATAGTAACTCCAGAAGTTCAAAAAGAAAGAAAAAAAAAAAGAGAAAAAAAATGAAGCCTGCTAAGTTGAAAACCTGAAAATGGCGACTTAGGCAAAAATTAAGGCAAGTTCGCAAGGTTGAAAATCTGAAAAGACGACTTTGACAACAATTAGAGCAACAAAAAAAAATAGAAGAAAGTCTCAGGAGGTTCGAGCCGAGACATTTGAAGTTTGAATAATCAACTAGGCAAAGACTCAAAAGCCACAAGTATCTTGTATACGATTGATCTGAAAATTTTTGCTTCCCTAAGTGAATCAAGGGGGAGAAGGGTGAATTCCATGATGAGTCTCAAAAGGAAATGTTTTGGTCTTTTGAACCCAACTCAAAATCTTCAATCAAAATTAAAAGTTGAATCTTTATTGCACTTGTGGTAATCAAATATGTCAAACCTTCATACAAAGGACATTTTTTTACTTCTCTGATATGTAGTTTTCCCCGTTATACTAGGGGCATTTTATTTATAAAAAATAAAAATAAAAAATAAAAAAAACTGTATTCAATTATCTCCAGTGTAATGTTTCTTGTCAAACTAGGGGCATTTTTGTTCTCAAGCTTAATCAATGTTAATTCTAAAGGATAATGGGAACCCCGGATTTAAGGTTACCGTCTTAATAGCAATTTCTTTTGAAAACCCCTGAGGTACAAAGAAGTTAAAAAATTCATAAAAGTTTTGAAAAGCCTTAAGGTTTAAACAGAAGCGTTTTTTATCTCATATTTGGTTTTGCCCAGAGATTAACTCATTACCCTTTCACTTATAATAGGAGATAGGACATTTTTTTTTTCTGTCCCAGATCTATTCATTCCCAGATTCAATCATTCTTTTTCAGATTTATTTTCAATCATTATTTCCCAGATTCATTCATTCCTTCCCAGTTTTGCTCAGTTACCGTCAAGAATTTTCTAGGATTTTGCTCAATTGTCGCCAAGGTTTTCTTGGATTTTGCTCAGTTACCACTAAGGGTTTTCTTGGATTTTGCTCAGATGCTGCCGAGGGTTATCTCGGATTTTGCTTAGTTGCCACCGAGGGTTTTCTTGGATTTTGCTCAGTTGCCGCTAAAGGTAATTTTGGATTTTGCTCAGTTGCCGTTGAGGGTTATCTCGAATTTTACTCAGTTGTCGTCAAGGGTTTTCTTGGATTTTGCTCAGATGCCGTCGAAGGTTATCTCGGATTTCGCTCAATTGCCACCAAGGATTTTCTTGCATTTTGCTTAGATGTCGCCGGGCTATCTCGAATTTTGCTCAGTTGCCCCCGAGGATTATCTTGGATTTTGCTCAAATGCCGCCGAGGGTTATCTTGGATTTTGCTCAGTTGTCGCTAAGAGTTTTCTTGGATTTTGCTCAGTTGCCGCCGAAGGTTATCTCGGATTTTGCTCAGTTTATATTCAAATTATACTCAGTTTTTACTCAGACCACATAAGATTTATCTCAAAGGCACGTACTTGCACATTTATTTCGTTAGTCAAAGAGAATTTTCTAAAAATTAAAGGATTTGACGCTGTCAGTGAGAGCTCACGCTCAAGGACCTAATATGTTTTTGTTTGGGGAGAGCTTGCTCTCAAGGATCCGAACGTCCAGACAAATTGCTAAATCATGCTGCAAAATGAACTGTCACTAGCTTTGACATTCGGATATTGCACTATCTACAGAAATATATTTGCTATCAAATTTGCTTCAACCCTCTGCCAAAGAGGGGCATCTGTAGACATCTCATTTTTGTACTCTCCTGATTAATAAACTCGTTAACTCGATCGCGACGATTCCCAATGATGGATGATTGTTCCAATGCTTTATTTATTACTAGATATGTTTTAGAAATTCAAATGAAGTATTTCAAACTAACAAAACTGTAGAAACCACGCTACGTTAGGAAAATATAACCCTAAAAGCTTAGAAATCATCATTTTCAGCTAAAAAAAAAGCTTCACGATAAAAATTACTAAAAAATGATCAAATTATCAAAATACCCCTAACGTCAAAACATCCCTAGAGCCCACAGTACATTTAGGAAAACCCTTTCAAACACATAAAACAACAAATCGAAACCAAATAAATATTTCATCAATTTTCACAAAATTTGAAAAAATTACGAAAATGCCCCTCATAAAGTTCACTACCATTTCGCACAAAAAATTTCATAAATGACACAAACCAATATTCTCATTGATTTTTTTTACGAAAAATTGATCCAAAACATCCTGGAATATTGAAAAATGACTTAAAACGCAAAAAATCATCTCAAAGGGCAAAACGATAATTTTATAATTTTAATAATTAAAACTTATGAAATTTATTATTAAAACATTAATTAATGTAAAGTGAAATCCTAATTAAAATTAATTTTTTTTAAGTCAAGTCAATCAAATAAGACTAAAGTCAAAATCCTAAAATCTAGTCAATCAAGTATGACTTAAGTTAAAACCCTAAATTCTAATCAATCAAGTGAGACTTAAGTCAAAACCTTAATCAATCTAATAAAATCAAAGTCAAACCCTAACCCTAATAGAATTCTAATTAAACTCTAAAACTATTTAAAAGAAACATAATCTAACTCTAACTCTATCTAAAAAGATCTTCAAAAATTCTATAAATAGGGGTCTCCACACCCTAATCCCAAGAAAAAACCTTAGAAAAAGTAGGTCAATGAGGCTCCTCAACCTTCCCAAAACCCTAATTTTGAAGCCCTAACGCCTTACCTATCATCCAACCCTCAACTTTTTCTCAAAAAATACCTAGAAACTCTTCAAAAACACTCATAAATCCATCAAAAATTAGGAAGCACTTAGATCTAAGGAGAAGATACTTTATCTTGGAGATCCGAAGCGAATTTAGTAACGGAAACAAAGTAAAAAATCATAAGCAAGGAATCCCTCCGCCAACTTTGAGGGAACTATCGTGGTGATCATCTAGGTATTTTTCATTCTTATTTTTTTATTATTTTTTTAGGTCTTTTAGCAATGTAATTTTATTTGAGAAAAGTAGAGACCGAAGTTTGCTAGGCAAGGTTGGTGCCTTCCAACCCTGTAAAGTGATCCTCGGACCTATATTTTCCTATATAGATTAGTGTTATTTTCCTTTTAGAGTTAGTGTTCGGTTCCTAGACGTAAGAACTAGGTGGCGATTCCTAAACCTCAAAAATCAAAAGTAGATTCGCGCACCCTACGGATCGAAGGCGCTTTCAGTGTCAGTTAGCAAAAATTTAAGAAAATCGTGATCGAAAAGAAAGCGATCAGGCTATTGTGATCAAGTAGACTAAATAACAAACAGAGATATAATGATCAGACAACATAACAATCAAATAAACATAGCTATCGGGACAGCAAAGTAATCAAACACAATCATACTGAAAAAGTCTCAAGTGAAAAAATAATGATCAGGATTTTCTCAAGGAATAGAGACTCCAGGGATAGTGACCAAGATGATAGCAATCACAACTTTCAGACATAGAAAATTTTGCCCATATTCGAAATACTACCAATCATGCACAGATCTAGAACCATAATTTTAAGCATATAGTAGAGTCCCCTTGGCAATAATCAGACTTGGAGAATTCTTCAGAAGCTTCCCCTCAAATATTGAAATCTTCGATTTAATTTTTTTTAACTTTTGTCTATCCCAACATCATTTCTTCTTTTTAGTGCACATCATATTACTAAATTATCAACTCCCTGGGAAATGGAACATTATATGCTTGTTGATGTCATTGTCATCTCATCATAAATTAATATGTTTTTATACTCTCTTTAACTTGTGGACAAGTAAATGATCAAACCCAGGAGAAAGGGGGGTTGTTACTAAGCTAAGCAAAATGAAATTAATTTAAGTGAGAATTTTAAATTTTATTTCTATATTTTGTGAAAAAAAAATGGAGAGTAAATGATGCTGAAAAATAAAGTAATAAAAAGAGAATTTAGACTATGAAATAAGAAATAAAGTCATTAGTGAGTAGACTGGCCTAGGATTAGCAAATAACACTATGTCTAAGTTATATCCTTCTTTGCACTCAACTCCAAGGGCTTGGTGTGAGCTTTTTGAGTTGGAAGATATGGTATGAAGTTTAAAGTAATAAAATAGTTAGGACTCTTTCACTCACTAATGTATGAAGTCCCTACTATCTATTATCTAAATTAAATATGTTTTATCTTGAACTTATTTAAAAATAAAACATCTAAGTTAAGCATAAGAGGTTTAGAGATTCATTTAAAGTTTTGATCTATTGGAGTTGATAAAACCTTGAAGAGAACCTTATAATCATAAAGAACATAGAATGATAAAAACATAAGCACAGACTTAAAAGCTTGCTCCTCTTACTAATGGAGGGAGTCTAGCCTATGACCATTGCAAAGATATAAGAATAAGTCATTAAACTAGCAATTGTATTCATACAGTAACCAATGTACACTATCTCCTTCTTTGAGAAATAACAGAGAGTTGTTGAAATATAATTTATCTAAAAATGAACAATTACAGAGAAAATATTGAAGGCATAAGGGGGAGAAGAGAGAATGGACTAAGGGCCAATGGCCATTTCCCAATTGGGAAAATCACTTATTTATAGACTTGAGATGTTCTAAAAAAAATCCAAATGTAGCCACCATCACTCTTGCGAATAATATCACGTGTGGAGCACACTAGAGCAATTTTAGGACGCTCCATTCGAAAATTACCATGCCACATTGATCTGGAGAGACCTAGATCTCCAATGTTGCATAGTTACTTGATTGGTCTTCTAGATTGTAATACACACTTGATTGATAGATTGGTGGTTTATCTTGATGATTTGATATTTGATCTCTATAGTGAACACACGTAATCAATCTTCCGATAAATGCATTAATTTTGTATAAGTAAGTCAAATTAGCATGATAGAACATATAATATGATAAATTGAGGTTCAACACAATTATTTGCCTGGTCGAATGAAATAAGACTGGAAATCAAGATAAATACATGGGAAAAGTACGAACAAATTAGTGTTTTGAAACACTAATCACACTCCCAAACTTATCTTTTTCTAGTCCCTTAGAAAATAAATTTAGCTACTTTTGCAGGCATCTTGACTGTATTTAGTAAATGCAGCAAGCCCTTAAATTGTTAGGTTACCTCTAGTAGACGAGTTTAAATCATGAAGATTTACAGAGAATATAACCACAAAATTTGAAATAACTTTTGAAGTAATAATAATCAAAATTAACACTTATATTTAAAAGCACAAGTTCTTTTAAGATTTTTTAGTTATTTGGAAGTAATACTTGGTATAGAGTCTCAACTCTTATTTCTCTATGGTAAAACTTAGACTTAAATTGACCTTTAAGATATAGTGATTCTAACTTGAAAACTTTAGAAATTAAGTTTCCTAGAGTGAGTTTCAATCTTCTAACTAATCCGGAATAATTGGATCAACTTAAGGTTTAATTCTAAACTTAGCATCATGTCTGGGGTAATGAGAAGTGTGAATGTTCACTTTAATACCTCTAAAGAACTTTATCTGTGATATTCCAGTTTATTCACGTTTTTACATTTGATGACTTTCACTCTATTGAAACTCTAAACTTTTCTACTTTGATTCTTTTGAATCTTTATTTCTTTCTTTTTTATTTCGAGAATTCTTTTTCTTTTTTCTTTTTTTTTTCTACTCATTTTTCACTTTTTTTTCAAGAAAAATAGACAACCCTTTTCAAAGTACCCAGTCTAATTCAATGGTTGTTGTTTACGACATATTCAACCAATTCTATTTTTCTTATAATCAATCAACCAAATTAACATGGAAGTCAAAATTCATCAAATCAAGTTTTTCCTTACACTCTAATTAGAAATAAATTAAATAGCTCATTCAATTCAACCTAGACTCTTTGTAGTCTTATTAGAAGTAACTATAAATGAAAAGTAACTTTGTTCTAATTTTTGTCTAAGAGAAACACAAATAGAGACTCCAGATCAAAGCTTCTAACCAAAGACTGATTTAGTATTTTCAACTAAGTATTTAAATATACATGCTAAGATCTTGAACAAAATATAATAAAGTTGTCACCAAAATATTTTTTAAATTTTTTTAAAATTTTATGATTTTTGAATAGAACATAAAAGAAAATGAGTGGAAATTCAACCCTACACCCCAAATTTAAACATAATATTGCTCAATATTTTATTATGCACATGAAAATGCAAGATTGAAATTGATAAGAAAATGAAACGGGTTGGATAACACTTGAAAATGATCTTACAATCTTGTGATATCAATATAATATCCCTTGAAATGAGACAACACACCACTTACCACTGTCGTAGCATCGATTGTATCCATCGTATTAATCGGGATCATGTTGTATGATGCCAAAAACAACACGAAAGATATTGTACTCGTAGTCTAGGTAAATGGTTCCTATGATATGTCAGGTAAATACACACCAGTATTTTCAACCTACATTATGTCAACTAGCACGAGATGAATTAACTATGAAAAAGAAAAGGATTTCTAAAAATACTACCAAAATAAACTGTTCTTGAAATAAAACAGGGTAGTACAACATTCAGATAAACACATAAAAACTACTAAATAAGCAAATCTTAATACAATACTAATACTTAATAAAATACTTAATGAAACATTTACATCTAGCAGTGGCTGTCTCAAACTTTCATAAGTCATTGTTCTAAGGCTTTCTACCCTTTATACAGCTTACCTATCCTTTTGAAATTTTTTGTAAATACTTTCTAGAGGAGACGTGGTTTGACATCATCCAAGAAGGATGTATCCTCAAAATCTGGGCTAAATAACTTACCCTCACTCGTTCTAGTTTCATCAAACTTTGGTTCGAGGCATTCATAACCATGGGGACTTCAGTGCTCTTCAAAGTGCTCAGGTATCGATTACCACAAATTCGTGGCACACTCTAGAAAAAATTGTATACCTATAAATTCTTAAAATTGGATCATCTTACACTGGAGTATTAAAGTTGCCATCGGTACTCCTATACACATTTTAAGAATTTGATAGTCCAAGTGTGGGAAAACTATTGAACGCCCCTTTTTGGGTTTGGCACATGTGAAAGTACCCTCGATCCGCGGGTGCAGATCTATTTTTATTTTTTGGAGAGTCGCCACTTAATTTTACAGTTTAAGAATCAAAACATGACTCTAAAAGAATAAGGAATATCGAACTATGAAAAGACTATAGATATAAGGATCAAGTTACGGTACTAGAAGGTGTTAGACACCAATCCCGCTTGGTGAAAATCGGTTTTTACTCTTCCCAAATATTTTCATTGCAAAACAATCTAGATCTGGAATAAATGAAAATTACCTTTGCTTTTTTACCTAAATGATTGCGACGGTTAATTCCCTCAGAAACTGGTAAAGAGTGTTCCTCATGTGAATCTTCTTACTTTATCTCTATTACAAGATCTACCTCCGACCTTCAAAATAATACTTTATTTCCTTAGATCTGGAAGTTTTACTAACTCTTTGGGATATTTTAAAAGTTTCTAGATGTTTTTAGATTGAAAACTAAGGTTTGGGATTAAATATGAACTTGGGACTTCAAATTTAAAGTTTTGGGAAGTATTGGAAGAGTTTTTTACCTATATTTTCTAAGATTTTTCTTGACCTATGAAATTAGTTGGTGGAGGCTCATTTTAAAAGAGCTTTGTTGATAAAATTAGGGTTTGATAGGTTTCTTAGCGATAAGGTCTATCTCTAACTAATTTGTTAAATGATTTAGATAAGATTTTAATTAGTTTTTAATTAGGTTTTATTTTGATTTTTTAACTTACATAGAATGAGAATTTTAAAATTTTGAAGAACTCCTCAATGGAGGATTCTTTATTAAATTATTATGAATTTTTTGGGACCCTTGGTAGAAAGTTCTTTATTAAATATTAGGTGGGCCCCACTTGAATAAATGAGTCGTCACTTGAAATTTGGCCCATAGGCTTTATTAATTGAATTTATTTTTAAAAAAAATTTAATTTAATTTATTAAGATTTTATTTTACGTTAATTAATATTTTAATTATTAATTTTCAATCTTCAAATTTTAGGGTTGGAAAATTATCGTTTTACCCTCAAAGAGGATTTTTGAGTTGGGATGTCTTTTTTTTTTTTACATTTTAGAATATCTCAAAATCAATTTTTCGTAAGGAATTCAATGAGAATATTGATTTGAGTCACTTATGGGTTTTTGACGTGAAATGATTGTGGACCTTATGAGAAGTATTTTGGTAATTCTATAAAATTTTATGAAAATTGGCAACGTAGTTTATTTGATTTTAGTTTATTGTTTTATGTGTTAGAAATTTTTTTTTAAGCGTAATGTAGATTTTAGGGAGTTCTAATGTTAGGAGCATTTTAGCAATTTGATGGTTTTTTATTGATTTTCTCATAAAATTTCTTTTTATCTCAAAATGATGATTTCTATATTTTGGGTCATATCTTCCTAGTATAGTGTGATTCCTAGAGTTTATTTATATAAAATATCTCATCCAAGCTTTGGAAACACATCTAATAACAAATAAAAACTTTAGAATATTCATCCATCATTGAGAATCGTTACAATCGAGTTGACAAATTGGTTAATTAGATGAAAGTAAAAATGAGATGTCTAGAGATATCCCTCTTTGGCAGAGGGTTGAAGCAAACTAGATAGTAAATCTACTTTGGTAGATAGCTTGATATTTGAATGTCAAAGTTAATGACAGTTAATTTTACAACCTGATTTAGCAATTCGTCGGGACGTTCGGATCTCTAAGGATAAAACTCTCCCCAACCTAAAAGGTTGTCACGTCTTTGAATTTAGGGAAATTCTCTCTGACTAATACAAAAGTGCACGTGTGTACAATAGTATGATGCCTGCAAAGTATTCTATCGGATCATTGAGAAAAATTCTCATCGATTAAAAAAGTATCAGGTCCTAGAGATCTTCTCTTACTAATAATAATGATTCAAATTGAAGTGCACTTATGCAATGAAAACAATCATACGATATGAAATTACGGCAATGTTGAACAATGAGGTAATTTGAGTCGTAGCATTATTAGCGTCAAGTAATGTAGGAGTATTATTAAATCTTATTTGAAATGCTTTTTAAGAGTTCGAAAAGTTTTAGTCTCGTTTCTCAGACTCATTCTTACTAGAACCACGCTTCTAGGTTAATGTTGGAGGAACTTATTATTATCCTTATTCAAAAGTTGGAGTCTCGTTTCTTAGACTCAAACTTATTGGAGCCACGCTTCTCGATCTCAGGTTGGTAAAAATTCTTATTCAAAAATTGAAGTTTCGTTTCTTGAACTCGAACTTAGTGGAGCCACGCTTCTCGGATTTGGGTTTGTAGGAACTTATTAGAATCCTACGTCAAATCATAAAATTGGAGTCTCGTTTCTTGGACTCGAATTTATTGGAGTCATGCTTCTCGGGCTTGGGTCTGTAGGAACTTATTAGAATCCTACTTCAAAAAGTTGGAGTCTTGTTTATCAGACTCGAACTTATTGGGCTTGGGTCTGCAGGAACTTATTAGAATCATACTTCAAAAAGTTGGAATCTCGTTTCTCAGATTTGAACTTATTAAAGTCATGCTTCTTGGGCTTGAGTTTACAGGAACTTATTAAAATACTACATGAACTCATATTCTATGATTCAAAAAGTTGGAGTCTCGTTTCTCGGATTCAAACTTACTAGAGTCACGTTTCTTGATCTTATGTTATTTAGAATCTCGGTATTGTTGGGCTCAAAGATTGATAAATTGGGTCTTTATTGGCTTATCATGCATCTGAATTCATAATAGTATTGGGCTCTACAGATTTTTATTCTTTTGAGTAAGATTTTCAATTTTATCATATGATTAAGAATGAAACTTTGGAATCACAATGACTTTAAAAAATGTCCCTAGTTTTAAGGTTTGCTTCTATGTGGAACTTGACTACAAAATTGATGGAATGGATTGTTCTTGAAAAATATAGCTCTGATAAACAATAGATAGAAAAATTGACATTCCTTTAAATTTTCAAGACTCTTAAGATTTAAGGAATTTGATCATTTTCTTTCAAATTTCTTTTAGGAAATGCTTGACCTAGACTTAAAATCTTAATAATTATTGGAATAGAAGATCTTTCTCTTCAAAGTGGTTAATGTTTCTACATTTTCCTTTAACAAATACTTGGATAAGTAAATATACTCTTAAATATCTGACATGCTCGAGATGACTTTCGAGTTTCGTAAACTTCAACATTATTTTCGTCAGATGTGAGTTCTTAGCTGAAAAGCGAATGTTGTGACTTGAATAATTTTCTACATTTCCTAATAAACTTCTTTTTGAATTTTTCTTCTCAGTGAGATTTTTTTATTTTTTTATTTTTTTTTTATGCCTTAATTTTTACCTAGGTTACCTTTTCAAGTTTTCAACCTAGCAGGTTTTGTATTTTTTTTCTAAGAATACCTTGATTTTTGCCTAGGTCATCTTTTCAAGTTTCAACCTAGCATGTCTTTTTCTTTTATGGTTATGCCCTAACTTTTGCCTAAGTCTCCCTTTCGAATTTTCAACCTAGCAAGCTTTTTTTTTATGATCTCGAATATTCAACTCGATAACTTTTTGGTTCCCTACACCTTAACTGAGTCAATTAGCATTTAGAATGACTTAATAAATGGGCTTAGAACATGTTTTAGAAAGAAAATGTATAAAGCTCGACAAACATAAATAACAATCACATTTTCATTACACGTACAAAAAAGTAAATAAACATACATCGCCCTGCATAATATAATTATTAACTATGGATATCCACTTGCCAACAAAGACATCAAAAGAGAGTTTACACTCTTCGCTATAAATTCTAAGTCATCCTATTTACAACATGATTATTTGAAACTGTAATACTAAAATCGTTTTTTTTTTTAATTCAATCAACATCAGGCACCTTTTGAGATAAAGTTTTCAATCAATTTGAATATATTTAATTTTTTTTTTCTAAAACTACTTAAGAAAATGGCTCAAAATGATAAAAAATGGATTTATAAGGTAATTCACATGGGGATGGGCGATCGGCACAAGTCCAGGCGAATAAACCTAAAAAATGTAAAATGCTGAATATTTGTACATGGGACTCTAAGTGAGTCGACTGAGCTTGAAGTTGGGTTGACCGAACCTGAGAGTTGTGCACTTTGCACTTGTTTATGGGGCAATTAGTTTGCTGACTGGGGTGAGTTGACCGAGCTTTCTTGGGTTGGTCGAGCAGAAGGGTTTTTATTATCCCCTTTTTCAATTTTGCCCAAAATTCACTTTTCTCTTCAAAAATAAATGTTAAATCACGATCCAATAAGAAAACACACCAAACAAACAATTCTAAACATGAATTTATATAAAAAATAATTTGTTTTCTAATTTATAACAAAATATATAAGGTTTTGAATCGAAAACTACGATACATTGTAAATTATGACTATTATGAATATTTAAAAGTTTCCTATCTTAAGTCCAAGCTAAAAATCTACGAAGAGCGCGAGAGATCGAGTTGAGTCAGATGTTTCACTCTTAGAAGTGCTCAAATGCTCTACTTCTTTGGTTCCCCTCAAAGCTTGTAATGAGCTTATCAATTCTCTCTGTTACGTTGAATCATAATGGAACTTCTAAGCAGATGAAAACCAAGGTAGATGGTTAATGAAGGCTAGGGTTTTCTCTAGGATTTATTTTTAGAAAAGAAAAGAACTTGAGAGATGGAAAAAATCTAGAATTTGTGTTAAGTTTTACATTTACAGAGCCTTAGGGATGTAAGGGTTATTTTATGATTTATTTTAAAAAAGTCCAAGTCTCGACCTCTGGTTTTAATGAACTTATAGTCCATTTTAGGTTATTTTTCAATACAAATGTAATGAAGTTATTGGATTTATCAAAATTAGCTCTTAATTTTTTTTCTATACAACAAATCTGAAGTAAAAATCTTCAAGATATGAATTAAATATTTAAGTCATTATAGATACACACCCACACCCACTCGATAACGCATAAGGTACAATTGTTAGAATTTTTGTGTCATTTTGCTAAGACGCAAGCACATCGATGATGCATAAGGCTTAGTTATTCGAACATCTGCACTATTCTGTTGTGAAAACAAAGTAGTCTATGATACACAAATGCCATTCTTATCTAGCTGAGAACAATTGATGACGTATTAAAATATGCTATGCTGAGACAATCAGGTCGACGACGCACAAAGGTAGAGATATTGTCACCCCACTTATCGCAACCACGTAAAACAACAAGGCAACATCTATACTTCTTTATCGAGACACCCCAACTCCCCCTCCCAAAAAACCAAAATACCCCAACATCAAATCATTTATCAAGGGCAAGTTACTAAGGTATGCATCATCTCTTAAGTCCAACTTTCTTTCCAATTTGTATGTACATTTAGTTTTTGAAAATATATATTTATAATGCTAATAGCGTGCAAGACATTAAAATTTTAGTGAGATAAATAATATTTTGACAAATTAATCCAACTTATTAGTAAAAAGCTCGGTCTTAAGAGCCCAATTCTATTCCATAAAATTCGGCTTTCAAAACTCTTCAAAGGTACCAATTCCACAAAGCAAAGCTAATCAGAAATCAAATTTGAGAAAGCTATCTCAACACATTGAACCATTCAAATCATAACACCTTTCAAAACTTGATCTAATCACCAATCTTGAGGTTGGCAACCCCCTCAAGAACTTATAACAAGCAAGAACCATGCACTAATGTTAGTCTTGAATCCCTCAACAGAAGCTCAGTAAATGGATGGTTGGATTTCGGGAGAATGACGAAACTCGAGATTTAACCACTTTTATCCCACAAAGAGAAACGATGCATTGTGACATCCTACCAAGTGTGATCGACGAAAGGCTAAAAGTGTACACTTTTGGGCCGTTGAAAGATCTTTGCGATTCCCTTGCAGCAACTCTCGCAAAGAATGGTATCTATAGACACCCCAAAATTGCGTACAAAGCAGTGCATCATTTAGATAAGGCAATGATTCTCTGAGACATTACATGGACATAGAAGAACCCAAATCCTTCTCTTCAAACCATTTCCCAAAACTTCTAAACTAGCCATCTAAACCTTCCCGAAACCCATACATTTTAGCTTGTTCGAACTAGACATCCTAATCCCTTCCCAAATACATTTTTGACCCTTTCCAGAAGCCCAATACCTTTCCCGAGCCTTCTCACAACTTTTTCAAACACCTTTTTAGCGAAACGCAAAACATCGAACAAATCCCCCCAACTTCTCAAAAATTGGGATTTTCCTTAGAATTCTCAAAACCTTTCTGAACTGTCCAAAACCCCCTATGCCCATTGGGCCAGGCCAAGCTCAAAAGTCAACTCCCCAACTCCAAAGTCAAATCAATCACTATGGACTATCAAGACTGACTTAAAAAATTGGTTTGGTTAGTACTGATTGATAAACCAACCACCCCAAACTACCCCAACATGTGTTGACACACACTTGTGACAAGACAAGTCACAGACCAATCTTGTAGACTAGTCTGTGCTATGAACTATAAAAAGGGTACTCCTCCCTCCTTATTTATTTAATTATAATAATCTCTAGCTTAATCTATTAGTTGCAATTCATTAAGGTAATATGCGATTTTGTAGTGATTTAATAGATGACTAATACAGTGACAATGATACACTTCCAAGTAGAATTGAAGGTATAGGTATAGGTAAGTTGACTCATTTTTTTTGTGAACATGTTAGAGGAAGGAAAAGAAGTGCAAATTAAACGAAATGTCTTTTTCATTTGCTACCACTCAACAAGGTCTCAGCTCTCGACATTCCTTACAATTTAATTGCAATCATATAAATGAAATGCAAGGAAAAATTTCTAAGGAGTTAGGTTCCGATGATTCAAGAAGAATGGCTCACGAAAGAAACACACGATCCCTGATTGTGTAAGCATGAAATCCAACAACTAGAATTTTTCCTTGGGATAAGTTTTCTTAAGATATGTGTTATCAAAATACGTATAATTCTCGATAGCTAGATTTCATATTTACGTGATCGAGAATCGGGACCATGTATTTTCTCATGAGTCATTCTTCAAAGTCATCGAAACCTGACCTATTTTCAAGTGATGGAGTTGAATTGCTAATGGTTGACATGCAACTAATAACAAATGAGGAGCCATTGAGTGGAACAACTTTAGACAAGGGTGTATGAAGTAATTTTTCCAAAAAACAAGGGGGCACATACGCCAGATTTGTTCGTCGCCTCCCCTCCATTGAACTTACTGAACCAAGCTAGTCCACCCTCACTAATGTATACGGTGCGTGGCTCGTGTTTGGCATAGATGTAGAAAACGTGTTATTTGCTGATACAGAGGTCCAAGTCTCTCAGTCGTATTTGTGTGTGTCGTGAGAGAAAGCGAGCGAGAGAGAGAGAGAGAGAGAGAGGGAGAGACAGAGAGAATGCCAAACACTAGACGGCCATTGAAGCAGTCTGATTACAACACCTTCCCTTCAAGCTGCCCTATCGTTATAGATAATGGAGGTTCCATCTTTCGAATCGGGTAGAACACAACCACCAAAAAACCCTAATTCTTTCTCTGTCTCTATTTCCTCTTTCTGGAATTCTTGATTCTCTCCCGTTTCGTCTCACTGACGCTATTTCTCTATTTCTTCGCTAAATTTATTGACAGATGGGCTGGAGAGTCTGATCCTCGTCTTACCTTCCGCAACGTCGTACAGAGGCCTCGCCACAAAGCAACTGGTAAATATTTTTCCCTAATTCCTTCTTTAAATTTAAGATTTTAAATCATTTTCGATGCTACAATTATCTCAAGAATTGTTGTTTTTCTTCAAAACCATGTCTCTATAATTTTTATTTTTATTTGATAGTAAACAAATCTATTTTACAAAGAAACAAAAGCAATCTCTCTACAGAAAGGAGAAAGGGCAGCCTAATAGATAGGGCCATGGTTGCAAATATCGAAATGTATCTGCCGGTACTTAAAGTTTTTGTCGACATTTAATGTTTCGGGACTCATTTTATCGGTGGATCGAAACATTCAATTGATATAACACTTTAAACCTTTGATGCGACAATGGACAAAATTGCGGTCCAACGACCCCTCACTATTCTTACTAAATGAGCATCTATTTGGAATCTCCATTTCTCTAAATTGATCTTTTGTAATGATTTTGTTTTGCATCTCTTTCTAGATAAAAAAAATTAGCTCAATAGATTGGGAATGTACTGAACTCTACTAGTTAGGATAGAGAAAGACATTTGCCAAGTGCTCATCAAAGAATGTGAAATTTTGTTGTGAGGGTATAAACATATAGAAGGAATGAACAATAAAAGTTCCATTGGAGGACCATCTCCACTTTCTTCTATCACTTTTCATTGGGTTTCACATCATGATCCAAATTACCAAGACAAGAAGCTAGGAAGGCAATCTTCCAATTATTTAGGTTCTATTTTAGGTCCAAGTCTCATGAAATATTCTCTCCTTCCAAGTGCAATAGTCACTAAGTCAAACCTTTTTTATTCACCACTACCTCTTGAATATAAGGAAATGTTGTCACACATGCTCCCACATAAGATTTAGTTGCTCATATCTGCCTTAAATCTTCTTCCTCTACCAAAGATTTTTTGCTGTTTGAGACACCTTTACATACTCCCTATATAATATTGAAGGGTATCTAAAGTTCAAATCTTATTTTTCTTCAATAATATTCCTCCAAATCCCATTACTTTCTTCCTTGAATCTCCATAACGCTTTCATTAATAAAGGCATGCTCATTTGTTTGAAATGTCTACAAACCAAGCCTCCTTTGTTCTTTAGAAGACAACCCTTTTCCCAAACCGTATGATATCGGAAGAATCCTCACTACTCCCCCCATAAGAAATCTCTTACAATTATTTTTCAATTTTGTTTATTACACTCATTAGGATTCAAAACATAAAGAAATAATAAATTGGCAAGTTGGATGGATATATATATTTTTTTGAAGGTACAATATATTAAAAAAGAAGGGGGGGAACAAATTGCAAGGAGGCCGAGGAAGCCTTGCAAAGAACAAACAACAAGAGAAATAAAAGATCAATGATTACAAAAAGAGTTCCTTCTAAAAACAAAATCATCAAAAGATAACTCCGCAAACTCTATATGATATTTTGACCAAAGGTATAAAGAACTCAAGATCTCCAAATAGCCTGCATGAGAACTTTTAACCTTACCATTGAACACCCTGTTATTTCTCTCGTTCCACACCCCCAAGCAATCGCCAATGGAAGCATAGCCCACAGGAGTCTTTTTCTCGGATGAAAATCATTGCTGACCCGTTCTGCTAGCAAAGAGAACTTACTAGGAAGGACTCAACTAATATGGAAAAGACCAAGGAAGATTGATCAAATATTATGAGCAAAGGGGCAGTGAATCAAAACATGATCAACGGATTCCCCATCCCTCGAACAATCAAGTTATCCATCGTAAGAATCCTACCAAGGGAAGTCAACCAAACAAAAAAAGAAATTCTTGAGGGAACCGATTTTGACCAAATGATGGACCTCGAAAGGGATCGCTCAGCAAGAGGGATGAGCCACTCATAGAAGGACCTTACAGAGAATCTCGATTCCTTAGTGCACTTCCATTCCCACATATCCTATTCACTTTCTTTGAGATGAACCAAATGCAGGAGATCAAGGAAATATGTCATCTCAATTAGCTCCCAATCATTAAAATTTCTCCTGAACCTCAAATTCCAGTTAGGATTGGAATCGATGCGAATCGAACAATGCTGGATAGAGCGGTTCTTTTTAATAGAACAAGCGTACAATGTCGGAAATTGAGTTGCCAAAGGAGATGTGCCACACCAGCTATCCTCCTAGAATTTAATTATGTCCCCCGTCCCTGCTTTGAATCTAATCCCTCTGTCAAAATCTTCGCTCACTTTAAGAATCCCCTTCCAAACACTACACCTGTAAGACTCTTTAACCTCTCCACTATACCAACCTAGCCTCCTCTTCCCATACTTAGCCTTAATGACCTTCCTCCAAAGACTACTCCTCTCCTCTCCAAACCTCCATATCCATTTTTCTAACAACGCTTTATTAGCTAATCTAAGTCCCCTAATCCCCAATCCCCCGTTTTTCTTGGGTATACAAATCACCTTCCATCTAACCAAGTGATACCTCCTCCTACCACTCTTATCATTCCACAAAAAGTTCTTCATTAGCCTTTCCAATCTAAATTCAACGGACCTCGGAATCGTGAATAGTGAGAGAAAGTAAACCGGAATACTCGTCAATGTACTTTTGATCAAGGTAACTCTCCATCCTTTCGAAAGATAATTGACCTTCCACGTACTCAATCTTTTTTTCCACTCTCTCAACCACCCCATCCCATATTTTGATACTATTGTAAGGAGCTCCCAATGGTAAGTCCAAATAGGAAGTTGGTAAAGTATCTTGCCCACACCCCAAAGTTGCGTTCATCAAGTGTATATCTTCCACCTCACCTACTCCGAAAAGCTTACTCTTATGCAAGTTAATATGTAAACCTGACATAACCTCAAAGCAACACAACAGAATACGAAGCACCTTCACTTGGTCCCTCGAATGATCCAGAAAAACTAGTGTGTTGTTCGCAAATTGTAGGTGAGAGATCAGTGGTCCATCACTAATCCTAAATCCCGAAAGCTTACCTAATTCGACCGCTCTTCTAAACAATCTTCCCAGGGTTTCGGCTATAATAAGAAACAAGAAAGGGGATAGAGAGTCCCCTTGCCTCAACCCTCTCGAACCCCTAAAAAAGTCAGTCGGACTCCTGTTGACCAGAATTGAATGAGATACCGAAGTGACACATTTCATGATCCAACTGATCCACATAGTACCAAAACCTATCCTCCCCATCATATATTCTAAGAAACCCCAGCTTGTGTGGTCATACGTTTTTTGTAAGTCTATTTTTCCCTATCATCCCCTCTTTCTTGTTCTTAATCCTAGAATCAAGGCATTAATTGGCTATCAAAACACCATCAAGGATTTGCCTACCCCTAAGGAAGGCCCCTTGCTCATCATCGATAATACTAGGGAGAACAATTTTCAACTGCGAAGTTGGATGGATATTTTAATAAGAGTTAACCGACCTCTTATTGAAAAGTAAATCATTTCCACCTGCCCGCCTCTTTGTAGACCTTTTAATCGCTAGATCTTATATAGACTTTTATATGTAACTCTATTCTCAAAAGCTGCGCCTAGGCCCCACTTTGGCCTCCTATACCCCATCCAAGTGCCTAGGCCTTACCCCCTTTAAGTGAGGTTTCAATAAGTGAGGTTAAAATGATTTTTTTATGTAATATATTTTTATTTTTTTACAAATTGTGTTCTAAAGTGTATTTTATCAATTTTTGAATATAAGGGTGGTTTCAAATATTTAGCTCAATTTATGAAGTGTGTCTAACATTGAAAAAAAAATCTAGTAGGTAGCATGCGCAAATGCACATGTATTCCAAAATTCGGGATTTATACATGATCAAAATTACTTATTTACAAAAAAAAAAAAAAATTCAAATAGATAATCTTATATTTTTATATTTTATCATTTAATATATTGTAAGGGTGTTTTTGTAATTTGACATATTAACTAAGGCTATTTTGAAGATAGCATAATAAAGGATATTTATATAATTTTAGAAAATTAAACTCTATCTAACGTTGTTGTAGCGTTGTGTAATTGCAATTGTATATATTTTTATGAAGATGATCTTGATAATAATAATGAGGTTAAATTTAAATGTGGGTGCATTTTTGGTCTTTCAAAATTTTGTTGTCAACAAACCTATTTGGCCTTCTATCATTATAATAGTATAGATTTGAGAGGGGTTTCAAATACTTCAGTATTTGATACATTGTTTTCATTTTTCTTACATGTTAGTTGTGATGACTTACAAGCTTGCCTAGTAGTTGGTAACTTGGTATTATTATTATCTTGATAATGACATATTTATGTCATTTTTTTTGCTCTTTTCTGTATGACCTTTACTACATATACAAAATTGAAAGATTAATTTTCCTCCTAGGCCTTAAGGCAGTCCACCGCTTAGGCCCTCGCCTAGCGCTTTTAACAACCTTGATGCGTAATTTGGTTCAAGAGGGAGGCCAAGATATGACAAAGCTTCCCATGGAACAATCCATAGATTCAACCAAAAAACTTATGTTATTCACTGCCCCCAATCAATACTCTTGGCTTTTGATTAAATGAATGCATGGTATTGCTTCATAACGCAGAACACAAATTGAAGGCTTTTAATTAGATCAAGGATACCTTGTTTTTACAATTGTGGATGCTTGGATGGTTATAACTATGTGGGCCCACCTGTAAAAGACCATGAAGTCTTGTAAAAAATGGCCAAATTCTAAGTAAATTAATGTGAAGTCTTGTAAAAAATGGCCAAATTCTAAGTAAATTAATGTGGAGCAAAACTCTTCACAGAACTTTGTGGAGGTTGTAGGAGTGCCTTTTTGTCTCTTTCTTTGCTGAACCTGATATTTCATCCTTCTCTCACCTCTCTCTCTCTCTCTCTCTCTCTCTCTCTCTCTCTCTCTCTCTCTCTCTCTCTTTCTTCTCTCTCACCTCTCTTTCCCCATCTCTGGTTTTCTCTCTGCATTTCTCCCTCTCTCCCATGTTGGACAATCTCTCTCTCTCTCTAGGTAATCGATCCATTGTAATGGCGAGGACTGCAAATCTGAACATACAACTCTTTGCTTCAATTTAATTTTGATTTCTTGGTTCTATTTCAACTTTTTGAATCCAGATTTTCCATTTCGGTTTCTTTTTTCAAACTTTTTTTAAAATAAATAAATTTGATCTATGTAAGCCAAATATTTCATTTCAGCATCCATGAAATAGTATATATATTTTTTTTAATATCTTTTTTCAAATATATAATAGAAGAATCTGCAAATTGGGGAGATTAATTGATTTTGAAAGAGTGCTTTAAATGATAGTAATGTTTTAAATATTCTACTCAAGCCTTCAGTAGCAACTATGAATAAGAGGGGGGGGGAGGGGGGGGGGGGGGGGGGCGCAAAGCAAATAATGTCCTCTAACGACATATGAAAAAAGATGATGTTGAAATACACACTCTAATACTTCTCCTTCACTTTGTCCCAAAACTCATCCTGCTCAAGTAATCAACTAAGGATAAATTTAGTTCATAATTTTTTACAAGTCCAACTTATGTAAAACATTTGGAATATGTTAACAAAAATTTTCAATTTAATGGCCAAATATCAATCCCATATGAAAATGCTTTATTTATAATCTTTTGATTTAAAAATTATATAGAACCAAATGTCAATTGATTTTTTTAAACTTTTAAACAAGATTTTAAGAAAAA
Organism: Akebia trifoliata; assembly: GCF_017979445.1. NCBI lineage: Eukaryota > Viridiplantae > Streptophyta > Magnoliopsida > Ranunculales > Lardizabalaceae > Akebia > Akebia trifoliata. Next base: position 20,417,589 of record NC_141389.1, read on the forward strand.
AGCTTTTTTTTTTTTTTTTTTCCAAAGAAATGTAAATTGTGTTCTTTTGCGTTTGCAGCATAACCAAGAAAACATATAATTTTGCATTGGAATCGTAAAACTTAGTAAATGCAACGTTTGCGATGCAAACAAGCATGGCCCAAGAAACCTCCACCTTATATGATCACACACCTTCTTCTGTGTCAATATTACAAACTCCATTCCTTCTTTTCCTAACACTTGAGCTGATACAATCATTTGCAAGTAAGGCACCTTCTAAAGTTTTTTATCTTCTTGTCAAGTATCTTATTTAATAAGATTCTTCACATCCCTCTTGAATAGATATGCCATATGGGAGTCATGCCCTGAGTCAGTTGACCCTCTTCTAAATAGATATGCCATATGTGAGTCGAGCCTCAAGTCAGTTGACCCTCTTTTATTTCAATGAGACTTTTCAAGAGAATTATGGTGTTAATATTTCATCCACTTCTGGTTGAGGTGGATGCTTCCAAGATGTAAATGTTTATTTACTTATTTTTAGGACCTGAATAGCAAGGCTTATCTAAGAAAGCAAAGGTTCCATGACTTTTTTTTCCCATTTGCAGTCTGCTAGAACGTTTGGAGAGAAAGAAATAGGCATATGATTTATGCATTGAAGCTTTCATTCTAAAGAAAAGGGCTTCCCTATTCTCTTTTACATCCATAATTCTAGACTTTAGAGTGACAGACATTTTGAGAATTTTATGTTTGGTTGGGAGGGTATCATGTAGGAGTTATCAGCCATTATAAATCTTTTTGTTTTTTGCACTTCAAGCTTTTGCTTTTTCATCTCAATAATTTTCTTTTACCCATCAAAGAAGAAAAGAACATGTCATATGAATGATCGAACTTTTTATTTTTTATTTTTTCTGAGCACTACATGTAATAGTCATAGAACTGTTTTTTCTCACATTCTTTTTCTGTTTGTTCCTTAACTAGTTCTCAACCTTAGTTCAGCTGCCGGAGAGATTTCATTTTGGGTCCTCATATATATATTTAGAATTTTGATAATATGATGCAGTTTTTAGCTAACGCCCTTGACGCCATTTTCTCTCCTGCCCATAGTAAAAAAACGACAACCTTTTGATCTCATCACCTTGTGACATTCAAAAACATGATCCGATGCAATGGAGTGTAGAGGACAAAATTATATGAACTTTAAAAAATAAAAATAAAAAAATAGTTATTTTTCACCTTTGAATTTTATTTTTAAATTTGGGTGCTTGCTGTCCGTCCATTTTCAACACTTGGATCAAGCTCGAAAAACAATATTTTTTTAATATTTATTTTTGAATATGATATTTTATTGGATTGTAAGGTCATAATCAATTTGAGCCCAACGACCCTTTTTAAGATTTGAATCGAAAAAAATAAATATGTGGGCAGTGGGCAATTGCTGATGTCATTTGTGCCACATGTCAATGCATGTTGGGTTGTGAGCAAACATGTCAAGGGCGTGCTCCAAAACTGCGTCATATTATCAACACTCATATATATATATATATATATATGAGAGAGAGAGAGAGAGAGAGAGAGAGAGAGAGAGAGAGAGAGAACTAGGGTTTTGATTCTATTGTTTCTGATAAAAGAGAAATGTGCTAAAGGAATCAAAGAGAAGACGAACTATAATCCAACATCTCAAAACCAATGTCCTTGTAAAACCAATAGGAATTGGACCCGCCAAAGAGTATCGGTTTCATATGTATTGTTGAACATGCTGATAATGAAAGTGGATACTTCCCTTTGTTGACTCCTTTTCTTCCCCTTCTTTCTTTTTCTATGAAAATGTCTTTTTTATTTTTCCATGAACAACGTTTTACATCGTAGCTTGGCTTAAGTACAAGTTTATATTTTTGTTTTGTGGTGCAGGTGAAACTGTCACCATTGTTGGCGACCATGATCCTGCATTGATGAAATATTTTGATTGCACCCGCTCATCACATCGCTCGGCCTTTGATGGAAATGTGGTTTATCAATTTGAGATAATGGAATATGTAAGCTCACATTAGTTGTGAATATCTATATAATTATGTGACCGAAACTTGCCTATCAATGTTATAATCTTCTTTTTTCATTTGCTCGTCTTCATGTCAAAAACAGTGTCAGCCTTTCAAACCTTGTAGCTTATGTTGACTTTTAAAATTGTCTCCTTTTTAAGTTACTTATTTGGCACTCTTATCCACTCTGAGAAAACTGAAAAAGTTGAGGACTAGTGGCAAATGAATAAAAATCTGACAGTGTGATTTGATACGGAGTACAATGATAAACTTCACAAACTAGCATAATTTGTTCAACTTCAAATAGCATAAATATCCATGTAAAAATATGTGACAATTGACTATTCTTAGATGTGGGATTTAAATCCTTCGATTTTTCTAATAGAATATATCTAATTTAGTTTGATGTATTGTAATCAAAGATTTTATCAACTTGGTTTTCACTTGCTTCCCATCCAGAGGCTACACGTTGCACGTAATATTTTTCCATGAAGACTGATATACAAATGCATTTGATGTAAATGTAATTGAGTCCAAGGAGTTTCTAATAGAAAGTTGTTCTGACAAAATGGTTTATGCCTTTATAGATTCTTGACTTCGGGTTTGAGCGAATAGGTGCAGATGGGTCATCACAGGTAAATTACCAATTTTCAGTTGTGTTATGTATTTGAATGATCAAAGAAAGGTTGCCATGGCTAAAACCTTCATTTTACAGGTTAGTTTGTTGCATTTTTTTTGTGTGGGTACGCAAGGTCATTTGTCTTTTGGTACCAACTTTTTCACTTTGTTTCATCTTGTTTGCATTGAGGTTGGATATGGTAGCTCATGGGCTGGCTAATTGTGAATTGGTTTTAAAACACTAGGTTGTGGGGTGGTGTATGGCCGGAGTGGTACCAAGCTAATAATGTGGCTCGGGAGCGAACCTGATTCTTTTCCATTTAAACATTTATGTTGGATTTTTTCATTACTCTATGTATGACCAATGCAGACATGTAAGTCTGCGGTGTGGTTAATGCATGATGTGTTATGCTTGGTGTAATTTATTGCACTCAAAGTATGAGTGCTTTCAAAATGAGTCTTTAGTGTACAATATATTTGATTTCATTTTGTGAGGGCTCTGCATGTTAATACACTCACAAAACTATATTTTTACTGATATGTTAAATTCGAGGGCAGAACAGGTTGACCATCCTATCCTGATTACGGAATGCCCATGCAATCCCGTTCAATCTCGCAGTAGAATGGCAGAACTTCTTTTTGAGACTTATGGAGTGCCATCACTGGGTACGAATCTCAGCTGTGATTTTTCACCATTACTTATTGAGGACTATTTGGTACAATATGCTGGGGGTGGTATGATTCAATTTTTGGTGGTTTAAAGACAATATGTGGTCCACCATGTGTCAGTGGGCAATGTTGTCAAACTGGGCTGGGTCAGATCTGATTGTCTGGGCATACATTTTGTCCTATGGGGTAAAGGAAATTTTTAGTTCCACAAATATTTATATGGGAGTGAAATCTAATTAATTTACATAATAGTTTCTTTGTTGGTTTCTATCACATTTTCTAATGGTCTTTCATTTGACTCTTTGACTCTGGGATCAAGCTTTTGGGGTGGATTCTGCATTCAGCTACAAGTATAATCAACAACTTGGGATTTGTGATAAGGATGGTCTAGCTATATCATCGGGATTAACAACAAGCCATGCTTTACCAGTAAGCTTTACTAACCTTGATGTATTTGAAATTTTTTAGGAAAAGTACTAAGCCTTAAATCAGGAAGAACTTAGGAAGCTTTGTACTTTGGATTGCAAGTGGGGAAAGGTGATACAACATACAACCATGCAATATATTTTGCGCTTTCGATATTTATTTCAATAAGTTTTGTGCGCTTTCCATCCTTGAATATACATACTACTAAGATTCTTTGGGTACATGAATGAGTGTTACCGACCAGTAGTACAAGACCCACAATTACAGTATCAAAATCAGTTCAAGCTTTAGTTTGATATGGATGTTTATGCTAGAATTATTGGTTCTGAGAAGCTTAATTAGTTGATATAAAATAAAAATTAATTAAGGTTGTGGAAGAAAATATATAGTTTTTTTTTTTTTCTGTTAACCTCTGTCTTTCTCACTATCCTTTATATATAATTTATCTATATGCTTAGACTCATGGAAAAGGTACTCATATGTTCACACATGATCCCGACTGTGTAAATGGAAAATCGAATGGTTAGAATAAAATACATATCTTGATTATCTCTTAGATAAATCCCAACCATATAAATGTGAAATCTAATGGTTGGGATTTATCTAAGAGATAATCAAGATATGTATTTTATTCTAACCATTTGATTTTCCATTTACACAGTCGGGATTATGTGTGAACATATATGAGTTCCTTTTCCATGAGTCTACAGATCCCTGCCTATACATATATATATATATTGGGGTTAGAAGTTTCAGAATAGGCTGATTTTTGTGAGGATGATCTACTCGCCATAGAGATCATCCTCACTAAAAATCCCATTGCGAAACTTCTAACCCATATAGGACGAAACACATTGGCAAAATGTTTGGCCCTTGAACGGTCCCCATATAGATGTATATCCATCCCAGTTTGAGTTCTAGATCAGAAGATGCAGCCGGAATTTTGGTGCCATTCCATTTATTGGGTAACCGGTCAATTATATGTTTTGGATTGATGGGCTGAGGGGCCATGTCTAATAAATGGGGACAGGGTTCATCTAGGATTTCTGGTCTACTAAATATGTCCTTACATATACATGTATAAATGTTTCAATCAATCATTTTCAGCTTAGTTTGTGCATGTTCAATCTTTCCTTGTTACAAGAGCTGTGTAATTCATTCAGCTAATCCTATTTTCCATTACTTATGTTAATCCCTTCAGTTTGTCAACGGTGAGCCTGTTTTTGAAGCATGTTGCAGAACTAACATTGGTGGGTACCACGTCACCGACTACTTGAAACAACTTCTTTCCCTTAAATACCCAAATCATATGTAAGCACACACATTTTTATGTTTCGATTACTTTATGTGATGGGACCAAACTTATTTCCATGGATGAATCTCCGGTCATGTTTTGATTTGCACACTAATAGGTCCAGCATTACATGGGAAAAGGTTGAAGACCTGAAGATGGAGCACTGTTACATAGCTACGGATTATGCTTCAGAACTTCGATCATTTCAGGTGGCAATCTTTGATTTTCCTCCAGACATGTCCTAACCATAGTCACCAAATTCTTCGACTTATTGAAAAAGTTGCGATTAAATCGTGACTTTTTTCCTTCACCGATTTAATCATGACTTTTTCATTAAGTCATGACTTAATGTTGCAATTAAATCACAAACTGCATGATTAAATCGTGAACTTTACAACTAAATCAGATTACAAAAAAAATTGAAATTGAAGCACTAGTAACAGAAGATGACCTTGATGAAGATGATGTGATGATTTTATGGATGAAGCATTAGATATTGAGAATGCAAATGAGGATGACATTTAATATGTAATTTTATATTTTTATAGTTGGAATTCAGATAGGATCTGGGATCTGGGGGTTGTGGTGGGGATCAGTTTGGATAGTTTGACTTCAGAAAAGGGAGTTTTGTTAGCAGTGGCCTCCTGCAAAGACTTGGTGTTTGAAGCTAGGATTCGAGAGGTTAATACTTCAAGGACAGAAGCTCCAATTGAGTTGGAATTTACAAAGGAATGGGTTGAATGTTCCTCAACCCCTAGCTATTCTTGGTTTGTAGAGGAGCAAGAAGAGATGGAGTTGGGGTTAAACTTAGAAGTGAATAGAAGCAAGAAATGGTCAATTGTCGAGGATATGGAGGTTCTGGGAAGGAAAAATGGACATGTATCTAGCAAGGGTAAGGGGAGCAAAAAGTCAATTTTTAATGTCGTTTAAATTATTATCGTGGAACATCAGGGGTTTGAATGATCCAAGGAAAAGGGTAGTGATCAAATCCATTATTAGTAGCTTGAAATCGTAGATTGTGGCTCTTCAGGAATTGAAATAGGAGTTTGTAGATCAGAGGGCGGTTTCGGATTTATGGGGCAGCAAGTATGTGGGTTGGTGTTTTGTTCTAGCTATTGGGATAGCAGGGGGCATTATCTTGCTGTGGGATAGTAGGGGATTGGTGGTGGAGGATTCACTGTTAGGTGCTTTTTCTGCTTCCATTTGTGTAGGTTATCCGATAGCGATTTTTAGTGGGTTTTCACAGGAGTTTATGGGCCATCGAAGGATAGGGATTTTGAACCATTCTAGGAAGAATTGAATGATGTCAATGTTTACTGGGGCGTGCCATGGTGCATTGGGGGCTATTTTAATGTTATCCGATTTTCTTTTGAAAAGTTAGGGGGCTCAAGGATGACGTTGAAAATGAGGAAGTTTGATGATTTTGTTCATAATAACGAGTTAGTGGATTTACCTTTAAATGAGAGGCAATTCACGTGGTCTAATAACCAAGGCACCCCAATCTTGAGCAAACTCGACAGGTTTTTGGTATCTTCTAGTTGGGACGATCACTTTGCAGATTTTTCTCAAGTTACAATTCCGAATCCGATGTCGGATTATTGCCCTATTCTTCTTTAGGTGGGCACAGTTGTTAGGCGGCCATCTTCGTTTAGATTCGAAAACATGTGGCTTTTACAAGAAAACTTTGAGGAACTTATCAAGAGTTGGTGGCCGAGTTCGGATTTCTTAGGAAGGCCGGGAGTGGTATTTCGACTGAAGCTTAAATTCATCAAATACAAACTCAAGGAGTAGAACAAAGAGGTATTTGGGAGAGTAGAAGTGAAGAAAAAGGAACTATTGAGGGAGTTGGAGGAGCTAGACACTAGAGAGGAAATGGGCTTGCTTTCTTCGGGGATTAGAGCTATAAGGGGAGCTATTCAAGAGGAGTACAATAACAAGGTGAATTTGGAAGAGGTGTGCTGGAGTCAAAAATCGCGGATTTGATGGCTTAAGAAGGGGATGACAATACCAAGTTTTTCCATTGCATGGCTAATGTTCACAGGAGGTCTAACAATATTTCTACACAAACTTATAGTCTGAAACGCATGATATCAGACCAAAATTGGATAGCTTGTACTTTGACAGTATATCTAAAGCACAAAGATTGTGGGTAGAGAGACCCTTCAAGGAAGAGGAAGTTTGAGAATCTATTTCTAGTCTTTGTTCAGATAAAGTCCCTGGGTCAGACGGATTCACTTTGGGTTTCTTCAAGAAGATTTGGGGCACTATTAAGGCGGATTTGATGGCTATCTTAACATATCTTTTCATGAATGGGGTGTTAGATATAGGGTTGAACTGCACATTTGTGACTCTTATTCCTAAGAAAGCGGGGGTAGAGGACATTGAGGATTTGAGACCAATAAGTTTAGTGGGCAGCACGTTCAAAATCATCTCTAAATTGCTCGCAATGAGAATGAAAGAGGTTTTATCTTGGATCATTGGTATTAGTCAAGGGCCCTTTGCGAGTGGGAGACAAATCTTGAACTGAGTCCTCATAACAAATGAATGCCTAGATTCGAGGTTAAAATCGAGAATCATGGGGTTAGTTTGCAAGATAGATTTGGAGAAAGCTTATGACCACATCAGCTGGAATTGCCTTAGATATTTATTGGGTAGAATGGGATTTGGCTACAAGTAGATTCACTAGGGGATGAGGTGCGTTTCTTCCCTGACTTGTTTCGGTCTTGGTGAACGGTTCTCCAGAAGGCTTCTTCAGAAGTTCTAGGGGTCTAAGGCAAGGAGATCCTCTATCCCCCTTTTTGTTCCTGGTAGTGGTAGAGGCTTTGGGTAGAATAGTGGGGAAAGCCGTGGAGAATGGCAATCTTAAGGGCTTTCAACTGAGTAGAGATGACCTAATTGTAACCCAATTGCAATTTGCAGATGACATGCTAATTTTCCTAGATGCTAATGTTGAACAAGTGAGGTTCCCAAGAGGTATTCTTTGTTGCTTTGAGACGGTCATGGGTGTATGCGTGAACCTTAGAAAAAGCAAAGTGTATTCCGTGGGTCAAGTTCTAGAGGTAGATGTTTTCTTGGCTACAATGTTGGGGTGTTACGGGGATGTTTTTTTTTTGTTATCTAGGCTTACCCTTGGGAGCCCCTTACAAGAACAAGAGTCAATGGGAGCCCGTGATAGCTAAAGTCTCTAGGAGATTATGTGGATGGCAAGCGAGCTACTTATCAAAAGGTGGCAAACTAACTTTGATTAAAAGTGTGTTATCTAGCATCCTAGTATAATATCTTTCCTTGTTCACAGTTTCTAGAAATGTGGAGCTAAGGTTGGACAAGTTGTTTAGAGACTTCCTATGGCATGATAGAGTAGGGAAAAATAGGCTTCATTTGGTTAGTTGGAGAAATATTTGCTCAGTTAAGAAATGGGGAGGTTTTGCTAAGAAAGTGGTTATGGAGATTCGGGGTGGAAAGAGAAGGATTATGGCGAAAGGTGATAGCGGCAAAATTTGGGGAAGATCCGTCAGGGTGGGAAAGTGGAGCAGTTAGATGTCCTTATGGATATGGGGTTTGGAGGGGTATCTTGAAGATTTTACCTCAATTAAAAAAAAAAAAAGGGTTACTTACAAGGTGGAAAAGGAAACAAAGTTAGATTTTGGGAGGATATTTGGTGTGGGGGTAATTCTTTGAAAGAAAGATTTCCGGTGATTTTTGCACTTTCCATGATAAAGAAGCATCCGGTTGCAAGCTTTAGAGTGTTGGAAAATGGATCTACAAGATGGGATTTGGGTCTCAGAAGGTTATTGAATGATTGGGAGATGATAGAGGTGTTTGAGTTGATAGGTTTGCTAGTGGGCATATTAGTAGATGATCAAGTGGATGATGGAAGATTATGGGCTCCCAATAAAAAAGGTTTATTCTCGGTCAAGGATTTCTACAAAGACCTCACCTTAGAAGAGTATTGTCCTTCCCTCACATTGCGGTTTGAGACCCAAGGGTACCCTCCAAAGTCCTTTTTTTTGCTTGGATAGTGGTTTGGGAAAGAATTCAAACATAAGACCTTCTTAGGAAAATAGGCTTTTGCGGACCGAACGGATGTTGCATATGTTTATCTAATGCGGAATCCGCCAATCACCTTTTAGTTCATTGTGAGGTTGCAAGTAAGGTCTGGGATCGTGTTTTCTCTATGTTTGGGGTGGATCTTTGTGCCCAGAGCAATAATAGAGGTATTTTTGAGGAATTGCTTCAGATGGGGTTGGGTTTTTGCCACGCCAAGAAGTTAATTTGGAGTTTAATGCCATTTGTAATCCGTTAGAGTATTTGGCTTGAACGAAATGCTAGAACTTTCCAAGGAAACTCGAATTCAATAGAAGATATAATTTGATCAATTCTTGGATTTCTTTTCTTTTGGTGCAAATATTCAAGGACTTTTTGACTCGATGGGATTTTGTTTGTAATATTGTACCACCTTTGTAGTTTTTGTTTTTTTTTGTTTTTTGGTGCTTTTTTCTCCTTTGGGAGGGTCATCTCGACTCTCCCTCTTTGTATCCTTCTTTTCAATCTTCAATCAAAAAAAAAAAAAAAAAAAAAAAAATATAAACCTTGAATGTGTTGTCGACTTGTATTCCATATGGGGGTTTGGTGATTTATTAGTGGTTTAATATGAGATTTGTTGATATAACATGAGAACACCTAGTATGAACAATTACATAGACTAAAAAGTCTAGCCCCATTTTTATTTTATTTTTTCCCTTTTTTTTTTTCTGATTCAAATTTTCCAAAAATTTCCCTTGCCGACTTATTCCTGAATCCCGACTTAGTGACTATGCTTCTAGCAGACTGAAATTCTAGTTATTCCATTTTCCTGACAGAAAGGGACAAAGGAAGCTGAAGAGAAGATGAGGTGTTGGCAGCTCCCATGGATTCCTCCTCCAGCTGAAGAGCCACCTTCGGTAGAAGAAATGGCAAGAAAGGCAGCTATAAAGGAAAAACAGGGTCAACGGCTGCGAGAAATGGCTGCAGCGAAGAAGTCTTCTCGAATAACAGATCTCGAAAATGAACTGCATGGCTTAGAATTTCTTCTACAGCAGCTTGAAAATGTGGAAGAGAGCAATGTTCCAACTTTCTTGTCCGCTACTGGTTATTTCTCCAAGCAAGAAATTGAGTCTGCTGTTGTTAGGGTGACACAGTCTTTACGGAAAGCAAAGGGCGAACAAGTAGAAATGGAGGAGAAGACAGAGCCTTCAACAACTGAGAAGTATACACTTATCAATATCCCTGATAATATGCTATCTCCAGAGCAGGTGGACTTTTATTTGAAATGGCTATTTTTTTTCCCTTTCTTTTAATATTATTCTTATCCAGAAAAGTTATATTGAATGGATATCATTGTACTCCTTGATTTTGTTATGCAGTCAATTTTGATCTAAGATGGTTTTAATCAAAATCACTTGTATGTTTTCATGCCAAACATCTTAGCAAATACCCATTTTGCGCATGAAATCACTACTGGCTATTTCAGCTTATTAATGTTCAGCATCTAGTATCTTGGCATGTTCTTAGGTGAAAAACCACCACTCCATTAAGTGTTTCTGAGTTAAAAACTAAATCAAAGTTTGCTGGATTTGATTATCACGAGAGACGTTTTCCACTTTTTTCTAATTTAATAAAATCTTATATGCATAAAATATCAATGTCACTGTAGTTTCATGTTAGTGCTATACATCTAAAGCTACATTATCATTATAACGAGTTGAATACATGAATCTATGGTGCATTTATACAAGATTTATTTATTAGTTTCATGTCTGCTGGGAGAAAATCCAAAATGTTGGGGAAAACTCAAATTTCTTTTTTATTTGAAACTAAACAAGTACATTAAAGGTTGTAGGCCAATGTGGATATGAAGCATCAGTGATATGATTAAATCATAATTACTTGTAAAAGACATTATCAATGATATAATTGAATCAATTGTTATTTCGCACATCTGATTTGCATTACTCCTAATGCTCCTAATGCTTGCTCTTGTTAATGTTCGTATGATATGATGAGTTATGGATGTTGTTATTATACTTGTTCTGTCATTTCTTGAAATACCAATACAATTTTTAATTTTATTATGTTTTGGTTATTGTTGTTGGCATGTTTACATTAAATTCCAAACGTCTCTATATTGGCCAATTTTCGGAAAACTTTTTCTCCACTTACTTGGATCAGACTCCAGTTTTATCTAAGTGAAGTTTAGTATCTTGGGGACTTCTATTCTTATGATTTCATCATGGAATTCGGTTTTCACATGGCAGCAAAAGGAAAAGCGGAGGCAATTGTTTCTGAAGACTACATCTGAGGGACGGCAGAGAGCCAAACAGAAACGATTTGAAGAGGAACTACTGCGAGAAAGGCAAAATCAACAAGACGAGGAAAAACGCCTGTATGTTGTTACATTTCAAATTTTAGGATGTTTCATGTTGATTTTTAACATAATCAGAAAATCCATATACACTTTCTTTTGGATTTGAATGTATTACTTGGCGAGATTGCTGAACACTTCACCGTAAGGAAAGAATCATGGATCCAGGCTGTCAATGGAACATGTTTGGACCAGATTGTGGTCAGGTAAGACAGATTCAATAGTTGGCCCATTTGATCCTGAATCGACAAGGTTCATTAGATGTGATCTGACCCAATTAAAGTGATATGGAACTGGGCAGGGGTTACTTGAAATTGATCTGACACTACGATTGATAAACCTTTTAAATTCGTGTCTCCTGAGACTTATCAACCTGAAGCATTAGTTTTATCAAAATAATTGATAAAAGATATACTTTTAAGAAAGAAAACAATATTATTTGTTTGAGACACCTTTTTTGTTTTGATGTAGAGAGAACCCAGAGCTTTATTTAGAACAGTTACGTGCTAAACATAGAGAGCTCTCCGAAAAAGTTGAACAGCGAAAGCGGCTAAAGACAAATGGGTCCCGTACAAATGGGAATAACAATATGTCAGGTGGCGTTGGCCGTGGTGAGAGATTGAATGCTGCTCAAAAGGAGAGGATGCGCCTCTTGACTACTGCGGCATTTGATCGAGGAAAAGGTGAGGACACTTTTGGAACCAGGGAAGAAGATTGGCAACTTTACAAACTGATGAGCAAAGATAATGATGATGATGACGAAGGCCCAGATGAAGATGAGGCTGAGCTGACTCGTGTAACTTCTCGGCTCCAGGTCAGTTCTTCCTTCAACGGTTGGTTATGTGATCTTGTATTTCGCATTTGTTCTTATAGTTTATCACTACGTTATCTGATTTGTGGGTTCATGGTTTGCTTCTCAAGAATGAATCTGGTTCGTAGGGGGGTAGACATAGAAGAGGGGCATTTAAAGGTTGAAGTGGTGAGTGGGGTTACAAGGAGATTGAAGATGGCAGATTTTGGGAAGAAAAAATCGATTGTTTTTTTTTTGTAAGTGGGTCTTTGGTCATTTTTCACCAATCTATTAAAAAAGACCAAAGGTCAAAGGGGCATGCTATCAGTTTAAAATTTTAGGGGGAATGGGGGATATCTTAAATATTGTGAGACTTATGGAGGGGGATGTAAAAAATAAAATAAAATATGCGGTTGCTTTGGTTCACTACATTTCACGAACCAACAGTGAAATGGTTCGGTCCCTTTGCAACAAATTTGGTAACCCTGCTTCTATCCTCCTGTCTCACTGTTGGTATGTGTGGTCATGACAGGACATAGATCCGATGTTTGTGGCCAAATCAGATGTGGGTCTCTTTCAACCTATCTCTGAGATTCCCCGGACCCGTCCACTCACAAAGGAAGATTTCCAGATTACATTAGGGGTCGAAAGGTTCCGTTGCCCCGAAATTTTATTTCAACCCAACATGGTTGGGGTTGACCAAGCAGGACTCGATGAAATGGCTGGAGTTTCAATACAGAGGTTGCCCTTGAAAGGCAATGGCATTGAGGAGAGAATCACAAATTCAATCCTTATGACAAGTGGGAGCTGTCTCTTTCCTGGTATGGCTGAACGCTTGGAAGCTGGAATTCGAATGATACGGCCCTTTCAGTCACCTATAAGAGTGGTTAGGGCATCAGATCCAGTTCTTGATGCATGGCGTGGGGCCGCTGCTTTTGCTGCTGATGCTACACAATTCTCCGTACAAACCTTCAGTAAGCAGGATTATTACGAGAAGGGTGAAGATTGGCTTCGGAGGTATCGCTTGAGGTACACACTGTAAATCATGTGTCCACACTTATATTAAAAGATGTTATTAACTTGGGATTCTGGTAGTAGTAGATGATCTGGTACACATGATTTTAGTGAACATTGGCACCTCATTATCAGACTTTCTGAGTAAAATTAGTGTCTGCAGATTTTTATACTAAAATCTTTTTCGTTTGATCTAATTGAAGATCTTATTTTATTGCCAACTGATAAATTAAATGGCCTTTTGGCTAATCTTGCCAACAAGACGACCCATATATAAGAATCAAAGAGTGGTATGCTGAAATTGGATTCAATTTGATGTTAAAGTAGGCTGGTTAGTCTTTTGGATAGAACATCTCTTTAGTAGAATCTGGGACAATGGTGGGTTTCAAACAGATTCACAACACATGAATCTTGATGGAGACTGAGAGCCTAGTACTTGGGCCAATGGTCTAACAGTATTAGACATTTTCATGTGTGCCACATTTAACTGTGCCTTAGGTTGACAGCCCCAGAAGTAACAATATGGAACATAATCTTGTTTCACCATTTACTACATGGGCTGGGCCTGTATACCTGAATTTGTTTGTGTATTATCAACCAAGCAGAGGCCGGTTCCGTTTACATCTCCAGACTGATTAGGGCTTTGAGTGTGCCAGATTGCTACAATGGCATAGTTTGATGCATGCAAGGACATCAGATTGTAGATGTCCCACCCGAATACTAAGACTAGGGGCTTCAATGGGTTGGTTCCGGTTCAGTTCCTAAGGAACTTAGAATCATAACCATTATATTTATTCCGATTCCAGTTCTTGTTGGTTCTGGGTACGGTTACAATGATAAGTCATAACCATTGGTTGTTGCAAGTAAAATTTGGTGTGCTTATAGTTAATTATGTGTCTGAGATGGGAAGGTATTTAAGCCAAGCGAAAAGAGTCGTGATAATATGACTCCCTATTTTTCTTCGTTCTTTGCATTCTATCTTCACAGAACTGTCTATCCTTTGCTTTGGGATACAAAAATAAAAAAAGATTTATGATTCTGTTAACTGCCAGAGCAGGGAGTGCCTACAAAAAGCATAGAAAAAGGAATATGGAGAGAAAAAAAAAAGGACAATCTGACGTGGCAGTGAGTGAGAATCGTTTTATTAGTAAGGGTTGATTTTACGTGGGAAGATATTCCTTGGGGAATGATATTTTTGCATATAAAATTTCTCGATGAGTCACAATACAAACGGTATCCTGTTTCTAAAGCAACAGAGGGTTGTTAAAGAGCCTGATCTATACAGTGACTTTAAAGTTGTAATATAGCGATAGTCCTAATATTTGTTATTTTTGCAAAATTTTTTAGATATTTGTAACAACATCCCTCTATGATTCTATAAATAGAGAAGGGGGCCTACTTAATTTCAGAAAGAGAAAATTTGGGAGGAAAGACTTTGAACTTTGTGTTGGAGTTAATTGTGAACATTTAGAAGAATCAAAGGAAGAATTCTACAAGTTTGATTGAATCAGATCTAGCTGATAAGGTTAAACTCAGATTGTTTCTTATTTTATTTTTGAATAACTAAATTGATTTTAGATAATCATTGTTAAAGGTTCAATTTGAATTTTAAACTCTAAATCTTCTTTGAATTTAAGTTAAAATGATTGAATTTGAAGTGAGTTCAACCACCTCACTACTTGTGTGATTGGATTCCTAATCATTTTTTTCTAGTAGTAGGAACAAGATCAAAGAACTCTTCAATGTTCCCCATCAATAATGTTCCTAAGACGGTTCTGTAACTATCTTGAATTGAGTTGTTGTCTCGAATTTTTTCCCAAGAGATTAAAGTACCAAAATGGAGGGAAACATAAATGGTGCTTTCATTGAGATATCTTGGTTGTGATTGTTTCCATTTCAGATTTTCTTAGTTTTGTATCAAATTTTAACAAATTAGGCTTTTAACCATGATTTCAATTCTGTTTTACTACATTACTAACCTCTAATTTGGCAATTTCAACCATATTTTGATCTTAATTTCTTTTCTTATTTAATTGATCTTGTTTTGGCGATCTTATGTTCTAATTTTCATTCATTTTTCACTACTCTTGGAAGCAAAACTTATGTCAGTTTTCAGATCTGAAATTTTTTTTCCATGTTTTAGGAGATTATGTTCTTCTTTCTTATTATTTTGATGCATGATTGAGCATAAAGTTGATTCTTTGCTTGTTCTTGTCTAGATTGTTATTCTCTTGATGATTATCTCATTGTATCCATTTTATTTCAATTTGTTTTGTTGTTTTTGTTCTCTTTTTCAACATTTTGTATGTTTAGTTCAAATTACAAACTAGATCATGATCATTTTCAACTTGTTTTCCACTTTTTCCTCATTGTTTCAATTTTCTTTTTTGTTTATTTTTTCTCAAAATTCATATCACATGCTTTAATTTTACTTGCATTATTATTTTCTATCATTTTCAGAGCCTTGTTTCTCTTTTTCTGCAAAATTTCAATACAACTGAAGCTTGGGGCTGTTTATGACATATAGCGACCGTAAAATCACTATATGTACAGGGATTGTAAAACTTCTATATAGTGATTTTTAGAACCAACACTACCTCTTTTTCTGTTTTGCAATTCTATTTTCTAGCATGATTTTAGTACTTTTCCTTTCTATTTTTAAAATTTATTTTGATTTTGTTCATATTTTGTTATCCCGTCGTCTTTACTTATTTTAGCCTTGATTTTTCTTTGATTATTTTCCTTCCCTTTTTGTGGTTTGTCGGTGGGATTGAGTTGAGTAAAACTATATTTTTTTTCAGAAAAATATTATCACTTAGGTGATATCACTACTTTGTTTCATTTTCTCTTTTGAAAGAATTAGAGATTTAGAAATTTAGTCTTGATGTCATTTATGTGATAGCATACTAGTGTTATGCTGTCCAATTTTTTCTAGTCATTTGATTACATTGGACTTCTGTTTTTATGCTATTTAATATTCTCTGTCATCGAAAATTAAACATTGGTTCCATTGTAATACTAAGATAATGTTATTTTGTTCTTTCGATTGCTAATAAGATTGTTTCAAAAGATAGTAGTATTGCTTCTCAAGCACTAATAATGTTGTTTTAGTTATTTATGGATGTTAAACCAGTTTATTTTATTCTTTCAAGTGTTAGTATGACCGCTTTCCAACGTTAGTATCATTGTTTCAACGTCGCTGTTTTCATTGTTTCCGTTATTTTGTTCTTAGTGTAGTTATTTTTCAAGTCTAATGTTGTTGTTTTAATTGTCTTTGAATGTTAAGGGTATATTTGATTGTATGGAAAGTGACTTTTCATGGAATTTGAAATCCATGAAAAAATAGTGGTGAAAAATAGGTGGGGTTGGAAAATCAGATTTTCTTGTTTGATTTTACTTGGATAAAATCATGGAAAAAATATGAGAAAAAAGAAGAAGAGAAGATGAGGAGGAAGAGGAAGAGGAAGAGAAAGAGGGAGGAGGGAGGATGTGGCGGCAATGGCGGCGATAGCGACGGTGATGGTAGTAGTGACAGCGACAGCGAAGGCGATAGAGATGGTGGCAGTAGAGGTAAGTGAGGAAGAAAAAATGAGAACGTGATGGTGATGGTGGCGGCGGCGGAGGTAAGTGAGGAAGATGGGGGGAAAACGTGGTGGTGGTGGTGGTGGTGGCGGAGGCGGAGGAGGTAAGGGATGGAGAAGAAAGAGAAGAAGATAGAGAGAGAGAGAGAGAGAGAGAGAAGGTGGTCGGAGATGGTGACGATAGAGACGGAGACGACGATGGTGATGATGATGACGACAAGGTTAGTGTAATGGTGGTGGTAGTGGTAGGAAAGAAAGATGTGAGTGGGGAAGAATTAGAGATGGAAAATATGGGTGGATTTCACTTTTCCACCCATATGAGTGGGAAAGTGAAATCCATATTTTAGTTGACTTTTTGATTGGGGTGAAAAATGAAATTCCATTTCCATGTATAATCAAACACTTAAAAAATGTCATTTTTCATGAAAATTGATTTTTCACCCTATTTTTCATGTGCAATCAAACATACCCTAATATGATCTTTAGATGTTAGCGTTGTTATTTCAATGTTGTTATTTTAAATATCTTTTCTAAGATATATCTTTTTTCATCAAAAATAAAAACAAGAAAAATATCTTAATTTTCAGCATGGAGGACGGATTTTAAATGCAAAAGAAATTTTAAGTGAAAAATCATAAAAATCTAGTTTTGTAGTAATTTTGTGTTTATTACCCTTTGTCTATTAATAAAACTTCTTTCATAAATGCTTGATTGATTTTTTAATTGGAAAAGAAAAATAAAAGTTTCTTTAATTGTTAATGCCAAGTGTCAAGTAAAGTTCTGGGTGTAACCAAACACACTTTTCAATGAAAATGTGCAAAGTGGTCTGAATGCTCTTGCACCGCTGGGGGCCTCAAAATGCTCAAACTAATTGAATGTTTCAATAATGTTGGAGGTGCTCCTAGTAATTTTCTCCATTGAACGATTAAAATTCTAAAGCATTTTTCAATGTTTATAGTGCCCCCAATGTTTCAGCACTGTTGGAGGCACTAAAATTTTCAAAACATCCGAATATTCCAATAATGTTGGAGGTGCTCCAAACAATTTTCGCTAAGAAAAGATTAGAACCCTGAGGTATTTTCATTGTTTAAAGTGCCCTAATGTAATACATTGAAAATAAATATAAATATATAATAATGAAAATAATAATAATAATAATAATAACCTTTGACTATAAGGGTGTTCGATTAAATATAATAGACTGTATATAATTTATTCTTTTCGACCATTCTCTAAATAGAGGTAAAAAGGTAATTTTACCTTGGACTAATTTAGGCACTTAGAAAATATCACCTTCAAAGATATTTATCTTTTAACTTGATTTTTGACAAACTCTTGTAACCCTAAGATCAGAATTTAGTCATAAAGTAAAAATCTCTTTACACCAGGGACATAATCATCATTTACATTTGAATAATTTGCATGTTTGGGGTACCCAAATGTCAAAATTACACTTTGGTCAAAACACAAAAGATGCTTAGAATATAATTTTACACAAGATATAAAATTTTCTAAATTTTAGGAGATAGAACAACCTTTGAACAATTTTGCCCTTCTAAAATTATACGATATCCTAGGATTTTTAGTGCATCAGATGTACCTGATCATAGATTGAATGTGTATACTTAATTTTATTTATTTTATTAGAATAATATACATACCTTAGTATAGTGTTTTCTTATTCTTATAAGGGTATGCCAGTATTTTTGACATATTAGGGTTTGGGAGACCTATTAGACTTTGGTCAAGGTCAATGATGTATGGGGGTTAAAAAATTTATTTCTTTGTATTTTATTTTATTTATGTTTTAACAAATATTTAAGTCATGCTTTATGAAGTGGGAATCGTGGGAATTGGTAGAGAAAATCTTGGATAAATCTCTCCAAAAGATGCTAAAAAAGTGGAGATGATTTGGATAAATTTTCAAAATTTGAAACTCTTTGCTAAAAATGTTTTATTCCATTAGATCAAGTCTAACTCAATGGTTATTGATTAAAAAGAAAAAAATCTTGTACGTGTAAGTAAAAAAATAATAATATATATATAAAAAAAAGTTATAAAAAAAAAAAAACAAATTGTTGGTTTTCTCCTACATATTTCAACAAGATGAGGTAAAAAGGGTTAAGGTTTTGGAAATTAACAAATAGTGGGTTGTCATGTGGCAACCCATATTAATTCAATCATAAAAATCTAAGCGATACATTGGAAAAGGAAAATAAAACTAAACAAATTTTGGTGATCCCAAAAATTATGGTTGTAGGATTAAGAGATTACCTTAATTTCGTTAAAGTCATACGCTACTATTGGGGGATTAAGAAAATTTTTTTTCAAAGTTTTTCAAACCCCTTAAGAGCTCCCCAATTCGTGCTCACCTCACCCCACTTCAGAGAAATTAGAGAAAACCATTCATACTGAAAAAACACCACCTTAAGCTCCTGAAACTTCTATCTGCTAAAGTCTTTTGCTCTCAAATAAAATACAAAAGTTTTTCATCTAATCAAAGTCTAGAACATACTTCATTATCAAATCAAAATATTAGGTAGGTGCACATCTATATTTTTTCTTAATCTTTTTGTTATAATAATGTTTTCTTATTTTACTGAAGTTTCTTGTGCATTTTTTTTTACGTAAGAAAAATTATGTATTATATATTTTTATATATATATATATATATATATATATAAATTACTTATGGGATTGTAATTATTAATTAATAATGGATCTTGATAATGAGATTTGGAAAATGATATTGTTGCCTTGACATAATGGATTGGTAAACCCTGATTGAGTAAGTAGTCAGAATGCCCTAGGGTTAAAGACCTCAAACGTCTCGTAGAAGGCCTCGTGTTATGTAGGTGTATAACTTGGTGTATGTATACCTCGTTTGAGTAAGTAGTCAGAATGCCCTAGGGTTAAAGACCTCAAACGTCTCGTAGAAGGCCTCATGTTATGTGGGTGTATAACTTGGTGTATGTATACCCCGTGTTATGTGGTTGTATGACCTAGTATATGTATACCCCGTGTTATGTGGGTGAGATCTTTGCATAAATTATCATTGCATGGCATATTTTTTATTATTTAATTTTTATATTAGTTGGATAATATAAGATTTACAATATTCTTCACTTACACGATATGATTATTATCTCAATTAAATCATGGATGAGTATAGTAGTACCTATTGAGATTTTTCTTACATTATTTATTTCAAATTTTTTGAGATGCTCATTATGAAGAGGTTCCTTGGTCAAATTTTCAGAGAAACTCATTTTTACGTTTTGCTTATTTCAGTTTTGTTTTACATCAAAATAAATGTTGGAAAAATTGATAAACATGTGGTGATTTATTTATTTTATTTTATTTTATGTTATTTGTGAACTCTATATGATAAGTCATTCAAGATAAATATTAGGTTGATCTTATTGATTTATTTAAATAATGGATTGAGATTATGTTTTATTATTATTTATTTTTGAGTTTGGAGTAGATTAAATATAAATTAAATTTTATTAAATAAATTATTAATTTTAAAATATTTCACCATTCTAATTTGGTAGAGGTCGAAAATATCTTTCTAAAATAGAAAAAAATATTGAAATCGGATGAATATTAAATTATATATATATATATATATATATATGAAATAAATCATTGGAATATGAATTTGTATTGTCTTTGCAAATGGGTTTTGTTTTGACCCATTTTTCTCTCAGAAATTTTATTTTTTTGAACATTATCAAGACATGAAACATTTAGGTTTATGTGTTTACCTTTCCAGCCCCACCGACCGTTCACAAAAATACTTAGTGTGTAGTCCGCAGCGACTATTTCTTTAAATGCGTCAGTTCTATCAACAATAGGACAACACACATTTATTAACGGTTTTTGAATTTTTCTCTCATATTTTCTTTTATAAATTATAGCTATTGTATTTTTCATGAAAAATATATTGAGTTGAGAATCTAATGGTTTAGAAAACGCACCATATCGAGGTGTCTCGGTAATCGAATAAAATGATACCTAATTTTTATATATCTTAAATAATTAAAAAAAAATTGACGTTCAATATTTACATCTACATCCTGACTTACGGGTTATGGGTCTGGTCGTGGACCCGAGTTTTGGGGCGTCACACCAAATGATTTAGTAATGTTGAAGGCACTCACATTATTTCGTCAAAATATTTGGATTGTTAAAAATAAATCATAGTTTATTGTCAAAAATGGATCAGGGTTCTATGACTTTTGTTTATTGGTCAAATATTGTTCTCACAAAAAAAAAAAAAGGATAAAAAATGTGTGTACGTGTGTTTTCAAGAATTATTGAAGTGTTTGATAGAATGATCTAAGTGAATTGTTTGGTTGAAAATCTTTCATTGTTAGTATTATCAAGGCATTTGTATTCATGATTATCTGTTTGTAATTCTTTTTTATGATAAATAAAGGAAATTCTTATTCTTGATGAATTGATTGATAATTACATTTATTTTTGCTACTAACTATTCATTATAATAATTATCTTTGAATTATCAATGGTTCAGTCTTTGCAAAAGACTAGAAAATGTCATTTATAATTGTAGGCGGAACAATAGAGAGAAGTACATTATAACAATAGTTTTAAAAAGTCGAATATTTGCATAGAAAATTTTTAAGTTATAGTATGAAAAAATATGTACAAAATACAGATTACAAGTCCATCATCTCAAAAAGAAAAACATAAGTCCACAAAATCCCGCATCTAGTTATCAACTCTTGTTTGTTAGTTTCATATTTTGTTAATCCCGAGACTCATGCAGTGTCGAATCAATTTGCCATTGAAGACATATGAAAACTCGAATAAAGCTTTTCAACCGCACACATCTCGACAAAATGCTCCAATTTGTATGCACAAAGCCTAAAAGGTAATGAAACCACCTAAACGATTCCCCAATACTTAGATGATTGATAAGTCAACTCCTATTGATTAGGAAAACTCTTTTCTCAACTCATTCCTTCATTGGACCTTCTAGGAATCAAATTTGATAATTTAGGGGACATTAAAAATTTGACAACCCTAAGACCATAATTTTTTCTTAGTGAATTTTTGAGGACCTTATATAGGTAAGATCTATTGCATCTCTGAACCATTTCATCATCGGACTTACCAAAAACTCGTTTTGACCAAAAATGATAAAAATGGTATTTTGATCATTTCCACCACTTATGTCATGGGCGACCCCTTGGTGGAAATTTGGGGATATTCTACATATTAATATCTATAAGTTTGAAAGTTATGGTTGAAATACCCTTCGATGGCATTTTGGTAATTTTTCAAAGGTGCTACCCTTAAGACTAACGGCACCACCATTGGAATTTTAGATGGCGCTTGATACTGCCAACAACAAGTGCTCAACAGTCATAGTTTTGACTGTTGAGACTCAAAATCCCTTCCAATTTCTTTTAAACCAACTCTTAAGCTCAAAGAAATTTCCTCAACTTTTTCCATTATCTCCATGGAGTTCTCAAGCTATGGAAGGCTCTAGACTTAGTTGAAAACACCTTCAACCCAAGCCTCTCCCATTGTTGAACCGCTTCATGCATTTACCCTTGCTTGCACACACATTGGTAAACATCTAGAAACTTGGAGCATCTTCTTGCAACAAAGAGCACATCTAGATGAGGATGATATCCTCAGGAGATGAAGAACTCAAGCACTGAATTGGCAAATCGATCTAATGAGTCAAGTCTTTCTATGTATTTTTGTTAGTTCTCTTTTATTAACAAAAAAGTTCTTAGTTCCATTCAAAATCAAGCTTTTGAGAAGAGTTGAGGACTCTACTCAAAAGAATAAGGTTCTAAGTTTCCAAAGGACAAAACTTAAAGTTTGAGTGAGGTGCTACCTCTCTTGAACTAGAAGGTTATGGGATTTAACTAATGGAAAAAATTTCATTTTGAGAGGATGCGTTTCTCTCGATCTTAAGGTTTTGGAATTTAACTTATGGATAAAAATTCTATGTAAGGGTTCGAGGTAAATCATAAATCTCATTTGATAGTGGAACCCAAAACCCTAGAGTAGGGTACTTGATAATGAATGTAGGCAAGTTGCCGAACCACTATAAATCTTATGTCTACTTTACGATTATGTATTATGCTTGATTTTATATAAACGACATAAAGGCCATGACTTGCATATCAATTGTTTGATAAATTGTTTACTTCACATGTTTATGTTGATGCCATAAATCAATTTAGATTAAACATGTGCATTTCTATGTATTTAAGTGTCTTAGCATAATCAAGAGACCTAGATAATTTTAGGTGGTGAATTTAAATAAGAAATTTTATTTTATCTATTCACCCCCTCCTCTAAGTTTAGACACGGTGCAAAGCCTGAAATCTCAATTGGTATCAGAGTAGGTTACTCTATAAGGGTTTAACAACCTTGAGTTGATCCTATCAACTTTGAGTCATGTCTTAATCCGAGAAGTGGTACTCCACTCACCTTTCCATGTTCGCTAAAGTATTCTTTTTGGAAAAATTAGATGATGATTTACATTAACTCCCTAAATAGGGATGTGTGGAATATGATAGAGGAAGGTTGGATACCTCTTGTTGACATCGTAGAAGTTAATGGTATTTCTAACTTTAGTGGGACCCACAAAGTCCATGTGTAAAAGAGCTAGGGGTTTTGAGGTGACAAGAATGGTTGTCTTTTTGTGGGTATTTTGAATTTATTTACCAATTTAGTACTCCCCACAGACATCTCTTGCTTGTTTACCTAGCTTGGATAATCATTTAACTAAATTTTTTGAGGTAAGAAAAAACAAGTTCTTATAATGAATATGACCGAGTCGTTGATGCCACAACTGACTTCATCAACTTAAGCCACATTGCTCACACAGGAGATGGTGATTTTTCTTGTGTTTTCGATAATATAATAGTTATCAGAAGTACAAAGACCTATCATAATAACTTTGCCATTGGGGGTTGAGAACTCGTAAACTTCATGATTGAAACTCACCTGGTAGTCTTTATCACATATTTGGGATATGCTAAGAAGGTTATGTTTCAAACCATCAATGCATAGCATATTTTCCACCGTGGGCAATTCTGGGCTACTAACGATTTTTCTCTCAATAATCCTAGGGGTGCTGCCATCACCAAAGGTGACAGACTCTCCATCAAAGTCCACTATATGATTGAACTGACTTCGGTCACCCATCATATATCAGGATTAGCTTCTATCAAGGTACCATTGCACAAAATTTCCATCCTTGAGAACTATATGAATTACAAGGCACTTGTTATCCCTATTTTTGGCTTTTCATTGTAGAGTTGTTTTGGGGGGTGAGGATTACGTTTAAGAGGGGAAGGAATTTTTGAATTTACTTTCTCCTAGACAGGTGAGTTCCTCTTAGGGGACCTACTCTTCTTGGGTGATTTTGAAGGTGATTTTTTCTTTGGATTCCTACTTGCACATTGATTTCCTTCACTTGACTCAACAAGTTATTTAGCTTTTAGGTTCAGGTGAGCAATTTATTTGAAAAGTTCCCCAATATTGTTGTTCTATTTGGGAGGTGAGGAATTTTTTGTTTCCTTCTACTTGGGAGACTCTTCTTTCTTGATTTTTTCAGGTTTATTTTATAGAGGAGACTTCCTTTCATCATACCTCTTTTTTTCAATCAATAAAGATTTACCAATAGGGGCCTGTGAGGTTATGTGGTAGATGGTCTTTTATTCAATGCATTCAAATTTCATGTGACTCATTCCACCACAGAAGTTGCATATAATGACTTTCTTGGAGTTCTTCTTAGTGTTAGATGATTCTCCATGAATAAACACAGTAAGAGATAGAGGTGATGTAGAAATATACCTATTATAGCCCAAACCTCCTTTATCCCATAGGTTTTTGAATTCCGAGAAGTTTTTTCAACTCCAAACTTCATTGAGTGTAGTTACGCTCGAGTTTAGCCTTTTGTTTCTGCAACTCATTGATGTCAAACTTAAGAACTTTGTTTTCATCACGAATGTTCGATAATTCTAAGTTTTGATGGGGTATAGTAGAGTTTACCATATTAAGAAGATTTTTTAATTGTTGATGATTTGTGAGTATTTTATTTTTTTCATTCATGACTTTCTCCGATATATAGAGCATGCTAGACAGTCTCTCGAGGGTTGTTTCAAGTTAAATTTTAATGTCTTCTAATTGAAGTCCTAGGGAATATTTATCTTTATTGACTTGATCATATTTAGCATGACACTATTCTTTTAAAAAATTTTCTTGACCAAGTTTCTTCAGTTTCACATGACTAATGAATAGTTGATCAAATGCTGAATGAAGTTCTAATTCATTGGCATCGATATCTTCTCTTTCCTCATTAGAGAAAAGGCATGTTAAGGACGATTCTGATTTTTTGATTCCTGTTCTTCCTCAACTTCATCGTCATCAAGGATAGAAACTGTGGTGGAAGCCATAAGGATTTGAATGGTTTTGTAATCTTCAGAATCCAATGATGTTTGTTTCTCATTTCCCGACTCATCTAAGTTGTCATCCCATATGGTTTTTGCAGCCATTATACTTTACTTAGACTTAGGTTTTTGAAGACCTTACTATACTTGGAGGGACAAATAGTGGAATAATGATATTTTCTATCACAATTTAAGCACTCAATATCTTCTTTGGATTTAGATGAGTATTTTCTTATTGTTGGTCATCTATCCATAAGTTGACTATTTCTATCAGTGCTATTGGAACATTTCCTCTTGAAGAATTTATTAAATTTTGAAGCAAGCAATGTTGAGTCTTCTTCTAGGTCACTCTCGTTATCTTCCTCATAAGTGATTTTATTATTATCTTGGGAAGAAGATTCAATAAGATGACGAGATGACCGTTTAGATGGTGCCTTGGACGATAAGGTCTTAAGAACTGACATCTTTTCTTTAGAGGGATGACCTTCGAGATGGAACTTAAAGGTTATGAGTGAACCCATGAGTTCTTCAACTATCATAGTATTCACATCTCGGTATTCCTTAATTCAGGTGACTTTATAGGCGAACCTCTTGGGTAAGGATCTAAGAATTTTGTCACAAATTCTACCTTACAGGATAGACTCTCCCATATAAAATATGGAATTACATATATCACTTAACCATGCATAGAATTCTTAGATAGTTTCACTCTACTCCATCTTAATATTTTCAAATTGAGTTTTGAGGAGTTGAAGTTTAGACTTCTTAACAATACTACTTCCTTCGTGTGTGGCCTCTAAGATTTTTCAAGCTTGTTTGGCCGACTTACACGTACACATCCTTTGATATTCATAATCGAAGATAGCACTAGTTATAGCATTAAGTGCTTTGAAGTTATTGTTACTGTCAATCTTATCTTGTTCAGACCAATTCTTTGATGGTCTTGAAATAGTAGTGGAGGCACCATAAAGTTCTATGGTGTCAACAAGAAGTTCCCAACATTTTCCAATATTACTCTATCATGTCTCACACATCCCTAATTAAGGAATTGATGTATATTATCATTTTATTTTTTCATAAGGTGTATTTAACACCATCGAACATGAGAAGTCAAGTAGAGTTTCATTTCTCGGAGTTAAACATGATTCAAAGTCGATAGGATCAGCTAAAGGTTGTTAGACCTTTTTAAAGAAACTCGCTCTAATACCAATTGAAATTACAGGCTTTGCACCGTGTCTAAACATAGAGGGGGGTGAATAAGTAAAATAAAATTTCTGTTTTAAAATCACCCCACAAAGTTAATTTACGTTTCTCGATTATGCTAAAAAAATTATAAACATAGAGATACACAAGATTAATCTAATTTGAGTTATAGCATAGCATACATCACACATTTATAAAGTAGACATTTTATCAAGCATTAATGTGCATATCATGGCATTTTTGTCATTCATATAAAATCTAACATAATACATAATCGAAAAAAAGATACAAGATTTATAGTAATTCGGCAACTTGCCTACATCCACTACTAAGAACCCTACTATCAGGTCTTGGGCTCCACTATCAAATAGAGGTTTATGGTTCATCTCGAAAACTTATACATAATTTTTATGCCTAAGGAAAATTCCAACCTTAAAGTCGAGAGAACAACATCCTCTTGAAATAGAAATTTTCCATTAGTTGAATCCTTAAATCAATTTGTTCAAAAAAGGTAGCATCTCATTCAAACTCTAAGTTTTATCCTTAGGAAACTTAGAACCTTATTCTCTTGAGTAGTGTCCTTAAACTCTTCTCAAGAGCTTATTTTTGGGATGGAACCAAGAACCTTCGTTTGTTAAAGAAAGAGAAATTAACAAAAATAATTATAAAGACTAGACTCAATGGATCGATTTACCAATATTGTGTTTTGAGCTCTTCACGAACTTGAGAGCATCATCTTCACCTAGATGTGTTCCTTGCTTCAAATGGATGTTCCAATATGAGTGCAAGAAAGGGTGTTGGATGAAATGGTTCAATAGTGGATAAGGTTTAGGTTGAATGTGTTTTCAACTGAATATGAGGCTTTCCATGACTAGAGAGAACTTTAAAATGGGTTGAAAATGAGAGAGTTTCTTTTCTAAATCTTGAACCAACCCACTAAAGAGAGCTAGAGTTGGTTTAAATAAAAAAAGGGTGAGTTCGTGTCTCAATGGTCAAAAATATTATCGTTGAGCACTTCTTGTTGATGGTGCCGTCAAGTCCTAACGGTGGCGTTGTTTGTAATTACAAAAATACCCTTGAAGGGTATTTTGACCATAACTTGTACATGATATTTTCATTTCACACGCCATTCGGGGATCTATCATTCTTACTATGTAGAACATCTCAAAACTGCCACCAAGGGGCGGGCCATGGAAAAAGTGGGTGAAATGACCAGAATACATTTTTTTCAATTCTAGTCAAAACAAGTTTTTAAGAAACCTAACGACGAAATAGTTTAAAGGTGTGATAGATTTTACCAAAAAATTACCAAGGACAGAGGATGGTCTTAGGATGGTCAAATATCTAATGTCCCTTATTGACCATATTCAATTCTCAAAAAATCTAATGAGTGAATGGGTTGAGGAAAGAGTTTTTCTAATCATTACAGGTCGACCTGTCAATTATCTAAGTGTTGGGTAATGGTCTTAGGTGGTCTCATTACCTTTTAGGTTTTGTGCACACACATTGAACTTTTTTATTGAGGCACATGCGGTTGAACAACTTTACTGGAGTTTCATATGTCTTCAATGGCAAATCGATCCAACACTGAATATATGTCGCGGGATTGAAAAAATATGGAACTAAAAATCCTTTCACATGATGGTATAGACCCTGCCTGTCTTACAACTTTCATTTTCTTAGGGAATACGATGGTTGAAATTTATTTTCGAAAATGTGATAATACTATGAACTTAGGATAAACGAGGGATGTTGATCATTTTAAAAAATCATTTTCATGTCCTAACGATGATCCAAATCTGTCTACTATCATTTGGGGTAAGAAATCGATCGTCATGTCTGTCAAATTAGATGCTAGGAAAATACTTAGGAATCGAACCTTTTGATAGGTCCGGTTGAAGATGTTAAACTTAACACTGCTTGGGAGGTAACCCAAGTATTTTTATTTTAATGAGTAATGCAGTTAGGAAACGAACCTTTTCTCAAAAAATAAAAAAAAATTAGATAGGATTTTTTTTATGCAAAACTATTTCAGACATTATCATTGTTATCTCCAAATCTTTTCACATCAGTTGTAACTATATTTTATACATTCATATCCAATCTTTTTCAGGTGTGATCTAACTTTTCTCTCCATTTCCTTACTACTTCCATATTGAGTAGAAATTTTCATTTAAGTTTTGGGATATTAGGTTAGCTTGCAATTGCATTATTAATTTATTTTCAAATTTTCAAAAAAGTTGAAAAATCAAAAAAATATTTAATACTTTTGAAATATTTTCTTCAAAATCTTTGTATGTATTATTTACATATGAATTTCAAATATCGGGCTCATGTCCTAATTTTTTATCATAAGTTAACTTTGGTTATTCCTCAATAAGAAAATCATAAAAAGATTACTTTGAAAAATTCACGACACTTCTAATTGAGTTACAAAAAAAAAAAGATTTTATGGAACAAGAATTGATCATCTTTTTTACCTATAATGTTAAGGGAAATTGTGTCTAGTGAACTATGACTTCCTTGTCTTTTGGTTAACTGATTAAAAGAAAAATAAAATTGGGGTTAGCTTGACTTGGACAACAATCATAGGATTAAACTAGATACCTTGAAAAAGACTACCTATTTTTTGAAAAAGAATACTAGAAAAATAATGATGTGTGAAAAACTTGAAAAATAAAAAATAAAAAAATCTAAAAAGACAAAATCAAAGTAAAAATGCTTGAATTGAAAAAGTACAAAAATGAAAAGGCTCAAATGAGACCAAATAAAGTAGTTTCAATAATGTGAAAACCGTCAATGGTGAAAACGTGAGTAAATTGGAATATCACAAATAAAGCCCCTTACATGTATTAAAGTAAACATCCATATTTCTCACAATCCTAAATAGGATGGTTAGTTTCGAGTTAAAAGTTAGGTAGAACCGACCATTCTTAGCAATTAGGAGTTGAAATCTTGTTCTTGAAAAAGATGTTATTTTTAAAATTAGAAAAATTGCACGGGCACTCAAGTTGTTTTTAAATTTTCTAAAGTGAGGAATGGAAACTTAAAACTTTACTTAAATATAAAGGACTTTTGACTGATTTGTGAAATGTCGTTATGTTCACCTTACATATTTTGATTTTGATTTTGATATTTTTATAAAGTGTTTGAATTTTGTGGGTAAATTTACTATAAATCCTTACGAGTCAAACTTGTCCAATAGGGGTAACCTAGGAGTTTAAGGACTTGCTGCATTCGTTAAATGCAATTGTGTAATCTACAAAAGTGATTTGTAATTTAGTTTTTACTCAATTTTTACTCATGATTAAAAAAATCTAACTTTCGGGGTGTGATCATGGTCAAGAAAATGGTTTTTAGAACCTTAATTAAATAAACATTACAAGTAAGTTATATAATAAATCTTTCAATTAGATGTAATTCATTGTTAGTCCATATTTATTACTGATTTCCATTAAATTATGTAGTCCGAATCTAATTACGGTTATTTATATGTAACAAAAGAAAGTCGTAAAGTTTCAAGATGAATCAAAAAAATTTGAAGATTCCACTATGATCCAAGATCTGAAACAAAACCAAATACCAAAATGCAGGCCCATTGGGCCCACATGAACCACGATGCCTTAGTCAACTTGGGTGACACGGTGGTGTCGATGGATAATTTCTTGAGATTTATGCAGGAGTTTGACGATTACAAATACTTCGTATTGAAGTAAGGTTTTGAAGTTGTTTTGTTTACGAAAGGTTTCCGAACCTAGAAAACCTTAATTTGATCTCTATAAATAATAGACCAAGCCAGAGCCAAATCTCATCTCATTTCCTTTAAGATCAACCTATTTTCTTCTGTTATTTTAGTTTTAAGATTTCATATTTTCTTTCTTTATTTATTAGTGTCAAAATTATAAGGAGACATTGCCAATTTCAAATCAAGATCAATAAAAAAGATAATTTTTCTTTTAGTCATCTCTTTTATTTTCTATTTTTTATTTATTTATTGTTCTTTTGATGTTTCTGGACTAAACCTCTATTAGAGAGATCAATGAAATCAAAGAATTACTTCAATTAAAACTTGCATATGAATCCATGTTGATTTATGTGCTTATGTGTTTCACTTTTGATTAGTAATTATTGGTAATTATTTTAAATTATCGTAAGTTCTAATGGTTTAATCTTTAGATAAGGTCAAGTTAAATCATGTTTTATGTCCGATAGTTTGATTTAGAATTTTAATATTTATTGATTTTACAGTTTATATATTTTATTATAATTTAGTTTAAATTTCTTCATAAAAATTGTTTTAATTTGTTAACTTCGAATCCATATCGATTTTGAGTTGAAAGAATTGTTGGATCAACGTTGTCTTTATCGATCGATCGTTACTTGCTAAGATTTATTTTTTGTTCATTATTTTATTGATAATCTACACCGAACACTAGTGAAAGCTTCAACGAAAATGACAGTGAGGTGAGAGAAATATAGTATCTTTTGAAAAATGTAATAATTATACCTACAAAGGATGACAATGACAGATTTAACGTGAGATTAGAGGTAAAGGGCTTTTCTGAATTAAAAAAACACTTTTTGTTGATGTGGAAATTTTAAATGGTAAATTGTCAATTCTAAAAAGATCAAACCTGAACTCCTAACTTACAAAAATTAGGAGCTCGAATAACTAAAAACCCCAATCTTTTATGTGCTTCAACAAATGGTAATTTTAAAACTCATTGAATCAAGGAAATCTTAGGAGCTTTTTCAAAATAAAGGTTATTTTGGTCAAAATGGCATTGCATTGATTGTTAGGGTTTGTACTCAGTTTGTCTTTTTCACTTCTTTTTGAGAGTTTGAGTTGCAAAAAGCCAAGGAATCATAACTTATCCTCTTTTTTTAAAGACCTTTATTCTAAATTGACTTATTTTCTATAGAAAATCGATTTTCTAAAAATCTTTGTATTATGTAATTTTTTTTTTCTAATTTCATCTTCATAATATTAGTACGGCCTCCATAAGTTAAATTTTTTGCGTTTACCCTACTTCTAATGTTATTCTCTGACAATTACTCCGCCCCAATCATCCCCCCACCCCCTAAAAAAAAAAACTTAAATTCATGGTTTTAAAATTCAAGTACTCGACTTGACTCAGATATCCATCAAGTCTACGTCCACAAAAATATTTTATATAACAAAATAACTTGGTCGAGTTTATAACCCAACTAGGTGCATATTTTAGTTGATTTGACAGAGTTCGTTTGATGATTTGCCAAGTTTAATCTGCTAATTGTATCATCAAATTTTGAAGTCGAGTCAATTCAAAATCCAATCAAATCGACTTGATCGAGTTTGAAGTTGACTGGATGTGTTCTAAAGTTATGTTATAAACCAACTCTTTTTAATTTTGTCTAAGGGCAACCAAACGGTGGAATTCAAATTCTCTTGAAAATAGATTGCCTGCAATCAAGCAAGGCCCTTCAGTCAATGGACACATTAAAGTACCAGACAATTCGAACTCGTCTTGTAATTGACTTTTATCCTAAACATTGATCTATTGGTGGAAAGAAAAAAACGAGTCACTATTGGTCCCTATTAAGTCCTAATCGATAATTAGATGCGCCCTACAATATTAGGTATCTATCGACAATCAACTAAATTACACTTTGCACATGACAAGCACAATTATAACAGTAATAATACTTATATTTAAAGGATAACGTCTGTTGACCCCATTTCCCAAACTGCCACGTACTAGATGATTTGAGATACCATAATATGTTTTTAAATTGGTGACATGCCTCCCTACCTTGACCTCGGTCTTCTCTTTTAGATTACTTCTAAATCACCTAAAATTTTCCCTCAAAATTCATTATATTTGATCTACTCAACCTTTATGCAAAATTTAGTTTAATTAAATTATCTTTAATTCATCATTTTCATTCTAATCTTGATCGATATTGAAAAATTCTTTATTTTCTATCTAAAATTCTATCATTTTCGAATTATCAAAATTTATTTCTTTCCTTGAAATTTTATAGTTGAAGTATATCTAAGTTGAGGGTAAAAAATTCACCCATGTGTTGAAGATGTCTAATTTTTAGTCTAAAAAAAAAAAAAAAAAACTATATATATAATATTATATTAGAGATTGAAGATGATTGCACTAATATCATTTTCCACAGGTCTATCATAGAACACCGAATTCAAGGGGGCAGGTGATCAATTTGAAAATTGTAGATCATCTCAAATATTCACCAAAACTTGAAGGGCATGTTTTCGGAATCTATTAAAGCCGTGTTGGACCACAATTCATTGAGCTAACAAATCATGACCAGTAAGTCGAAAGAGTATGCCACGTGGATTACTGACTGGTATGCATTATCGATTAAGATGTGACATGAAATGAAATATGTTATTCTAAATTTGGTGTGCGTAACTTCATTTACTTTACAATTCAGATCCAACGATGTTTACAGCGATTGATTGATACATGATAAGGTCGTTGGACGAGAGTCCTATCAGATGATCAAAACGAGTACATCAAGATCTCGACTACAGCTAATTATAGTATAATCAGATTAGTACATATAGCAGTCCAGAAAAAGAAAGGTTGGTACGTGGTCGAATCACAGTGGTCCTTTTGTCATACGAGACCTGTTAATCAGTTAAAGCAAAGTGAAAAACAGTTCGGATTATCTTAATGATGTTTATGTCCCACGTGGCATATTTCTGCACGTGTGGGGTCAGAATGCGTGGCCCTATGAAATCAATTCGATCTACTACAAATTAGGACAGAAGGCCTGCATTTAGACCATGACCAGGTATTTTTGGTTTTCTTCCATAAATAAGACCCACTAGCGTTGGCCTGACACGTGCAATGGAAGCTAAAAAAAAAAGTTCGAACTAATTTGGCAAGTTGGCACATTTTGTCCGTTAGAGAGCTACTTATAAAAGTTCCAAGAAAAACACTGTTTGGTCCACGTGGGAGGATTGGGGGGTTTTGTTTGTAGATTCTACGTGTAAGATCAAAGGCGAAGAGGGTGCCCCTCACTCTCCATCAATTATTTTTTATTTTTTGTCGTGATAAATTAACTCATTTTTTTTTGCGCATGCACTTGACCCAAATTGATGTGGATAGAAATGGTGGGGATCCATAACAGTGTGTTGTATCTAACAAAGTTTACGTGGCACTCCATTTCATTTCATTTCACATGATAGTTTTGGGACCTATGAGGCAATTTTGGTGATCATCTCGAAATCTGAATTCACCCGTGTGCTGAATCTCTTTTGGATGATTCATGTTCCTTGATACATAGAGACTCCGATGCTAAAGTTAGATCCCACAGTAGATTTTTATAGAAATTTTTGGTGAGTCAAGATTACGTATCTTTTGATATGGCCCTTCTCCTTTATTTAAATTGAAAAAACTTCCATTTTCCACCTCTCTAATCTTATCCCTTTCTCCTCTAGATAAAGAATGTGAGATCTCTTGGCAGTAGAAAATTTCCTAAAATATTACGTTCAAATCTTGAGAATTCAGGGATTTGCGCAGTTTTTTTTTTCGGGATTTCTTTTTTTTTTTTTTTTTTTTTTTGACCGTTTCACGAGTTATGATAGTTTGGTGAAAACCTGAACTACCCGATCGATGTTGGAATCTTTAGATCGGATGAATATTGGACGGTCGTCTGACCTAATTTACTATTCCTATGGCTACAGAGTGTATTTCTCTACAATGCCCCATCTTGGAAGGTCAGGAACATCATGTCTATCCGAGAACCTTCACAAAACTACTTTGTCTAACACTCGAGCTTCAAGATTCCTGATCTCTGATATATGGAACGGCATGATTTAAGTAGGTCGTGTCGTCCCAATGTTCGCATTTATTAATCACTCCACCTGTCTCTCGCCAATAGGTTTGCATTCTTGAGCTGTTGCCACATTATGACGAGCATTA
The DNA here is from genome assembly GCF_017979445.1 of Akebia trifoliata. Lineage (NCBI taxonomy): Eukaryota > Viridiplantae > Streptophyta > Magnoliopsida > Ranunculales > Lardizabalaceae > Akebia > Akebia trifoliata. Next base: position 20,451,986 of record NC_141389.1, read on the forward strand.
AATACAACCGTCTAACATTCCGGGTGGTTGAGTTCTTTCCACATGGTGTCCTTGTAGTGGCTTGGCATGGGACGCGTGGTGTTCGACTGCTTCGAGTTTGGGGCCCAATGATGGCTAAGACAGCCCATAACGTTCTCTCTTATCTAGTTAGTTATGGCCCTTATATTAAATGTGAATCTCAAGGATACTCCCCCTATAAATACGTTTCTTTCCTTTTTCATTTTCATTTTTCTTCCATTTCTTGCGTTGAAGTGTTGTCGATTTTTCTCCAAGATCATTTTTCGTTTAATTTTTTCAGCCAAATTTCCATCTGTCCACTCTTTCTCCCTTCTTGCTCAAGGCACCCTTTATGCCTTTTCTATCTTATAATTTTTTCCTCATATTTTTCCTACTTAGAAACCCCAAATAATCATGGGTAAGAAACCTTATACCCCTACTAGACCATCTATAGAAAAATTCCTAGCTACATGCTCCATTCTGGAGTTTGTTGCTATGGAATGGTGCGATTTCCTTGATCCCAATGAAACTTGGGAAAAGGACATGATCGTCATCCTCTGGGGTCAGTTCAAGGCAGGTCTCAAGGTCCCCTTGTCCCTACTGACCCGCGAAGTCCTCGGTCTAGTCGATATTCGAGCTTAGTACAAGCTTTCCAACACCCCCAAACAGTCCAAAATCTTCTATCTGGTGAAAAGAAAGGGTCGGGAGCTACTACTCCACCTTTCCAAGACAGACAAGGAGTAGTTCCTATACATGGTTAGGCTTACGAGTTCCTAGGAGTATACCGAGGGCCAATCCATTCCTGTCCTTAAGAATCATTACTTTAATTGGACAGGTAGGAATACTCAACATATTGCCTTTTTATATGCCGATCTTCCCATTTACTGACTAACTCACTTTGCCTACCCCCTCTTTTTTTTTTCTTTGCCCCTACAGGTGTGAAGGATAGGAATCTCCCTTCCACTCCCGCTCCCATTCTTGAGTCCATCCTCGTAGATAGAAAATTTAGGGAAAAACTCACCTCTCTCTCGCCAACTCTTCCTCTTACCACCCTTCCACGATCGGGGGAATCGTTCTCGTTCCCAAACCACTATCATTTCCTCCACTACTTCTTCATCCTTTTCATTAGTTGTCAGAGCCCCCGACGTACTTTCAGTCTCTAAGCAACAGCCAGTCAAGTCTGGTGGCACGCTCCAACCCTGATCAATAGGGCAAAAAGTAGAAGAAGATTCCTTATCCCGCAGACTAGGACGTTTCTTCTGAGGGTACCCATTTATTAGGCATTCCTCCTAAGGAGAAGGTCCTAGTGGTGAAGATTTCCCTTAAGGCATCAGCCCTGTCTGATGCATTGGAAAAGGAGAAGAAGTTGACCAACAAGCTGGAAGCCGACCTCTGTGAGAGCCAAGTGACCTTTCATCTCCTGACCGTTCCATCTCTGCCCCCGATGTCCACTGATGCTGACCTTTCTTTTTTATTATTTGTTAATACCGATTTTGTTTGAAAATATTTCATCTTATAAATCTTTTTTTGATGTAATTATTCTAATATCAATGAAAGTTTTGTTTTGTCAAATTTACGGATCGGATGACTTCTATGACAGCAAGCAACTAGCTTCTTCCCTTTTTGAATTTGGCTTTATCGCCTTTACATCAAAATTGCTTCACTCTTTTTGGAGTAATACGTATAACCAACCTTTTCGCCTTATTTGGATTTCGTGTCACTCACCCCATAGAGTGATGCTTGGGTCCAAGAGGAACTGATCATATTTGGATTTAACATCACTCACCTCATAGAGTGATGCTCAGGTCCAAGAGGAACCGATCTTATTTAGATTTTGCATCACTCACCTCATAGAGTGATGCTCGGATCCAAGAAGGACTGACCATATTGGTTTTCTTGCATCACTTACCTCACAGAGTAATGCTTGGGTCCAAAAGGAATCGACCTTATTGGTTTTCTTGCATCACTTACCTCACAAAGTGGTGCTCAGGTCCAAGAGAAACCGATCATATTTGAATTTCGCATCACTCACCTCATAGAGTGATGCTCGAGTCCAAAAGGAACCAACCTTATTCGGATTTTGCTTCACTCACCTCATAAAGTAATGCTCGTCTAAGAGGAACTGACTTTATTTGAGTTTCGCATCACTCACCTTTAGAGTGATGCTCAAGTCCAAAAAGAACCGACTTTATTTGGATTTTGCATCACTCACCTCATAAAGTGATGCTCGGGTCCAAGAGGCATCGACCTTATTTGGGTTTCACATCACTCACCTTATAGAGTGATGCTTAGGTCTAAAAGGAAAAAACCTTATTGTCTTCATAGTGTTTGGAACAGTAAATAGAAATCTTTTATAAAGAGATATAGACAGGTACCAGGGAATCCCTAGGAATTTATATAGAATCTTAACAAAACTTTGAGAAGGGATTTATACTAAGCTATTTCGAACGACAATCTTAAAAATAAATACCTACCACACTAAGCTTACCGTTATTGAAAATACTTCTTAAGGTTGAAAACGTTCCATAGTGACTTGAACGAATCACTAGCCATAGTTTTTAACTAATACACCCTCGCTTGTTCGATCTTGTCGATCATTTACGGTCTTTCCCAATTCTACTCGAGCTTTCCTTTATTTGGCACCTGTGTGTTCTGGAAGACTTTCCTCAGCACAAGATCTCCCGACTTAAATACCCTCCTACGCATCTTCTGATCGTAGGACCTCTTTAATTCTTAGTGATCTCCCGAGCCTTTCTAGTACTCTCTCCCTTATCTCATCCATCCAATCCAAGTTTCAAGCCAACAATTCCTTATTTACTATGTCACCAGCTATCCAGGTTTGATCTGTAGGTGCCTAAACCTTTGTTGGGATCACAACTTCCATCCAGTAAGTCAGAACGAAAGGAGACGCTACCGTTCATCTTCGCATAGTACTTCAGTATGCCCATAGCACATTGAGTAGCTCGTTTACCTATCGCCCTTTCTTTTCATCCAACCTTTTCTTTAAGTTCTCGAGTATTGCCTTGTTGGATGCCTTCGTTTGTCCGTTCCCCAAGGGATACCTCAGGGATGAATTTAACCTTCAAATTTTATTTTCTTGATAATAAGCGAGGGTTTGCTTACCCTTAAACTACCTCCCATTATTAATATAATGGCGTATGATATCCCGAACATGGTAATAATATGTTCCCATAAGAATTTTACCACTTCCTCTTCCCAAATTCGGGCTAGCGGGACGACTTCTATCTTCTTGGTGAAAAATCTGTTCTAATGAGCAATAATTCCCTTTTCTTAGTCACTTGAGGAAATAGTCCCATGATATCCATCTCTTATATGGCGAAGGGCTAAGCACTCAAGATCGCGTGGAGTTTTTCTAAGGGTTGTTGTATCATGCATGCATGTCTTTAGCACTTATCACATCTTTGAACATATTTCTTAACATCTTCCTGAATGTAAGGCCAATAGTATCCCTATAACAGAGCCTTGTGACCCAACGACCTACCCCCCAAGTGGATTCCGCAGACCCCTTTGTATATCTCATCAAGAATCAATTACGCTTATTTCAAATTTATACATTTTAGGTGTAGGCCTCATAGGACATTCGGAAGAGCTTTCCCTCTATGAGAACATACCATTCTACCTTCTATTTTAACTTCCAAGCTGCTTTCCTTTCTTCTAGTACCATTCCTGACCTAAGATAGCTTACTATCTCATCCTTCCAGCTTGGGCCTAGGTCTATCTACATGCAATCTTCTTATTTTTTTAGACCGATGCTTGCCCGAGCTTCAAAATCTACAGAAATGGTTCGGACCTCTGTATCTCGAAGCATTGAGGCTATGTATGCTAACGAGTCCACATAGCGATTGTCGTCTCTAAATATTCAGGATATTTTCACTTTTTCAAAACTTGCCATTTCTTCTTGGATAAGTTCCACGTACTTGGCCATTCTACCATTATTTGCCTGGTATGCTCCTCATCACTGTCCAACAACGAGCTGGGAGTTTAAGTAAACCTGCAACTCTCGAATCTTTAAATCTCAAGCCATCCTTAACCACCCAACACTACTTCATATTCTGCTTCATTGTTCAATGCCCCGAAACCAAGCTTTACTATCATTTCTAAACAATCATCGTTGGGCGCGACTAATACTATGCCTGCACCTGACCCATAGAAGTTAGCCAATCCATCTGTGAATAGCCTCCAACCTGTCTTAGAACTCATTAGGTCAGGTATACCTTCTTCAGGTGAGTCTGCCTATTCATTTTCTTCCTAATAGGGGTCTTCTACAAGGAAGTCCACCAGAAGGTCAGCAACTACTTGACCCTTTTGCACATTCCTCAATTTGAAAATGAGGTCAAACTCCCCCAGTGTGATTGCCCACTTTTCTATCCTCTTGGATTTTTTGGCCCTATAATATTTTCCTTAGCGGATAGTCTATAATGATTTTGACCTTGTGAACTTAAAAGTACGGTTTGAACTTTTGGGCTAAATATACCAAGATGAAATCGATCTTCTCTGTTTGACTGTACTTTTCTTCCGAGGCCCCCAATGTCTTACTTACGAAATAGACAGGCAGTTCATTTTTCTCTTTCGTTCTGAACAAGATGGAACTAATCGCAGTAGGCATAGCTACCAAGTACATGCCCAAAATTTCCCCGTTTACTAGCTTACTCAGGATGGGGGAGACCCGAGGTGTGCTTTTAGATTTAGGAACACCTTCTCGCACTCTTTCGACCATACGAATCTCGTTTCCTTCTTGAATAAAATGAATAGGGGTTGTCACTTATCTGAAGACCTTGACAAGAACCTATTGAGTGCGACTATCCGACCTGACAATTTCTATACTTGTTTCACATTTGTCGGCGATGGCATTTCTATCAGCGTCCTTATCTAGTTTGGGTTTGCTTCTATTTTCCTTTTTGTCACTATGTACCCTAGGAACTTTCCAGAGTAAACATGTAGCATACACTTCTTCTGGTTGAAACGCATCTTGTACTCCCTTAGGCGAGTGAAAGTATCTTCTAGATGGGCCATGTGGTCTTCTGATCGTTTGCTTTTTACCAACATGTCATAGATGTAAACTTCCATAATGTCTTCGAACATCTTCATGACCAGCCTTTAGTATGTGGCCCCAGCGTTCTTAAGTCTGAGTGGCATTATTGTGTAATAGAAAAGTCCTTGTTCTGTGATAAGGCAATTTTTTCTTGGTCATCGGGGACCAACAAGATCTGGTTATAATCAGAATACTCATCTATGAGTGAAAGCTTCTCATGTCTCGTCGTAGCATTTACTAAGCGGTTGATCCTTGGAAGCAAGAATCCGTCTTTCAAGAATGCTTGGTTGGGATTAGTGAAATCGATATAGACTCTTACCTGACAATCATTTTTTGGTACTACCATGATGTTCGTAATCCATGTTGGGAACTATACTTCCCTTATGAATCCAAACTTCAATAACTTGGCCACCTCTTCATTAACTACTTGTCCCTAATTTCTGAGGCTTTTATTGAATAGGTTGGAAATTGGGATCCATGCTGGTGGCTCACTACCTAAGGATCGATGTTGGGCATATCTTCTAGTGACCAGGCAAAGACATATTTGTTCTTTCTTAAGAATTCGACCATATTGTGTAATTACTTTTTTCTCATCTTCGACCCAATGAAGGTTCGGTGCATGTCGTCCCCTCCTAAATCTACCTCCACTACCTACTCTACTGCTAACACTCGACCTGGTAGCAGTGCGTTCTGTAATTGCTATTGCTCCTATGGAAGGGTTAGTTTTACCTCCTAGATTTTCTCTTAATGTTCGTTCTTCCTTCCCTCATTTAATGCACAGGAGAAACACTATAGAGTGATTGCTTGATCCCCCTGTATCTTCATAGGAGCATGACAGGTTGGGAATCGCAAAATCTAGTAGAAGGCACAACTTGTATAGAGTGGATCCACCTTCTTCCCAGAATGGCATTATTAGCTAAGCTAGCATTGACCACAACGAACCTAATCATGATGGCCTCAGGTCCGACCGCTACGGGCAAAGTAATATTTCCTATTAGGGCCACTGGGCTTCCATTCAACTCATAGATACTGACATCTGACTATTCTAGCACCCTGAGCACACCTATACGCTCAGCAGCTAATAGAAACAAAATGTCGACTGCACTTCTTATATCAATTAATATCCTTTTCAAATTTACCAGACCTATTTCCAAGGTAACGACTAAAGCGTCATTGTAGGGGCTAGACACCCCTTTCAAGTCTTCAAGCGTGAAGACCGCCACTTTGCTCCCTTAAATCGATTTTGGTACTCGAGCCACTACTGCTCATTCTGTGACCTGATAGACTTTTCATTCATGCTGTAACTTTCTAACCTTAGAGCGATGTGAGACCCAGGCACTCCATCAGATCCCAATTCAGCCACTATCATGTTCACCACCATCGGATCTCTATCTTCCTGAATTGGAAGGTCTCACGGAGGTGGGGGTAGCAAATCCCATCTCCTTAGCTTTTTTGTGGTGGCTGCCACGTACCTTTTGAGTTTGCCTTTATCAATCATATCTTGAATGATGTGTTTTAATCTCTAATAGTTGTCTATCAGATGGTTTTCTACTTTGTGATACTCATAATATGGCATCCCTAGCTGCCCTCTGTAATTTGATGGGGCTTATTGGAAGCTTGGGTCATCTTGGATATGCCTTAGTATCTCGGAAGGCCTCATCGTCAACACTATGAGGATTCTCTTTGAATTCCATGAATTTCGACTCATTGTTTACCTTGCTTTCTTCCTGTTTGACTCTTTGCCCACTTCCTTTCTTTTGTTCCCTTGACTTATGTTAGTCAGAGACACAATGCTTGCCATAACTACCATTTCCTAAGACCTACTCTTCAAGGTTTCCTCCAGGTTAATGAACTTCTCAACCACCACATAAAGGTCATCTATCATTTCTAGAGGATTTGTGATCAGCTCTTCGTGTAGTCTGGTACCTGGTATGACCGCATTGACATATGCCTGAATTACCGTACCGTCGTCTGGATTTTCGACAGAGAGGAGTTGTAACCTAAACTAAGCTATGAAATCCCAGACACTATTCTTTTCCCGATGCAAGATCATTATGTTCTTGTAGTGTATTACATGCTCCACAGGATCTTTTGTCCCATCGAAAGAGTTAAATTTCAGTATGTGGAACTTCCTCAGCGGTTTCACATTTTGAACTATTACGGTGAATAAGGAGGTCTTCAAATCTTGGATGACTGATTGGGCAAGTCGTCTGACCAACCCTCGTTTTGTAGCCTCATCCTCTCTTTGCCTCAAAAGATTTTCCACTTCCCTTGGGATTTGGTGGCGCGTACTACTCCTCAATAACTCAATTTTCCTCACTCCTTTCCTCGGGGTCGTGGTTTTTGGAATGCTTGCCTCCATCTTTATTTATTCCTCTATGGTTCTTCGATTCTTCTTCTCTTTGTTGCCTTAGACACTCGTTCTCCATCCTGAGTATCTGTATCTCTTCTGACTAATGCTTCAAGTTTCATTGTAGATTTTTCTTGATCTACACTAATAACTGTTGGATGCCCAAAGTGGGTTGGTCATCTTGCCCACCCTGGGGTTGCCTCTTTACCATCGTCCCCACTACTGTTGCTAAGTTGGCGATCTCTGTATCTCCTATCACTTTCACCCTCATCACGATCCTTCTACCAATACTTCTCGTGTTTGCCATGTGTATATTGTATTTCTTTCTATCAGTTCCCACGGACAGTGCCAATTGTAAAGAAAATTTTTATGACCACCTCAAAATTTAAATTCGCTCATATGCGGAATCTTTTCTAGAATGTCCCTGTTCCTTGATACATAGAGTCTCCGATGCCAAAGTTAGATCCCGTAATAAGCTTTTACAGAAATTTTTGGTAAGTCAAGATTGCATACTTTTTGTATGGCCCTTCTCCTCTATTTAAATTGAAAGAACTTCCATTTTCCACCTCTCTGATTTTATCCCTTTCTCCTTTAGATAAGGAACATGGGATCTCTTGACATTAGAAACTTTCTTAGAATATTATGCTCAAATCCTGAGAATTCAGGGATTTGAGGGCCTTTTTTTCCAGGATTTTCTTTTCCTGATCATTTCTCGAGCTATGATGGCTTGGTGAAAACCTGAACTACCCAATTGATGTGTTTTATAGGTTGGATTTTTTAGATCAGATAAGGTATCAGACGGTTGTCTGACTTAATTTACTGTTCCTATGCCTAGGGAATTTATTCCTCCACAGGACCAATTGACCGTATGGAAATGTGGTCCATCCCTTGGTGAACCTAAATACCAAAAATCATAGTATTTCATAAATTGTATCTGAATCTAAGCTCTTGAAAAAGAGTTTGAATCCAACGATTCAAAATCATTTTTAAAATAATGCTAAAATCAATAGTTGCATATCACCTGTCAAACTAATATTTTGTAGGTAGGTTTAACAAGGGATAGAACACATATCCATATGCTTAGTGGGTCCCACAAATACCATGTGGTATGAAATGGGATGCCACTTGACCTTTGTTAGGTACAACATACTTTGTTAGATCCCTATCCTTTGTATCCACGCCAAATTGCATCAAGTGCATGTGCCAAATACGAGTTAAATTATCATGACTCTTTTTTTTAGAGTGTTGATAACATGACTCGTCAGATGGCATATTCAATCGACTCCCTGACGTGGATATGTATTGAAACAATAGATCTATAAGCCTCGAGATACATGGCTCCCTCCGGATACACTTTTTATGGGGAGATGCAACATGTATCCCGAGACATACAGATCTACGATTCTCGAACTTGTCAACATCAGGGAGTCGATTGATGAGTCTTATTATTGTGAGTATATTTGAGAAAATTCATGTTAGAAAATGATCCAAGTTGAATGCCATTATATATCTTCAAACCATAGTCATAATTAAACCCTTGAATTTATTTTGTTCCAAAAAATCAATCATCCTGATCAAGCTGTTCTACTTTTATGGTTCAATCATCTTCAAGCTCTGTTTTGGATGATCTATAGTCATATCGATCCAAGTTTTTGTGAATACTTAAGAGCAATTGTAGACATGAAATGTTCGCAATGAACCTCAATGCTACATAGTTTGGAGTCACCACCATTCTTTTTTAAAAATGGGTGTGAATGGGCACCCAAATCAATTTTTTTGAAAATCATTTTTTCCATGGCATTGTAGTGGCTCTCATGTGTTAAAAAGGGCGAGGTCTACCTAAGATATAGGTAAGGAGGTCTAGTTAGAGGATGGGGAAGGTGTTAAACACCCCATCCTCTCCACTAAAGGTGGTTACCTTGCTTGACAATTTTATCTTGTACAAAACTTGAGAAAACAGATATTGAAAATGCATGAGAATGCATGGCAAGGGTGGTGTGTGCATTAAAGTTAAATGTCCCCTTTTTTAAAAGGATTTTGATTTCAAAGTGACATTAAGGGTATTCTATGGAAAAGAATGACCCATGTAGTCACATTGTATTTATGAATATGAATGTAGGTTTGAGCTTTTAGAGAGACTCCATGATGGAATTCCTTTGAGGCCACAACCTTGATGCATGTATGCATGGGTAGAAACTTAGTGTTTCACCCCATCAAGAGGGTGACACATTTCTTCATCATTGCCATGCATAGGTGAGTGTGTGCATTGTGTACAATATGATGCATGATTGAGGTAAAAAGGGTTTCAACCCCCATCATTTCGATTGAACCTTAGTCCAATCTACCGGGGATGGGAAAGAGTATACATTACATATAAGGGATTTCTAAAATAGAAATTAAAGTAGAGGGTTAGAAGAAGAAGATGCAAGTTTCAAACTAAATAAACTACTTCTTGACCTCACCTTGTCCCTTGGTGAACTTGAACCTTGAAGAGTAGACTTGAGAGTTGAATGAGATGGTTGAGGGTTGAGTTGAAGTTTAGAAGATGAGAGAGTGAGTATGAATTTTGGTAGAGTTTTAGGTTGAGAGATGGGGGCTTGAGAGGATGAGTTGTTCATAGAAAATAAGGGAATTTATAGAATTTTTGAAAAACTTTTGAGGATAAAGTGGTCAAATCCTAAAAATAAAGAAAATGGACATGAGGTTTAAGTTATTTCTTTTTAGATTTTTCATTTTTATAAGGGCAAAGATGACATTTGTGAAGAAACCCTAAAAACATTCTTTGATCCTTGGTTTTTTGGTAAATAGAGGTGAGAGAACAAAAGTACTTTTGGGATGGTGAATAAGGGAGTGACTGTATAAAGGTGGAGTGGTAGGTAAAAAATAGATTTTGGTTCATTTGTAAATAACAAATAAAGCAAAGGTGAAAGTATAATTTTGAAATGGGCCAATGGGAGAACAAAAGTACTTTTGGGAGGGTGAATAGGAGAATGACATGTGTAAAGGTAAAGTGATAGGTGAAAAGTAGATCTTGATTCATTTGTAAATAACAAATAAAGCAAGGGTGGAAGTATAATTTTAAAATTGACCAATGGAAGAACTCTATGTATGTACTTGAAGATTCCCACCTTTTGAGGGCATAATGGGAAGTTTCCTCACCTTTATGGATTATTATCAAAGACCAAATAAGCTTTTTGGTTTGACTAAACCTTTTGAGAAGGGCATTCTTGAGTTTTCATAAAAGGAAAGTTGACCCTCTAATTAGATGATGCATTGGGTATTGGGGACTTATGAGATGTCAACATGTGTCACCTTTTGGGAGGTGTGAGAGAATGGACTTGGAGTAGGCTTGGTGTTGGGCTTGGGTTTGGGTTAGGATATAGACTTGGGCTTGGGCTTGGGCTTAGAATGGACTTGGTTTTGGGTTTAGGACATGGACTTGGGTAGAATTGGATTGGATTAGGGACAAGGTATGGGTCTTGGAAGTGAGTAGAATTGGATTAGGGACAAGGTATGGGCATGCAAAAATAATATGAGATGATGCATGTATGCATGTGTACATGAATAATGATGCCAAGTGGCAATGCAGACTAGTTGAGAGGCTTAAGTCCTAAATTAAAATCAATTTGAAGAAACATGAATTTTCCTAATGGGTTCGTGCAAATTGGGGTGTCTACAGCTGCCCCTCTTTGCAGGAATTGCTTGCAAAGAACTGTAAAGAATATACTAGACCCTTATTTGTACGAACCCAAAATGATTCATTGCAAGATGGTTAAAAATGTCGAATGGATTGAAGATTTTTTGTAGAATGTGGCAACCCAAGCATGGGGTCTGACAAGGTTAGCTTTTTTGAAACCCTTGACTTCGCGGTATGGAGCTCGTTTGAAGTCTTGGATTGATTTTTTGAAAATTTTTGAAAGTGATTGACATTTTAAACCATGCAATGCAATTTTGAGATATTTTTCTTTTTCCTTGTTAATTCTAAATTTTGAACTTCCTTCTTCTCTTTCCATGAAAGTTACAAGATCGTCTTGAGAGGGCTTAGCGTAGCGTGGCCGTTCTTGAGAGAGACTTGCATGATGGTATGATATTTGAGTATTTGGTGTGTCATCATGCCTCGGATGTAAAGAGAATCATCATTGACCAAGCTGCTCAGATCAAAGCCCTAGATGATGACTTGTTGCCTACTACGCTTCTTAGGAAAATGCTTGAGTGGTTCTTTGCCCGTTATTCCTTCTTGTACCCTACTTTTAATGAGAATGATGTAACACTATTTGAAATGAATGAAATAGGTTTTTTACGTAGTGGCCTCAGATATATCTACTGCTTCCAAAAACTCTTGATTTTAATAAAAGTCCTAGATTCTTCGTCATAGGCCAAAAATAGTAATTTTGATGATGCATTTTTTTTTATTTTAGGTTTTAAAAGATTGCCTTTGTTGAATAATCTGTGACAAACTAGTGTTGGCCAACTCTAAACATCAACGATCATGGTACCTTTGCCAAATGTCGAGGATACAGGTGTCAGCTAATCCTTAGCATCTGTAGAGTCATCCCCGAGATTAAGGATTTTATCTTCATCAAAATATTGAGGACTTCCAGATTTTTGCCGTTCACAGTTTATACTCTTGCGGGCCAGGAGTTATTTTTTATTTTATTTTTATTTATTTTTATTTTTTTATCATTTTTGCCCCTAGCGCCAGTTACGATTTTCACCAGACCCGATTTCCACATTTTTGCGTATCAACGCCCTTTTTAGGTTTTCATCATGCCGGTGGTTTTGATCTTGCCATAGACTGATTTTTTTTCTCATAGTGCCCTTGCAGGTTTTCACTATGCCCTTTCAGTCTATGCTTACTTTATATATTTTCACTTTAAATACCTTTCTCGATTTCTCTGTGCCCCTTGTGGTTTGGTGACTCAAGTTGAGCTGAGAGATCAAATACTCTACTCTTCTAGTGGCGTTCTTTCTTGAGTTACAGATCTGGACTCCCCTTTTGAGTTCTTCCGATGATTTTCATGGTACGGTGACTCAAGTTGAGCTTCGAGATCAATGACTCTACACTTCAAGTCACTCTTTTTTTTCAAATATTTGACCTGGTCTCCCCTCTTGGATCTTCCAACGACTTTGGCGGCTTGAAACCCGATTTAAGTGACAATATAGACTGTACTGACGATGTTTTCCATGACGTGCTTCCACCGTGATTGAGTTGCCTTGAACCATTCCCTGATCTGAGAGGACTTTAAATAGGATGAAACGTAGGCTTAGGCTAGGTTGTGAAAGGATATAAAGAAGGCTGAGTCTGGATTTATTGAGGGGTAGATTGGACACGGGGTTTGTCTGTTTTTGTTTCAAAAAATATGATCTATGTCTCCTCCTATTGTCAGACGAACTTGGAGATTTGGGTCGAGTTTTGATCAGACATTCGAGATTTTTTGTATTTTTAGCCGTTCACAGTTTATCCTCATGCGGGCCAGGAGTATACTTCGGTATTTTTGTTTTGACTTTTGATGATTTTTTTTTCTTTTTGATAGTGGTGACTTGCCCCGGTCCTAGGTTAAGAAATGAATGTGATGGCTCAAAAAGAGTTAACTAAGAGTAGATAATTACTCAGGTAGTAGAAAGATGGCCTCTCTTCATTTCAAGGAACGACTTTAGGCATAATATTTTTTTACGATATCAACGTTGATCGGTTGTGGTAAGACTTCCCTATCCATCTTTGTAAGGATTAACGCCCCTCCGGACAATACCTTTTGGACGACGAATGGCCCATCGTAATTCGGACGAAACTTTTCTTTCGCATCTTCTTGTATTGGCAAAATCTTCTTTAAAACAAGATCTCCTGATGAGAACTCTCTAGGTCGAACCTTCTTGTTATAAGCTCGTGTTATCCTCCGTTGATAAGTTTGCCCATGACAAATTGTTGAAAGTCGTTTCTCTTCTATTAAGTTCAACTAATCGAATCGGGCTTGGACCCATTCTGTCCCATCCAATTCAACTTCTTTTAAGATCCGAAGAGAGGGAATCTCGACTTCAACGGATAAGACTGCTTCCATTCCGTAGACTAGTGAATAAGGTGTTGCCTCAGTCGAAGTTCGGATTGACGTTCGATAAGCATGTAGAGCAAAGGATAACATCTTGTGCCAATCCTTGTAAGTAACGACCATTTTCTCGATGATCTTCTTGATGTTTTTGTTACCGACTTCAGCTGCTCCATTCATCTTTGGTCTGTAAATGACTGAGTTGTGATGGGTGATATGAAAATCCTTGCACATTTTAGACATGTCTTTGTTCTTGAGATTTTTGGCATTATCGATTACTATCCCGCTTGGGAGGCCGTACCGATATTTGATGTTGTTCTTCACAAATTTCCAAACATTGCCCCTTATAACATTAGCATAAGATGCTGCTTCTACCCATTTCGTAAAGTAGTCGATGACGACTAGGATGAAGCGATGCCCATTGGAAGCTTGAGTATTGATCTGCCCGATGACATCCATGTCCCAGAGTGAACAGGGCCAAGGAGAAGTCATATTGTGCAATTCTGAAGGTGGTGCATTGATTTTGTTGGCACAGATTTGACACAAATGACACTTCCGAACATGTTGGTACCCGTCGCTTTCTATAGTCATTCAGTAGTAACCCATTCTCATTATCTTCTTTGCGAGCATATGTCCATTCATGTGAGGTCCACAGACCCCACCGTATACGATTTCGATTAAGCGTCGAGCTTTTACTTCTGTTACACACCTGAGGAGGACCTTGTGGTTTGACTTTTTGTATAAGACTCCGCTACTCAAGAAGAACTGTCCTGCCAATCTCTGAAGAGTCTTTTTGTCCGTCGTAGTGGCATCGGGTGGAAAAGTTCGATCCTCTAAGAATGCCTTGATGTCTGCGTACCATGGTTTTTCCTCAGGTTCTTCGACCTCCACAGGTAAGCAATACGCAGGCTCGTCTTGAATACCAATTTCAAGAGGGTCGACTATGGTTTCTTCGGAGATGCTGATCATTAAGGCCAGAGTAGCCAATGCATCTGCAAATTGGTTCTTATCCCTCAGCATATAAGTAAAGGAGATTCGGGTGAAGTTTGAGCTTAGATCTTCGAGATACTCATGATACGAAACCAGTCTCTGCTTTCGAGTCTTCCATTCTCCCGTTGTTTGGTAGACTACCAGACTTGAGTCTCCAAATACATCTATTTCATCCACTTCGAGGTCGATTGCTGCTTTCAACCCCATAATGCATGCTTCGTACTTGACTTCGTTGTTCGAACATTGGAACCTCAGTCTAACCGTAATAGGGATATGAGTCCTGTCTGGCTTAACCAGAACTGCCTCAATTTCGTTTTCCTTTTGATTTTTAGTTCCATCGAAGTACATTTTCCAAGTAGATTCTTTATCATCGCTCTCGTCTTCAACAAATAAGATGGCTTCATCAGGAAAATTTATCTTTAGTGGCTCATAGTCGGGCAAAGGGTGTTCCTCTAAGTAGTCAGTAATGGCTTGTCCTTTGATGGCTTTTTGAGTGACATAGGTGATGTCGAACTCAAATAATAGTAACTGCCATTTTACGATGCGTCTCATTGGTATCGACTTCTCGAAGAGGTACTTCAAGGGGTCCATCTGAGCAATGAGCATAGTCGAGTAACTGAGCAAGTAGTGGCGTAGCCGTTATGATGCCCAGACAAGGGTACAACATGTCTTTTCGAGGGTTGAATAGTTCGCTTCGTAACTTGTGAACTTTTTGCTAAGGTAATAGATGGCTTGCTCTTTTCGACCAGTTTCATCATGTTGCCCCAGTACACAACCCATAGAGTTTTGTTGCACGGAAAGATACATTAGTAGAGGTCGCCCTGGTGTAGGCGGAACTAAAACTGGTGGATTAAGCAAGTATCTTTTAATCTTGTCGAAAGCTTATTGACAGTCTTCACTGGTAAAGATAGATAGGAATAAACCTGGATTCCAGTTGTGACTCTACTCTCATACGCGTCCCATACCACGTATGAGCTTGGTGGTCTCTACCGTACATCCCAGGATAGTACACCACTCCAGATGATATGATGCACTATCCCTTCAGGCATTCACAAACTCTTTAACAGCTCACAAAATAGTTATATATATATTAATATTATTTTCATTTGAAAACAAAAGAGAAATTAACAATACAAGGTTGAGAATGGATATCCAGTTTCCTACCAAATAAATAACATAACGGAAAAGTAAACAACGCCTCACACTAACAGAAATTTAAATAAACATGCAACCAGTAATATTATCCCTAGATATCTGTTTACCAACCTATACACAATACAATAACGTAAAATGCAGACATCACCCCTCGGGTGTGACTTTGACATTTTACCGTTTCATACCCTTTTTTCCTTTTTTCAATTTTTTTTTTTAAATTTTCAATCTCTTCAATAAAATATCCATTTTCTGATATTCATTAACTCAATATGAGTTCATTGAATATTAAATCACATTTTCCAACTATAGAATTTATTTTTATCAATAATATTGAAAAAGAATACAAATTTTATATCAAAACGGGTTCCGAACAGTACACAAGACCTAATTGATTGAAATAACCCGTTAAAATACCCTACGCACGTATAATTAGTTACAAAATACAATTAAACATATCAAACATGCAATTTTTGATATGAATTTTGAAATAACAAAAGAATTCTATATTTTGGAAATACATCAAATTTTTTTTGATAAAATCCTAAATGCAATTTTCACAATCTACGATTACTAATAGAAATTGAAAGTTCCTTACAATCTCTATGCGAAAGGATTGAAGCATATGCACGAAAATCGAGGTGAATGATGCAAAAATTGAGGTAATTAGTACTTCGATACGACTGATTTTTAAAATCAACCCGGTGATTTTGAAGATCTCGATGTGGTCGTCATTTCTCCCTTCTGCGAAAGAGAACGGTTTGACCCCGAAACGAAAGAAATCCGAGGTCGAAGTTACGAAATCTTCGTATAAAAATACGACTAATTTTTGACGATATGGGGTGAAAGAGAAGATGAAATGAAGGGATCTTGGGTGGATTTTATAGATGTCGAAGCTGTGGATCTTTTTTCCTTCTACGGCAGTCGTCGACGGTGAGCCGTTTGTCGTAGATCTGCGGTGGAAGTTTAAAGAAAAAATAATTAAAAAAAAAAAAAACGTTGGCTGTGTTTGGGTAGGTTGGAAAAGACGAAGTTATAAAAAAAAATTAAAAATTTTATTTATATAAAATTTGGGACGAATTCGGTATTTTGCCAATTGTTTTGATCAACAATAATTGGATCATCCGGACTCCAAAATTGACAAATGAATACTCTATTTCACCCAATTTTTTATTTCAAATCTAATGACATAGTCAATTTCTACAAATTCTTTCTCTAACAAAAATTTACATTTTGTCCTGAGGTGACCCTTAAAATTGATGTCATTTTCATTTTTGACGATAATTCGACTTCCTGATCTCCAAAAATGACAAATATATAGTCCATGTTTAATAATTTTTCATTACGAACTCAATGGTATAATCAAATCTTATTAATTCTTACTCTAGCAAAAAATTACTATTTTAGCCTGGTCTGACTCAATAATTGAGGATTTTGTAATTTTTATATTCGGATTCGCATTTGAACGTGCTTATAGGCTAAAGTATGTTTTTCGATCATTTTAAATCCAATGATGAGGTCAGATTTCATTAAAAATGATCAAAAACATCCTAAAATTTTACCCCTAAGTCCCACTTTCAAGATTTTCTTAAAATTTCACTATTTATTTTTTATCGAGATACGAATTGAAAACTCGAGATTTTACAGGACCCAATTATGGTCAATAGTGGGTGGTAGGTCGAATCAGGACCAAATAATGAATAGTTGACCCAATTAGGGTCAATTGTGGGTGGTCGATTTGATTAAGGCCGAATAAGAGATAATGAACCCAATTAGGGTCAATGGTAGGTGGTAGGCTTGATTAAAATCATAGATAATGGACCCAATTAGGATCAATTATGGGTAACAAGCTCAATTAAGGTCAAATCGAGGATACTAGATCCAATTTGGGTCAAATGTGGGTAGGCTCAATTAAGATCAAATCATGGATAATGGACCAAATTAAGATCAATTGTGGATGGTAAGCCCAATTAGAACCAAATCATAAATCAATTAGAGCCAATGTAATGAAAATCGAGTTACTAATCAAATAACTCAAGTTGATGTTCTCAAGTATTCTCAAGAACCATTGCAAGGAATTGACGGTCCGATGACTAGGACAAGGACAAAGAGGATGAAAGAGGCATTGCAAGGCTTGATTGTGGAAGTACAATACCAAGAGGCCAATCTAGAAGATTCTAAGATTCAATTTGGAGATATCAAAACTTCATCAAGGATGATCAACTATTTTTTTATGCAAGAGGTTGTTTTGGAAACTCAAGTTGGAAGCAAGGGATAATTGGGAATTTTGTGTTCTAATTGTCCTTAGTTTGGTCTTTTATTTCCTAAGGACTAATTAGACCCAATCTTACTTTTATTTATCTATAAAAAGGCACCCCATGCTATGTTTGGACACAATTGATAATTTACATTTTTGATGAGAATTGAAGTTTTTTCAAGAAGTTTGCCTTATATTCATGTATTCTTGATTTGAGTTCTTTATGAGTTCTTACTTGAGTTTTTGAAAAAGTGTATGAATCTTCGACTTATCAAATGAGTGATCATCCTTTGTGACGTCTCAAGATTGGGGTTTCAAGGACTTAGTTTCCTTGGGGTTTTAATCTGATCATCATCATTTTTTACTCCTAAGTAATCTAACATGTTTTGAAGACATCGAATTCAAATGTTCCTCAAGAGGTTGTCTAGAGAATTTCATATCCATAATATCATCTAAAGTGGTTTCATATCATTCGGTATCAGAGCAAGAAAGATTGCTGAAAAATTAGATCATCATTGAAGACTTGGTTAATGTGACCTTCAAATTGGAGATTAAAACGGGTAGAACTTGCTCCCCAACCAAGGTTCGTACTAATTCAAAACCAGCGATGGTTGGAAATCAGGTTTTTATTATTCCAAATCAATTTTTGTTACGTTCTTGACTGAATCCATGACTATCCATTAGACTTCGTTATCATTACGTTCTTATTGCTTTCGTTTGTTGCTGTTTTGTTGTGTTGTTCAAAAAGAAAAGAAATTATTACATGTTCTTGTTACTATTCTTTAATGAATTTTAACGATCTTGAATGAACTTTCATTGAAGATTGACGAATTATTCTTTACTTCAGATATTGATCATTGAAATTGCGATTTTGTTATATTATTTATATAAAAAAACCCAGATCATTCATTAAATTTAGATGCTGAATTTCATGGACTTTCACTAATTCACATTTGAATATCATAACGAACAAATCAAAGACAACATCAATTGTTGCCATTTCTAAAACTTTTGTGCTGAAAACAGAACTGAATGGAAGGATCTTCAAGTTTTAATTTATGAATTTTTTGAATTTCTCTTTGCTTCCATTTTTACAATTTCTGAATGAAATATGAATCATTCCTAGTAAATATTTAAAAATTTCAAAGCCTTCTTGTTACAATTTGATTGGAAAGCCATGAGCATTCATTGAACTTCGCTATTAAATTTTAATGGATCAAAAATCAGAAAAAATCTGGAATATTTTTGCTACACTTTCAACAACAACAAGGTTGTTGTTAAAGAAATCTTTTAAGATTACATATTTTGGTTGTGTTCCTTGCTGTATTTCAACAAAAACAACCCAGGTTGCTGACGACAATCGGATTGTTGCTGAAATTTCTGCCACCATTAAAAAAAAAATTTCTTTTAGAGAGGGTTCATCGAACTTTGATTTCAGAAATTCCTTGGGCGGGAACATTGTTGCTGCTGATTTGTCTAGTTCATCGACCTTCGATATTCTTGCTGAATTTTCACTTCAGTTACGACGTGTGACATGAACATCTTTGTTTGTTTGTTTTTTTTTTTTTGCTATAATTCTTGCTTGATGGTTCGTAACCTTCTTGCTGAAATTTCAGAACAACCATTAAAAGGAAAACCTCTTAACATTGTTGCTTTCCTTTTGTTGTTTTTCTTTAATGAACTTACAAAGAAACATCTTCAAATGATTTCTAATTGTTTGCTTAGATTTTTCTAAAATTTTGTTCGAGATTATTCTTTATTGAAGTAAAAATTCCAAGAATTATTTGCAACTTGAAAGTCAGATTTCTGTGTATTGTTGAACTCTTGTTACTAATAAGAACCATACAGGGAGTTGGATTTTTAGCTTTGAGTGGTACAAGGGAATAGAGAGAACATTATAAAAAAAATAAAAAAATAAAAAAAATCATAGCTTCGTAAACATGAGTAAGGAAGGAGGAGATCCGCAAGATACCGACATGAAATTATTCATAAAAGCCGTTCATGACCAATTTAAATTGTTGAATTCAAGGTTGGAAAAAATGGAAGCCTCCTGTGAATCTAAACCATATCGAAGACATCTGTTCGAAGGGAAAGAAGATGTTCATTCCGAAGCAAAGAGAGTAAATTATCGATGGGATAAAAAAGTTGATTTCAAAGAAGATAACAATATGGGCAGCATTAAAATGACAATTTCAACTTTTCAAGGAAAAAATGATCCTGAAATATATCTAGAGTGGGAAAGAAAGGTTGAGCACGTGTTTAATTGTCATAATTATTCTGAGGATAAGAAAGTAAAGTTCGTCGCCATAGAATTTGTAAACTATGCAAGTATATGGTGGGATTAATTAGTGATCAATAGGCGCAGAATTGGTGAGAGGCCTATATAGTCATGGGAAGAAATGAAAATGGTGATACGTAAGAGATTTATACATAGCCATTACTATCGAGATTTGTATATCAAATTGCAAGGGCTAGTTCAAGGTTCCATGAGTGTAGAAGATTATTATAAGGAGATGAAAATTATCATGATTAGAGCAAACATAGTAGAGAAGCAACTATGGCTAGATTCATTGTCGGATTGAACAAGGAGATTGCTGATGTGGTTGAGTTGTACCATTATGTGGAGATGGAAGAATTACTGCACAAAGCCATTAAAGTGGAGAAGCAAATCAAGTCTAGAAAGTTTAAATCTGGATCATCTTCTAATAGTCCATGGAGACCAAATTGGAAGGATAACAAAATTCTTTTCAAACCAAAAAAATATGCAAAGTCGAAGAATTTGATTTTTATTCTTAAAGATAAACCTGAAACAAAACCTCTTATTAAGTCACGTCAGATTAAGTGTTTTATGTGCCAAGGATTTGGACACATTGCTTCTGAATGCCCAAACAAAAGGGTTATGGTTGTATTGGCAAATGGAGACATTGAAAGTGCTAGCTCAAGTGACAACGAGATGCCTCCATTAAAGCATTGTTCTGATGTTGAGGTGGAAGAACCTATGCATGGTGATTTACTTATTACTAGGAGAGCTCTAAGTATATAGTCTAAGGATGAAGGAGATGAGGAGCAACATGAGCATATATTTCACACTAGATGCCACGTGAAGGATAAAGTATGCATGTTGATCATTGACAGTGGTAGTTGTACTAATGTTGCTAGTACTTTATTTGTAGAGAAGCTAAATTTGAAGTGAAAGAAACATCCAAAACCATACAAGTTACAATGGTTGAATGACTGTGGAGAAGTAAAAGTAAATAAACAAGTTCAGGTTCCTTTTTCAATGGAAAGGTATGAGGATGAGGTTATTTGTGATGTAGTACCAATGCATGATGGTTATATATTACTTGGTTGACCGTGATAGTTTGATAGGAGAGTGTCGCGTGAAGGATACAAAAATTATTGTTATTTTGTAATGAACAATTGAAAATTTGTATTGGCCCCTCTCAAACCTTTGCAAGCTTATGAAGACTAGGTTAGGATAGCAAGTAAGTGCAAAAAGAGAGAGAAACAAAGGTGCGAGCAAAAAGGAGAGCAAAGTGAGCAACATGGAGAAAATAATAAAGTGCTGAGTGTACTTACTGAAAAACATGAATTTAAAAGTGTAATGATAGCAAGATCACAAGTTCTAATTCTTATGTACAAAGATGTTTATTTTTCTATTGACGATCTTAACTCATCTTTGCCTAGTGTTGTTGTATCTTTATTGCAGGATTTTGTGGATCTTTTTTCCGAGGAGATTTCCCATGAATTACCTCCTTTAAGAAGAATTGAGTACCAAATCGACTTCATACCTGGTTCTGCTATACCAAATAGACCTGCTTATAGAGATAATCCCTAGGAAACAAAAGAGATACAGAGGCAAGTGGATGAACTGTTGCAAAAGAGATTTGTAAGGGAGAAGCTCAGTCCATTTTCGGTTCCTGTTCTCTTAGTACCAAAGAAAGATGGAACATGGCGCATGTGTGTGGATTGTCGAGCTATTAACAAGATAACAATAAAATATAGGCATCCTATCCCTAGGTTAGATGATATGTTTGATGAATTGCATGGCTCTCATTTATTTTCTAAAATTGATTTAAAGAATGGGTATTATCAAATTCGCATGAAAGAGGGAGATGAATGGAAAATTACATTTAAAACTAGATATGGGTTGTATGAATGGTTAGTAATTCCCTTCGGTTTAACTAATGCACCTAGTACATTTATGAGGTTAATGAACCATGTCTTGCGTGCTTTCATAGGAAAATTTGTGGTAGTTTACTTTGATGATATTTTAGTCTATAACAAAAATGTGGATGATCATGTGAAGTATTTGCATGTCATGTTTAGAGGGCACCAGTTATATGTTAATCTTAATAAATACACGTTTTGTATGGAATCTGTTGTGTTTCTTGAAATTATTGTTAGTTCGCAGGGAATTAGTGTTGATAAGGAAAAGGTAAGGGCAATAAAGGATTGGCCTACGCCTAAGAATGCAAACGAGGTAAGAAGTTTTCATAGTTTAGCAAGTTTTTATCGAAGGATTGTTAAAGATTTTAGTTATATTACTGCACCTTTGAATGAACTTGTTAAAAAGAATGTTGTTTTTAATTGGGTTAATGTGCATGATCAGACTTTCCAAACTTTGAAAGATAAGTTAACCAATGCACCTTTGTTATGTCTGCCTAACTTTGATAAAGCTTTTGACATAGAGTGTGATGCATCCGGGATTGGAATAAGAGCTGTTTTCATGTAGGATTCCAAACCAATAGCTTATTTTAGTGAAAAGCTAAGTAGGGGAGCATTGAATTATCCTACTTATGACAAAGAGCTTTATGCCTTAGTGAGAACTCTTCGAACATGGCAACATTATTTATGATCGAGAAAATTTATCATTCATTCTGATCATGAGAGCTTAAACTTCTTGAAGACTCAAGGTAAGCTTAATAAAAGACATGCTAAATGGTAGGAGTTTATAGAAATATTTCCTTATATAATTAAATATAAACGTAGGAAGAAAAATGTTATAGCCGATGCATTATCTAAAAGGTACGTATTACTTACTTAATTGCAAACTAAACTACTTGATTTTGAATTGCTTAAAGATTTATATGCCAATGATTATGATTTCAGCCAAGTATGGAATGCATGTGCTAAGTGTGCATTTGGTAACTTTTATAGGCATGAAGGATTTCTCTTTAAGAAAGATAAATTGTGCGTGCCTATTTGTTCTGTTCGTGAGTTGCTTGTAAAGAAAAGTCATGGGGGAGGTTTAATGGGTCACTTTGGTGTCCTAAAATCTTTAGATATATTATGTAAGCATTTTTATTGGCCTCATATGAAGCATGACGTGCAATCTGTTTGTGACAAATACATTACATGTAGGCAAACGAAGTCTAAAATTAGACCGCATGGCTTGTATACCCCTTCGCCTGTACCTAATTAGCCTTGGATTGATATTTCTATGGATTTTGTTTTAGGATTGCCAATGACTCAAAATAGTAAAGATAATATATTTGTTGTTGTTGATAGGTTTAGTAAGATCGTTCACTTTATTGCATGTACTAAAACCAACGACACAACACATATTATTGATTTGTTCTTTAAAGATGTAGTTCGATTGCATATGCTACCTAAGCCAATTGTTAGTGACAGAGATGTTAAGTTCCTAAGTTATTTTTGGCGCACTTTATGGAGTAAATTAGGAACTAAACTTCTATTTTCTACTGTTACACATCCTCAAACTAATGGTCAAACTGAAGTAGTTAATAGGACACTCACTAATTTGTTGCGTGCTATCATTCAAAAAAATTTAGAACAATGGGAGACGTGTTTACCACATATTTAGTTTGCATATAATAGGACTATTCATTCTACTACTTCATTTTCTCCATTTGAAGTTATTTACGATTTTAATCATTTAACGCCTGTGGATATTTTACCTTTGCCTACTAATTAACACTCTAATCTTGATGGTAAGAAAAAGGCAGATTTTGTGAAAGATTTACATGCTAGAGATCGAGCCAACATCGACAGGAAGAATGAGCAATATGCTAAGCAAGACAATAATGGCCAATTGAAAGCTGTTTTCCACCTTGTAAATTGGGTTTGGGTGCACTTGCGTAAGGAGCAGTTTCCTATCTAAAGAAAATCAAAATTACAGCCTCGAGAAGATGGTCCATTTCAAGTCTTGGAATGAATCAATGATAACTCCTACAAACTAGATTTGCCAAGATGAACTATGGAATAACAAGGTTTATATTGATGGTTCAACAGATGAGTTAGTAGAAGGTGATGGTAAAAATGGCCTCTTTTAGAATCAATAGATTGGAATGGTGCCGATTGAGATCTATTTAACGATAATGATAGGTGTCCTAGTTTAAGTCTCTTAAGCTTAGAAAGTTTGAAGACTTGGGCTCAAAAGTTACCATTTTAATGTGCCCCAAAACCAAAAGCAAAGTGCAAAAACTCGAGAGTAAACAAAAACAAAGAATTTTTTTGATATATTTTTCAAATACGGACCAAAAACTACTTTTTCTCAAAAAGTTCCTTGGGCACAATGCTCAATGCTTTTTAGCTTAGGCTCCCAGCTTTGAGTATATTGCTCACTTTTTTTTTATTAGGCCAAAATTTTTGTCAAGCTATTGACAGTGGAGTTGCCAAACTATAGATATGCGAGGTTCAATAGGTTTGGAGCTCATCTATTGAGGTTAGGAGTCACCACAATTCAAAGAGTTTAAGGTGAGAATGGACACCATGAAAAGATTTTAAAATTTTATTTTTTCCAAAAAATTAGTGACTCAAATCTGATATTAACGTAGAGGTCAAGAGTAAGAAGATTCGATTATGAGATAAGGAAGGTGTTAAGCATCTTATCTCATCCAACAATATGGTAGTTACCATATTTGGCCAAAAGCAAAAACATAAAATTTATTTTCTGATTTTTTAGGAGTTTGAAATATAATAGATATTTACAAACACATAGAGGTATATATATATATATATATATAGGCCCCTTAGATTGCTTGTAGGTTCGATAAGCAAGTTGAAAGAGAAGAAACATGCTTAGTGGAATTTTTGTGAACTTGATGTTTTTGTGTAAATCTAATTAGATTTCACCATTTTGAATCTTAAGTATGAACCACGCATATATGTACTCACTTGGGAATATATTTTTGTTGGTGAAGCTCTAGGGACCTATCAATGGGTTGAACAAATCTCTTTGGGAGCTTACACCTTATGAATGAGAATATGTCTTCTAAGAACTATTTTTTGTTTATTTAATTTAGAATTTTAAGTATAAATCTTAGCAAATTCACACTTTTGACTCAACCATTTTGCAAATATCAGGGTTGGTGTGTGCATTGGGTATATGCATGGAATGTTCCTTAGGGACCTTTTTCATGGACTTAGAAAAGGGAAGATTGTCTCACATTGTGAGGGATTACTCTTTTCCTCCTTAAGCCAAAACTAAAACTACATGGATACTTGTAAGTTAGAAAAAATAAGAAAGGGAACTATACTACATGCAAGGAATGTAAACAACTTGAAACTAGACTATTGAAGATTATTTTAAGAAATTAAAGTTTCAAATAGACTTATAGTTGGTAAGGATCCTCCCATTAGGGGGTTAAGTCTCAACCCCCGACTATCCATTGAACTTCATTACATGGAACTTAAAACTTAAAAAAGGCCAAAAAGAAAGATAAAATAAGAAAGGGAGAAGCAAAAAAGATTCAAATAAATAAAGAAAAAACAGTAACTCAAATGTCTCACCCTACCTTGGTCTTTCCTTATTTTTATCTTCTTCCTCTTCTTGTCCTAGACTTCCAAAATTATGAGTAAAAAGTTGGACAAAGTTTTGATACTTTTAGAGGACATTGAGAATGGATTTGGATAAGATAGTAGAGCTCTCTTTTTTGCCTTGGAATGGTCTCTTATTTATAAGCCTTGGGAGACCCTTGGGAAGAAAAAGTTTCAAGTTTCCTTAAGTTCACAATATTTCAAAGAAAACCTCAATGAATGACCATGATTTACCTTAATCAAATTATCCTTGATGGTCATTCTCACATTTTGATTCTTACCAATCAAGATTATCAAAAGGTAAAGGAATAAAAATTCATAAAGTTCTAGATAAGTTTTTGGAGGGACAAGAGTATCTAAGCCCTTCGAAAGACAATGAATTGGTTGAAAAATGATCAAGAATGACATGTAAATATCACTCAAGAATAAGGATTAAATGGTCAATTCTCCTATCATATCTCTCAAAAAATACGGATTAATAGAGTAATGTCCCTTGAGGCTCTAAAGGCATCTTTTTGAGAGGTAAAGATGTCTAGCTCCCTTGAACTTGGTCAAACTCTAAAGAATTTAGAAGCAATAACAAGTAATTAGCAAGGAGAAGTTGGAGTATTTTAATCAAATTCATCGGATAATCTCTCAATACCTTAAGGGTAAAAATATAATTGCTCTTGGGATTCTAGAGAATTCTATAGAAAGGTTAAAGTGCCAAGGTCCCTTGACCTTGGTCAAATTGCATTGATTTTAGATGGACATGCTTTGAATTATGAGAAGAATGAAAGGCTTGTGGTCAATTATCATAAAACAAGTCTCAAAAAATAGGGGCATGAAGGTAATTTCCTTCTTGTAGGGACTAAGGAGGGTCAAATATGAGAGAGAGAACACAATTACCTTAAAACTAATGGTAGAGTGTTAAGCGAGCTTAAAGAAGTAAACTACCTTATGGTCCCAAGAAAAATAAAGGTTAGTAGGGTAAAAGAAAAATGATCCCCATAGTGCATTTGTTTGTCCTTAGTTGAAGTGAAGATAGGCCACAATTAGGCATGTTCATATGAAAGGTGAGGACATGCTAAAAGTTGACCTATCTATAGGTAAAGTACGGACAAGTTGGAATTTAGGCTACATTGAAATACTCTTTGGGCTTTAAACCTCTTTTGATGGGCCTTTGAGCCCCTTATGAAAGGTTCTTATGTCAAAACCCTTTTCCACAAGGTTTTGTGAGCTCTCAAGATCAGTCTAGACAAAATGTGGGGTCTACACTTCTAGGTGAGGTACTCTCCAAATTTAAGTCCATAATAAGTTTCTTAAGGAACCACTTTTACTTTTTAGTGTTTTACTTTCTTTGCTCTGGCTTACTTGCATACATGTAGTGTAAGCACACTCAATGGAAAAGGAAGTAGAGAGTAATTCCTCCATATGAAGTAATCTCTTCATTTTTAGTCCATAATAACATTACTACACCAAAAGGAATAGGAGGCGCTCATATTTTAATCTTTAACATCGGCTTTCAAGTAAAATGACGTTATCAAGGTTTAATTTTCGTAGAAAGATGCACAAAAAATTTATAAAGGTAGATAAATTGATTTTTCAAATAAAAAGACGTTATAGACTTTACTTAAGATTTATAGAAAGGCTTATAATGTCAAATTTTGCAAAAGTCCTCGTTAAAAAACTCTTTCTTTTTTATGATTTTTTGCCTGAATTCTAGAAAAGTTTATAACGACAATTTTTCCTCAAACTGACGTTATAAAAAAATTAATATTATATATTAATTTCTTATATAGTTTTCTTTCCTGTCTCAAGTTGTTTTTTTGTGCTTCGAATCTAACCCTAAATATGAAGAAAAGAAAAAACTTTATAATTTCATCGAGATCGTATTAGCATGAAAGGATTTAGTAAATTATGGAAGTAAATTTTATTTTAATAAGTTGAAGAAGGAAGGATAGAAACATGGTAGAAGCAATCACTGTGTGCTAGCTGTTGAAGTTTGATTTCAATTGACAAAGGAAGAAATTAAGTGTTTGAGGATATGCAAACCCACAAATTGATAAACAATCATTGTGTGCTAGCTATTGATCGAAGTTCGATTATATATATTTATTTTTGGATTAATATGTTGTAGACAAGAAGCAAAAGTAAATAAATAACATGTATATATATATATATATATATATATATATATATATATATATATATATATATATATATATATATATATATATATATGGTTTATAACGTCGGTTCTATAAAAAATCAACATTATAAACTCTATATTTTGCAATTTATAAGTGATGGCATTTTCATTATTTTTTATTTCAATTATAACGTCGGTTTTATGGAAAATCGACATTATAAAGTTAGTGGAATTTTTGTAATATTGTATCTTTAGTTATAACATCAGTTATAAGAAACACCGACGTTATAAAGTTGATGACATTTTCGTAATATTATATTTTTAATTATAAAATTTAATTTTTAAATATAATGTTAGTTTTGAATAAAATTGATGTTATATAGTTGATGGCATTTTCATTATATTTTAGTTTTAATTATAACATCGGTATTCATTGAAATCAATATTACAAAGTTAATGGCATTTTTGTACTATTTTATTTTTAATTATAACGTCGTTATTTAGTGAAACTAGCGTTATATAGAAATTTTTGTTTTAAATTATAATGTTGGCTTTCAGTAAAATTGACATTATATAATTTTATATCATTTTCATAATTATACATTTTAACTATAACGATGGTTTTAATGAAAACCGACGTTATACACTTTTTAAAATTAGGGCTTTCCGCCTCATTCTCTCACTTTTGCATTTCTATTCTAGTACTCTAACTCTTCATTCTCTCTTAAACTCTACTATCTCTAATCTCTCAATCTCTCAAGCTCCACTGAACTTGAATGACTCATATATCGATCCCTTTGTCACCTTTTACATCTTACTCGAAACCCTATCTTTCACGAACTTGATCGGTAAAATAGATAAGAAATTTACAATTCGATCGGTGAAAGTTTCTTAATTTGTTCATTACTAACTTGATCTCATCGGAAAAAAAATTAGGTCTAAATAAAAAAAAAATAGTGTTGAGCTTTACAGACTGTTTGATTGTTCGCCCTCTCTCAAATCTTAGTTTTTCAAGTGTCGTTCTCCCTCTTTTTCTTAATTTTAGGGATTTAAGTTTTGAAAATGGACATACATATTTAATGGTAACTAAAACAATACAAAGTTGACCATCTCAATAATGGAATATCTGTTTTACTTAATATGTCATAATGTAGAACCAGATTCTCAACTATTGATCATTATATTAAAGTAATTAGAAAAATATTTCTTATTTTTACAAGTATGATTTCTTAGTATATTTGATATTTTAATAAATTTTACAATAAATATGTATTAAAATGGACTTCATGTTTGGATATCATTAAATCTTCAAGAACATATACAATGCTTCAAGAAAATTAGTTTTGCAACTTCACTAATTGTTAATTTTATTGATTTTTTATTTCGATGATATTAGGTATAAATGTAAAACAGGGGCTTTTTATGAAATCTTATACTCATGACTTTTCTTTGTCAAACTTAGGTATTCAATTGATCTATGAAGGTTTTTTATTATTATATTCTTGGAGATCCTTTATTCTTGTATTGGAAAGTAAATTTCTTGAAAAAAAAAATTTTGGTTCAGATTTAATTTTTAACTTTTTTGAAAAAAATATTATTGGTTGAATGAATTATAATGCTATAGTTCTTGTTGTCTTGTAGGACTAAATTTTGGTTGGCCAAACTTAATTTTTATTAAAAATTTTCTTGGTGGAGCTTTAAGTTTGGCCAAGTCAAATTTTTGATGAATTTTTCCTTGATCGAACTTTAAGTTTAGCCAAATCAATTAGGCAGTTACAACCCATGTGTACTCGAATTTTATTAAGGAAAATGACTCTCTAATCTTTTCCTAATAGCTTTTCCCTTAAGAAATTTCTCATTTTTACCTTATTATCCTTGCATTAATTCTCTAATAATCTCACCATATTGGTCTTCAAGTAATTTTCTAAATCTTCTAACAAAGGACTCTTGGTTAAAATTGGTCCCCACATTAGTGTTATTACCTTGCTAACCTTACTACATTTAGCTTAAATTGAGGTAAGTTACACTAGCACTCAATAATCCTACCTCAAATTCTACAAGTTTTCCCATGATTCAAGGTAAGTTGACCGCCTACCAACAATTAAGACCATTCTATATACCTAAAATTATTCAAACTTGTGCACAAATACTAGAATATCCCTAGGTTGTTAGAGGGTTAGTAAGGCTAAATGTCTAGAAAGTCCCAAAAGTCTTCACTTATTTACATGTCATTTAGTTTGATTTTTTTCAAAATTGACCCAAAGCCTAAGGTCTAGTCTAGGATCATTCTACATTTCTTAAAGAATTTTTTAGACATTATTTATTTTACTAATCTATCTCTTAATCATCATGATTGGTGAAACCTATAGGTGAGTGAAAGACCATCAAGGTCAATGAGAGGAAAGGTAATTTAGATTTTCCATGGAGATTTTAATGCAAACATTGGAAACTCTAGGATTTAAGTCCATTTATCCCCAAAGATCTCCTAAAGTCCTATAAATAAGACCTTTATCCAAGGTAAAAAAAAAGGGGGGGTTCATTTGATAATCTAAAATTCTATTAAAAAATCTCTCTAACCTTTATAACTTTTCTCAAAACTCCTAGAAGAAAAATCCAAAAAGAAGAAAAAGAAACAAGAGGAAGAAAAAGACCAAGGTAGAGTTAAATCCTCCATTATCCTATTTAATCTCTCCCTTCTTACTACTATTCATTTAATTTTAAGTAATTTTACTTTATTTACATGTTTCTAGTTTTAGTAATGTAGATTTGCATTTCCTTAGTTAAAGGTTTGAGGAGAAAGAATAATCCCACTTTGAGGTAATCTCCCCCAATAAGTCCTCAATAAACTCTTTGAGAGTATTAGATTATGGTGCTTAATATATTTTATTTCCATACAATTTAAATTTTATTGTGTAGATGCTTTGCTTTCTTTACTTTTCTTGCACTTTAAATTTTCTAAAATAATAGTTTTTGATTTTATTTATCCTTAGATGACAATACAGCTAGAGAGTAAACCTTCTTATGAGGTAATCTTCTCTCGCTAAGTTCATCCCATGCATACACTTTTCACACACCTACTTTTGAAAGGGCTACAAGTTAGGATGTAAGTCTTCATAGATTTATATCCAATCTTTAGAGTCTAAAAATTGACAAAATCTCATGCATGTGGTCTTGATTTCCTTATGGTGTAGTTCAAATAATGAACTTTACCAATGATCAAGTTAATAAACAAAGCCTCCCAAGAGAGCACATAAGTTAGTTTTGAAGCTTTGTGATCCTAAATGATGAAATCCATGTGAATTTCTATCAAAGTCTCAAGTGTACAAAAAAAAATTAGCAAGTAACTACTTTTAGTAGTGACTTGCTCATTGTCTCAATTTGCTTATTTTTCAAAATAAAACTACAGCCAATTTTTCTTATCTCTTTATAATCCCCTCTACTTTCAAAACTCAAAAAGATGTGTTTCTAATTTCATCTTTAGTCAATCTATTGGTAATCAATTTAGGATGGGAGAGACAATGTACCTAACACATTCTTTGTTCGTTAATCGAACCTCCTTATTTTATTTTTTTAGGTAAACATTTTCTCTTTATTCTTTTAATATATAAGTCGCTACAAGCCAAGAAAAATAGATTTTAGAAAATATTTATAATATCCATTCACACTTTAATTGAATGGTAACAACACCTAAATCCGTGTATCCACATTGATTATCCGAGCCAAGAAAAATAGATTTTAGAAAATATTTATAATATCCATTCACACTTTAATTGAATGGTAACAACACCTAAATCCGTGTATCCACATTGATTATCCAAGCACAATCACAATATCCACAAGAGTGACTACAAATCTCTAGAAAATAACGGAAGAAGCATGATAAAGACGCAAGGTGAAAGAAATGTGAAATTTGCCCCCATTCAGTGACTAACACAGCTCCCTCCTATTTATCATGCAAAGTCCAAACCGGCTATTCAAGGACCTGGCCCAACCATCCAATTGTTTGGATCTAAAGGCGGTCTGCCCAAGCTCATTGCCCAAAACCAAATACCCTCGAAACAAAGGAAAGGAGAAACAACACCTATGCCTATATCGTGCCTGGCCCCCATTCTTTGCTGCTTACTAATAGGACGGACGATCATCTTATTGCGCACACAAACACACGAGCGACTCTCCTATGGTATCCAGATTCCCCAGATTACCAGATGTTCACGAGTGAGAAAAAAATGGCATTTTTTTGCTGAGTGGTACAGTATTCCTGTGGGGTTTGCATGTCTCATAAAAGCACTCCATCTGTCATGATCACAGGGCCCACAAACCTTACAGATGTTTCTGATTGGTAACTATTCGAACACCTGTAAAGTAAAGTTTTGAGCGTTTTCTTCTTCCGTTAGAATGAACGGCTAGATATTACTAATCAAAGTGGTGGACCATATGAAACCCACAGCAAAGATGCACTGAAAATTTGGTGCCATTGGCCCATTGTAGCTTTGTTTCAAGCAACGTGTCTAGGTGAAGTAACCGCAAGTAGGGGGGGCTAACCCTAAGCAAGTGTTCCCAAAAACGCGGTGACAAATGTTAGCCCCCACCATGTCTCTCTCTCTCTCTATATAAAGCTCTTAACAACCTTCATTACCACAAGGTATCTTTGCTCTCCATCCACCATCTTACCTCCTCCTCCTGTATCTCTCTCTCTCTCTCTCTCTCTCTCACACACACACACACACACGCACACACACACGCACACACAACCACATCATGCAACCCCTCTTACCTTACTTTCCAATTTCTCATTTTCTTCTTCTTCTACTTATACTATCCATTATTTTGTTAGTGTTCTTCTTCCCATTGTTTATGTTGCTTAAAATTAAATGGGGTTTCTCCAAAACAAATCACTACCACCTGGTTCAATGGGTTGGCCTTATCTAGGAGAGACACTCAAGCTCTACACCCAAAACCCAAATACCTTCTTCTCCAAGAGGCAAAAATGGTATAAAAAAATATATTTGATGATGAAAAACTATTTCTACAGGAACCCATTAATAGGTTCCATTATTTTTTTATTTTTATTTTTTTTCCTGGTATATTTAAGAAAAAATACACAAACTCAAAAACAAAACAAAACAAAACAAAAAAAAAAAAAAAACCAAAAACAAAAGAGAAAAAGATGTCTGTAGTTTGTATAGCTCTATATATAAATATATATTTATTTGGAAATTTGATTATTTGTTGTAGGTATGGAGATATTTTTAAGACCCATATATTGGGATGTCCTTGTGTGATGATTTCAAGCCCTGAATTAGCAAAGATTGTGCTAGTGACTCGAGCCCATTTGTTCAAGCCAACTTATCCACCAAGTAAAGAGAAAATGATTGGACCCGAGGCTTTGTTCTTTCATCAAGGGGATTACCATTCAAGGGTTAAAAAGTTGGTTCAAGCATCTTTTCTTCCTTCAGCATTAAGAGGATCTGTCTCAGAGATTGAACTAATTGTTCTAAAAGTTATATCTTCTTGGGAAAATAGCACCATTAACACCCTAAAAGAGATGAAAAGGGTATGTTAGTCTTTCTAAGTTTCAATCAATTCTCTTCCTTATGTGACCTAAAATTACGCATTAAACAACTAACTTAAGAAGATATTTGTTGGTTCTTATAGTTTGCATTCGATGTGGCAATGCTTTCAGCATTTGGGGGAGGTTCTGAATTCGAGACAGAAGGCATCAAACACTTGTATCATTGCTTGGAAAAAGGCTACAATTCCATGCCTTTCGACTTCCCAGGAACTCCATTTAGAAAAGCAATGAAGGTAAGAACTAAGAAGAGCCTCTAGTCACCAATAAAAATTTGCAAAAAATTACCAAATCAAAGAAAATTTCTCAAGTTAGTGTGTTAAGGTCAATGAGTCTGGCCCCACATTGTTTTCAACTTTCATTTAGTTCCAATATGAGTTTGTAAGCTAGGTAATAGAATTGATTTGGTGTATCAATGTACATCTTATTAAAATGCATAACAAACGTAATTAATGGTGGGTTTGATGTTGACAAGGCAAGAAAGCTGCTCAATGAGAAGTTGAGGAGAGTGATAGAGAAGAGAAGAGAAAGTAAGGAGTATGGTGGAGGTTTGTTGGGGGCATTGTTGGGGTCTAGAGATCAGAAGTTTAATCATCTAAGTGATTCTGAAGTTGCTGATAATATCATCGGAGTAATATTTGCTGCTCATGATACCACAGCTAGTGTTCTCACGTGGATTCTAAAATATTTGCATGATAACAGAGAAGTCCTAGAAGCGGTTTCGGTAAGTGATTGATTGAATTAGAGAATATTGTTATTTTGAGATTTAAATTTCATTTCTATTGTTTATAAATCAAATGTGACCGACTCCAGGACCACAAAACATTTATTCCCTCCCCTACATGTAGGGTTTAGGATCCCTTACATGTAGGGTCAAGATGCAGACCTATTATGAGAAATAAAAGATTCGGAAAGATTCAAACCCCATCGTTGCCTGATGGTAGTAGATAGGAGACAAGGAATATTTATTTGTCCGAGCACGTTTAACGAAAAGATTGGGAGAAAAGAGAGATTAAATTTTATTTTATTTATTTAAAAATTCAGATTAATTTTATAGAGATTGAATTAGTTGTTGTATGTTTATAGGATAATAACAATTCTTGATATCTTTAGGAGTCCAACTACTTACTCATGATTCTTAATTGGTATTTGAGTATTTTAGAAACAACCCTTGCAAAATGCAAGATTATACTTACCCCTTGACTACAAGTCACTGTTGGATTTTCTTGATAATTTTAAAATAAAATATTGATTTTTTTTCAAAATTATTTTTACATACCTAAATTATTAAATCAATATTTGGAAAATATCAAAATTTTCACTATTAAATCATCAATAAAAAAACAACCCTGACTTAAGGTCAAGGGGTAAACCTAATCTTCCATTTTGCAGGGTGGTAAATATAATATAATCAATTTTACAAAGGAGATTCTCTAAAGTACCCTCCATGTTTGCTAAAAAGATCACCCCCACATAGATATCCCTATCACACCGAAGCCAATAAATATATATATATATATATATATATATATATATATATATAAATCATTGGTACATTTTTTGGGCCCACTAATACATTGGCATATGAGATGATTGTTGTGCTTTTTTTACTTATTTATGGGTACACCTATTGCTAATATGTTAAGTAAATTTAATATGTATGACTATGACTTCCAAGTTTTCCAACATAAAATACTCCATATACATAAATATATATTTAAGGGAACTATTTTATTTTTTAATTTTTTAATTTTATAAATGTGCAGAGAGAGCAAGAAAGGATTCGAAAATGCATAATTGAAGAAAATCGAATGCTGACATGGGATGATACAAGAAGGATGCCGATGACTAGTCGGGTAAATTTGTTTGATACTCCAAGTTAAATAAATTTAAAATATCAGAATTTTTTTAATTAATTTTATCTCATAAAAGAGCTAGAACTGAAGCAGCTAAAAGTGAGTTCAGGTGATCCAAGAAACTCTAAGAACAGCAAGTATTCTCTCATTCACGTTCAGAGAGGCGGTGGCAGACGTCGAACTTCAAGGCTATGTAATCCCAAAAGGATGGAAAGTTCTTCCCCTCTTCAGAAGCATCCATCATTGTGCTGATTTCTTCCCTCAACCTGAAAAGTTCGACCCATCAAGATTTGAGGTGAATTTTTTAGGTTCTTTTATAAAATTGGGTATGAACTCTGTAAAAAGTATGGAAGTGGGTGTATTTTTTTAAAAAGATGAGAATATATTTAATTCATAAATAACCTTTATAACAAAAATGGATGAAGTGGCGGAAAATTTACCGTCTTTAGTAAGGGACGATTTCGTAGTATTTTTCGTTTGTTTAAGAACAATGGATTCACCTTTTTTCATAATTGAAACTAAAATAGAGAATTACCATATTGTGCTAAAAAAACTATTAAAATCAAATTGACATGCAAAAAATAAAAATAGTTGAACCACTTCATTATTCTAGTTAGATAGATCTTTGCAAGTTATCGAAAAAACATATATAAGTAATAATATAATCAAATATATTATTAGAGTTGGATTTTATTTTATTTTTTAAATATATATTTAGGGTCGGGTTCAGGCACTCTTGAAAAGATATATGATCTCAACCCTGTAAAAATGAAATAATACAATATCTCGGCTGTGCAAGCACAACATCCAACAACTGAGATTTTATGTATCTCGATGATGCTTATCTTAGGTACAATTGTCAATCATTGGATTTTGTGTTTACACTCTGAAGATCTTGTACATATTATTTTTAAAGTCAATCGAATCTAACACACAGATAAAACTTAAAACATATATATGTAACGTTAACCTGTAATTTTCAAAAAGTATATAATTTGTAATTTTAGAGAAGTTCATATCCATTTTTTATTTTAAACCCAATCTCACATTTTACGTGATTCTCATCATGAGATTCAGATAGAAGGTCCCAGCCAATAAAGTTTATTTTTTCTACTGTAATTATCACATCTTCAAATGAGTATCCCCAAGTCACGTGAGTTTGTTATGTATGGTACAGAATGTCTTGTACGTAGTTGTTGACTTGTTGCTTTTGTTGGAAGTATCTATGTATATAGATTTGTAGATGTGGTTGGAATTTTGAGTAACATGTGTGTGATTCTACAGGTGCCACCGAGACCCAACACGTACATGCCATTCGGGAATGGTGTGCACTCGTGTCCCGGAAGTGAGCTGGCCAAGCTCGAGATGCTCGTCCTTCTTCACCACCTCACCACTATCCACAGGTCTTTCTTTCTTTCTCTCTCTCTCTTGAATTTAGAGGAATTTGAAGGTCAAATTAATAATAAAAAACAAAAACAAAAGAAAAAAAAA
The DNA here is from genome assembly GCF_017979445.1 of Akebia trifoliata. Taxonomy (NCBI): domain Eukaryota; kingdom Viridiplantae; phylum Streptophyta; class Magnoliopsida; order Ranunculales; family Lardizabalaceae; genus Akebia; species Akebia trifoliata. Next base: position 20,488,655 of record NC_141389.1, read on the forward strand.
AAAAAAAAAACAAGGGTACCCATTTGGGTAGATGGAATGGATAACCTAACCAAGAGAATAGTCTTACACGTGGTGAGTATTTAGAGTCTTGCAGAAAATGTAGACCTTATATAGATAGATGTTATTGAGATATGCATCTCACCCTAAATGTTGTTATGAGTTGATAATCTTGACTATGAGATCCATTTGATACCAAAAAAATTCAATGGTCCCATCTTAATTTGTGACGCTGTTGACTATGTCTATGTCCACAAATAAGAATTACGGAAGTTTCACTATATTTGAAAAGAATAATGTTGAAGTGACTTCAAGATTATACCTCATATCGCATATCCTGACGTGAAAGGGTGTAAGAATCATATATACTTTTCATCAAGATATGAGTCAAAAAGCATCTATGGTTCCTACACACTCTCTCGTTAGGATGTGTGATATGAGATACAACCTTGAGGTCAATGTTGCACGACACATTTGAAAATTATTTTAATTATTACTTATAGAATGATTTGTGTTACAATGACTTCCTAGAACACTGCCTTCTATCAACACTGTGTACAGAGAGAACAATCAATTTTCCTTGAGACTGTACTGACTCGTATCTCAATGAAAAGTATCTATGGTTTTGTGCACGCCCCCATGTCAACACAGTGTTGTGGGAAGTGAATTAAGCATTTTTCTTATAGAATTGTAGGGTTTTCAATTTAAAACCAATGTTTGTTTGTTTTTTTTTTGCTCACCTAAATTATAATAAACTCTGTTTTTTTTTTTTTTTTTTGTTCTTTCTCTCAAATTATTATATTTGCACAAAACAAAGTTACTTCCAACAAATTAGGCATAAAAATAACATGAACCATATTTATGATGAATAATGGGAATCAAAATTAATAGATATACAATGACAGATATTTATTTGTAATTGTAAAGCATGTTTACATGATTTTCATTGTTTGCAATGGTTCTGATTTTTCCTGTTTTAACATTTTGTTTCAGGTGGGAGGTTGTTGGGGAAGAGGAAGGTATACAATATGGGCCTTTTCCTGTACCCAAGAGAGGATTACCTCTGAAGATAATCACAAGGAACAAGAACTAAGCAATCCGATCATGCATGGGACCATTCAATGGGGCTACTCTTAAGTCTATGTACCCCCATTGATTCTATCATTATAATTATAGGAAAGATCTTTTGATTCATTGACTTTCCTTAGATGAGTTGTTCATGTGGAGACAAATAGAGAAAGAAACAATGAAACGAAGTGTTATTGCATGCGTGCTTTGAAAACAAAAAGCTCGTATGTTTGGGAGGATCAAATGCTTGTGGCGTACAGTTTGGTTGAAGTAGCTCTCATGTTCTTAGATATTTTTTTCCGTACTTTGTCTTCCATCGAAGACAGCTAGGCGAGGCGGAATATAAGCTCAAGTCGCCTCATGATCTTTAAAGTCTTAACAGTAGGAGCCCAAATCATGTTAGGGCACGTGGCATGAGACAGCAATGGATGATGTCTGATCGTATAATGTATGGCGTGGAACAAGTAGGTTAAGAAAAATATCTTCAACAAATAGGGTAAGTATTTTGGGACAAGATCAAAACGTACTCTTTGAAGAGCTTAGCGAAAATCTTGTCGAGCAATTCCAGCTATTCAAGAATGGACGACTCCCTTCGTTAAGATCATTTTTAATTTTCACTTCATAAAAAAATCCTAACATCCTCTCTAGCTTTTCGAAGAGTATAGTATTTATTATTTATTATATCCTCAAAAATAAGATTATTCCTCTCCCTCCACAAGTGATAAACTAAAGCACAAAAACTCAAGTTCAACATATTATGCACCATTTTACTTGGAAATCGAACACTAGCAATTATCAAAATTTATTTTCGAGATGTACCCACATCCACTCTTTTAATCCCAAACTTCAAGAAGATTGCTCTTCATAGACATTGGCTAAACTCACATTCAAAGAAGATATGATCAAAAGTCTTCAATGCTTGATAACATAAGGGACACCATGAAACAAAACTAAAACATCTTTTTATGTAGATTGTCCATTGTAGAAAACCTCTTATGAATAGCAAGTCATGTTATCATGGAATATCTCAGAATTCTCCATTTATTCAACAAAACATTTTTCCAAGCCGGCTTCAGTCTCTCTCCATTTATAGCAACAAACACACTTTAATTTATAAGAAAACAAGCCATTGCTAATATGTTTCCATATCACTTTATCCGCAATAATACACTTATGTAAAGGATATGCATTTATAGAATCTATTACTTCTTTCTTTCTATTCAAGTCCGACTCACCCAAATACCATCCTCATTATACAAACTCGCTCACCATTGCATCAATACGGCTTCCAAAAGCATGAATTACTCAATACCCAAAGTGTTTAACCAAAGAATCACCACTTAACCAAGGTCCATCCAAATAAAAGTATTTTTTCCATTTTTCACAAAAAAATTTGGATGCTTCAACAATTCCCCCCTAACCTTCAAAATTCCCCTCCAAGCCCAAGAAGCCATTTGCAGTGGTTGAGAAAGCCAAAAATTTGTATTTTTCAAATATCTTTGTTGCATCCATGATACCCACAGATTTATTCTCAACTAGGTTCCAAAAGGATTTCATCAACCCAATTTTATTCCACACCTGAAGTTTTCTAATGCAAAAACCTCTGAATTCCATAAGAGTACACATTTTATTCCAAGAAATAAGATGACTAGATTTATATAAAGACGGACCACTCCAAAGGAATTTATTTAGAATTGACTCCATTTTTTTAAGAACACTAAATGGGATACTGAAGGAAGACGACTAATAGGTTTGAAAACTCGATAAAAAGAATTTAATAAGTTCCAATTGGCATGCATTAGAAAGAAAATGTGATGTACACTCAAAAATCCTCTTTTACACTTTATCAATCAACGACTGACACATGGAATGGACTAACCGAGAAGAAAATATATGCAAACCCAAATAAGTTATGGGAAGACTACCCTCTTGGAAACCAAGACAGTTTATGACATTCTCTTTTTTAGTACAATCCTTACTAAAGAACACCACACTCTTATTTGCATTAACCTCAAGACCTAAACAAATATGAAATAGGTCAATAGACTCCCTCAACACTTTCATGGAATTGATATCATTTCTAAAAAATAATACGTCATCTGCAAAAATTATATTTGAAATTCTAGGGATCCCTTGGATTTTAGGAACCTCAATCAATGTGAATCAACTCTATGAAGAATTATTGAAGAAAAAATTTCAATTACCAAAGTTAATAGATAAGGAGAAAGAGGGTCTCATTGTCGCAAACTGCGACCGCTCTAAAAATAACCATGGGACGACCTATTAATTATTACTGAAAATTTTGCGGTCTTAACACATTCTATTACTAAACCCAAGCAATAGGAAAATCCATTTACAACAAAACTGACTCTAGGAAACTCCATTTCACACAATCATAAGCTTTTCAGATATCTGTTTTTGCATATAAAACTTGAGGATAGTTTGAAAGATGAAAATTATAGACGACTTCATATGTCAAAAGAATATTATCCAGGATTCTTCTACCCTTACTAATAGTCAATTGGTGGAGAGCCACAAAAGAGAGGCACAAGGAAACTCTATTTGTTAGAATTTTTCACATAATTTTTAAAAAAAAAAATTATAGAGAGAAATAGGTGGGAACTTGTCTAAGGTCTTGGCATTTTCTTTTTTCAAGGTCCAACAATGAAAGGTTGAATTAACTTCCTTTAATAATTTTCTATGCTTGAAGAAATTCTAAACTGTTTCACAGGCATCCCTACCCACCACATCCTAGAAACACTGATAAAACTCCATCCCAAAGTTATCTGGACCTGGAGAATTATTCCCTAGTGAATTGGAAACTACATTTTTGTATCTCCTCCTAAGTAACTAGGGAAGATTAAAAAAAACAATTTGTTCTGAAAGCACCTCGATTCTTTTTACCACGTGATAAAAAGTATCTAATAATAGATAATTGGGAGATTTTTTGAGAATTGGAGCCACCACCTAGTTTAGGTTTAGGAACTATAGATAACTCCAAAATGGATCTAGATCGGTCTACGGGCAAGGGGTCAGATTACGAGTTTTGAAAGTTATTAGCCACCGAACCGATCCAATCGAGATGATCAGTATCTATGACAATCCAAAACTATCATATAGCCAACAGGCAAAGACTAGAGTCATGCTAGGGTTCAATCATTATTAGTTTTTGTCAAATTTGCTAAACAGATCTTCTAGTCATAATTTCCCAAATATTCAAATGATTTCGCGAATTTCGCATAAAAAATTGGTGAAAAATGTGAAAAAACCTAAATCTTGTTTAATGCCTTAAATCTCACGTGGCAAGTTTTCATAAAAATTGAGATTCAATAAAAAATGTCATGTGCACACGTAATTTTCACATAATTTAACATCCATCACATGCATAAAAGACTTCCAATTCACACATAATTTTCAAATTGACGAAACATGATCATATGCATAGTTTGTAAATCAGTAAAATCCATATAATTACCAAATTGGTAAAATATGAATATATGTTAACTTTCTAAATCAGTAATATCCATATCATTTGTAATTATCTCATTGATAAAACATAAATACATGTCAACTTTCCAAATCAGCAAAATCCAAATCATTCATTATTACCACATTGGTAAAACATGGATACATGTAAACTTTCCAAATTAGTATATGAATATATGTAACATTTATAAATCGAAAAAATTTCACATGCATCCAACTCCTAAATTGATAAAATGATGATATATACATAGTTTTTAACTTTCTAAAGTAGTCATCATCGAAAATATGAATTTTTTTCAAAATAGTCAATGATTATCGCAAGCGTAAAATATCAAAACGATCTATCCATCCAAGCAATACTATTTGTTAAACTGATAAATAGATCACATATAAATTAAATCCCACATAAAATAATTTTCAATTCATCAAACAATAAGTCACATGCTAGGATTTATTGAATTGAACATTATTCATTCCTAAACATGAATAATTGCTAAGGTAATTCAAATTACTCTAGTCACCAAAAATTCAAACAACCTCAATTTCATCATATATAAAAATCGACTTAAGCATAATGATCATGAACTTCGCAAAAACGATCTAATCCATAATCATACCAGTATAAAAAAATAAAAAGAAAGGAATAAGAAATAAAAGGCTTCTTCTACCATAAACTTCATGATGAGTATAATTCAAGAACGATAGAAAGCATCAATGAAAGATAAAATAATCATAAAAAAAAATTAAGAAAAAAAGAGTAGAATAAGGCATGAAGAGAAGGAAAAAGAAAAAAAATGAAAAAATAAGTAAAAATAAATAAATAAAACTTACTTGTCAGACAGATTGGTGGTTGAGTGTAATTCCTTTAGGTACAATTCAAGATGACTTGCGAGTGTGGATGTAATGGAGATAGGTGTGAATGAAGGGTTGAAGAGAAGGAAACAAATGACATTGCTATTATAGGATGTGACAAAGAAGGAAGAAGAGTTCATTTCCGATTGAAAAGGTGCTTCTATGAGAGACATTAAAGAGGTACTGTGAAGGCATTAAAAAGAATGAATGTGAAGCTATGGCTATTGTTCGTGACTACTGTCAAGGAGTTTGAAGAGAATGAAGGTAAAGATATTGTTATGATTTCTACACTCGGGTGCTCAGAGGAGAGTGAAGAGAATGAAGTTGAAGGTGTTGTTATCGTTGTGTAGAGGAATGTGAAGAGAATGAAGGTGAAGGTGTTGCTATGTTCATCCTTGTTCCATTTCTCTTCTTCTTCTTCTTTTCTTACATCATTCTTAAGTTTTTTTTTTTATCTTATTATTATTCTTACAAAAAAAATTGAAGAGAGAAAAGAAGAAAATACCCAAGGTAACGTGAGCTTGGAGTAAAATGGGTTGCACACGACCTTTTGTAAAAAAAATTTCTAAATTTTTTTTTTCTTTCTTTCCCGTTTTTTTTTTTTTTTTTTTTCTTTCCTCTTTCCATCTAATTTTGAATAGGGACATTGGGTATGTTTCAAATTTCAACAACTTTTTTTTTTTGACTCTTTTTTCTCTCACATCAATTTTTCAATAGGGACATTGGGTTTATTTTCATTTTTGAAGATTTTATTTTTTTTTCTTTCCTCTTCACTTTTCCTATCACTCACGTTTCTTATAAGAGAACGCAGGTAGTATCCTACGTTATTCGTGACTTGATAATTCCTTGATTAGATAAAAAATATTTAGAGTACATTTTATTCATTGATTGACTAGATTAATTAAATTTTAACTAAGTGATTGGTTCGGTGATGAGTTAATTCTTGATTTGCTTGATCGATCGAATTAATATTTCAAATGGGTTGGTTAACTTAAGTTTTAATTTTTGATTTGATTGGTTGATTAAGTTAAAATTTTAATTTAATTGGTTAATTAAGTTTAAATGTTTAATTTGATTAGTTAATTTAATTAAAATTTTAATTAATGCTATGTTTAAAATTTTGATGTCTAAATTTCTGGATTGAGGTTTAAACTTTCGATTTAAATTTTGTAATTTTATGTGAAAATTTTAAATTTTTCTAATCGTAAGGTTTCTAGATTTTTCGATGTATGTAAATTTTGTTGAAAATTTATTTTTAATCATGTTTTCCTAAAAGTCAAGGTCTCTAGGTAAATGTCGGATATCAAAGGGTATTTTGATCATTTTGTGATTTTTTGTAAACTTCTCCATTTTCACCGATTTGTGTCTCATTAGATTTGAAATCATAGTTTGAGAGTAATGAAACTACTTTTGAGAATTTTCGAAGGTGTAAGACTCACAAGAGGTATTTTTGTCATTTTGTCAATTTTACGAATTTTGTTTGAGGCTTCTTTAAGTCCCAATATGATAATTTATAAATATCCACAATATACCATCTCCCTCTATTGCATAACTTCTCTACTCTTCAGTTCACCCCCAACATCTCACGTTCTCCCATTCTCGATTCAGCTACCTACCACAACCCCTTCTTCCATTACCCTTTAACTCATTTGGCTAACCTTTCTCTCAAACCTCTTCCTCTCAATCAAAACCAATCTAAACCATTTATTCTTCTCTTTCTGCCTCAGTCAACCACAAAAACTACAATTCCCCATTCTCGGCCTCTCTATTTCATTCGAGCATACTACAACACCCCAAACCTCTCTTCTTCTCATAGTTCAGACGTACCCACTTACATCCTTCCGAGTTCTCTCTATCACTTCTAACACTCTCATAAGTTTTCAGTGAAAAGGGAAGTAATCAAACATTAGTGTCATTCATCTCAACCTTTCAAAAAATTCTCATTGAAGTGGATTTTGAAGGAAATATTCTACAATAACACCCTCACACATCAAGGTAAGGTCGACTCTCTTTTTTTATTTATATTTTTTCTTTCTTTCTTTTTTCATGTTTTGTTGAAAACTTCATTCGACATTTTTTTTTCTTATAAATCATTCAATTTTTTTGGAACTTTGGAATTATTGCTTTTGGTTAGGGAATATGTTTTGCTAAAAATTTATATGAGTTATCCTTCTTCTTTCTCAACAAATGTGTGATTTTTTATATATATATTTTTTTCTATCAAGGCATGTCTCACATTACATGTTTAACTTTTATGCATAAATTAATGTTGTTATCTTCTTGGAAATTCGTGCTTAAGTCATGCTTGTATTAGTTTATTTTTTAACATGGCGAAATTTAAATTATTTGAAGATTTCCTTTATGCTCATAGAGAAATTCATAATGTTTGGTTACTACTTGTGCTCCTGGTAAAATGGAACTTATTAAACAATTTGATAGTTATTTAAATTTATATGAAATATTGTCTAATTTGATGATTGTTTGTGCTTATGATGGGGTAATAACTAATTTGATAATTGTTTTGCCTGGGGTAGGGTATGAACTGATTTGGTAATTTTTCTTGTCTAAAGTGCAATTCGACTAATTTGAGTGATCATGATGCCTATGGTAAAATAGTTTAATAATTGCCTTTGCTTGAGAAGGATTTTTGACCAATTCAGAAATCAATTATGTGTGTGGCGATTATTTTACCGATTTGGTAATTATCTTTGCATATGGTGGTCCAATTAATTTGGTCATTACTTGTGCATATGAATCTTTATTGATTTGGAAACTATTTATGCATGAGTGAGTTTTTTTTTTTCCTATTTGAAAATTTTCTTATTTCGCATGGCGTTTTGATTGGAATTCATTTTTATAAAAACTTATCACATGAGTCTTAAGGCATCGGATATAAGTTGGGTTTTTTCGAATTATTTATTCTCTTATTGTGTGCGAAATTCGAGAAAATTATGTAATTTTCGTTTTTGGAAAGTCTAAACCATAGGATTTATTTGGCCAACCTAGGTATAAAATAATGAGGTTGATTGGACATTGACTTGATCCTAGAATTCTTTTCTAGACCTAAGGATTTTCTTGGATTATAATAAACATTGAATACCTCGATTAGGCAGGTTCGTGTAAGTTCCATATTTTGTCAATCCCGAGACATATGTTGAGTGTCGAATCAATTTGTCATTGAAGACATATGAAGACTTCGGTAAAGTTGCTCAACCACACATACTTAAAAAAAAATTCCCATGTGTGTACACAAAGCTTAAAAGGTAATGAGACAATTCTCCAATACTTAGATGATTGATAGGTTGATCTGTGACAACCAGGAAAACTCTCTCCTTGACCCGTTCTCTCATCGGACCTTCGGGAACTGAAAATGGTCATAGAGGGGACATGAGAAATTTAACCACCCTAAAACCATTTTCTATCATTGGTGTTTCTTTGGTGTCATTATAAAGGTAAAATATAGCACACCTTTGAACCGTTTTGTCGTCGGATTTTCCGAAAGTTCGTTTTGACTAAAAATGTTAAAGAGGGTATTTTGATTATTTCACCCATTTTTATCATAGCCCACCCCTTGGTGGTAGTTTGGGGATGTTCTATATAGTAAGATCTGTCGGATCCCTGAACAGTATGCGAAACGGAACTACCGTTTAAAAGTTATGACCAAAATACTATTCAGTGTCATTTCTGCCATTTGTTAATGTGCCAACCTTGTGTCTGACAACACCACCGTCAACAAGCGCTCAACGGTCATATTTCTAACTATTGAGGCACAAATTTGCCCCCTTCTCTTTAAAACCAACTCATCTTCACTTCTTTGTATTTGGTTGAAGCTAAAGAGAAGAAAGTTTCCCATTTCCACATACTTCTAATCATGGAAGGCCTCAAACTTAGTTGAAAATTCTTTCAACCCAAGCTCTTCCCACAGTTGAACATCTTCTTCCATCAACCTTGCTTGCATACACATTAGAGAATCTCATGGAGCTCAAAGCACCCTTTTGAAACAAGGAGCATTATGGATCGAAAAAGAACTTCTCAAGGACATGGATAAGTTGAGCAAGACATTGACAAATCAATCTAGTTAAGTATGTCTTTGTGAGTATTTTGTTATTTTCCTTCTTTAACAAAAAGTGATTATTTGGTTCAGTCCTTAAAAATCAAGTTTTTGCTTGAATCAAAGATTCGTAATAGGAGTAGAGGTTCATGAATTTTCGAAAAACAAAATCCACACATTTCGAGAGAATGTTGTTCTCTCAATCTTAAAGATTAGAATTTGTCCTAAGGTAAAAAATATGTATAAGGTTTCAAGGTGAACCAAAAACTTCTATTTGATAGTGAGACCCAAGACCCAAGATAATAGTATTTGGTAGTGAATGTAAGCAAGTTACTGAACTACTATTAATCTTGTGTCTACTTTTCAATTATGTATTATACTTGATTTTTCGTAAATGACATGGATACCATGACATGCACATCAAGTTTTTGATAAAATGCCCACCTTATGATTGTATTTTGTATGCTATAACTTAAAAGAAATTAATCTTATGCATCTTTATGTTGTATCCATTTTAGTATATTCGAGAGACACTCGTAATTTCGTGGGGTGATTCTAAGACTAACTTTTTAATTAACCTGTTCACCCCCCCCCCCCCCTCTCTCTCTAAGTTTAAGCTTAACACCTTCTGAAATTTGTAACCTGACCCCTTGCCCATGTCTCTTATTTGTGAACCACTCCGGATCCATTTGGAGTTATTTTGGTTCCTAGACCTCAACTAGGTGGTGACTCTTTAGTCTCAGAAAATCTCCTATAATATCAGTAGATGTTTTTTGTTTTAAGTAGTAAAAATTGTCGAGGCACTTTCAATATTCAAGTATAAGGTCACATACTAACCTAACTAAGAATACCACAAAGGAGCCATCTTTAGATGATCAAAGAAGCACTAAAAACAAAAAAAACAAAAACTATATTTTAACTAATCAAAATCTATGAAACACTGTAACATCAGTGAACCCTTCGCTCAAATCCAATTCTTGTCAAATAGGTCTAAATTATGTACATCTTTTAGAGAAAATGAAAGAAAGAAAGAAAGCAGCAAGGAAAGACTTTGAGTAAAAATAGACAGAACCAAGAACCGACCATAGTTGTCCCAATCTGCATGAACCCAACAAAAAAACAGAAGAAAATGAAAGCAAAGATACATTGCGTGATTGCTTTGAAATAAACTTCTATCTATGTTTGTGTGCGCACACATGTCGGATGTGTATGTGTGTGCATATTTAGAAGATGTCTTATGTATGAATGTGTGGTGTGAGATGTGGATGAAGTATTTCACATCTAGATGAGGTGGCCTTCATGTGGACGAGGTGATGACTCGCAGGATTTTTCTTTTTTTTCCCTTGTATTTGGTACTAAATGGGGACAGTTTTATGTAAAGGTCCCGTTCAGCAGCCAATATTAGGGAGCTAACATGGAGTCATCGCATTTGTCCTATGTAACTTAAAAGTTTTGGATTGGGCTGATTTTTTGTGAGGATGATCTCTATGTTGAGGAGATCATCCTCACAAAAAATCAGCCCAATCTGAAACTTCTAACCCCATCAAAAGTGATTTAGAAATGTGGACATTAATTTGTAAACAATTTTTTATGGGATTAAAATTTTCAGATTTTGCTGATTTTTTGTGAGGATGATCTCCTCCTCATAGAGATCATCCTCACAAAAAATCAGCTCAATTCAAAACTGTCAAGTCATATAGGAAACTTTTTGACTCCCTAACTTTGACTTCTAAAAGCTATCCTTATATAAAAGAGTCGTGATCTAGAATGGTGTTCGGTTCATATGACAACTTTGGCACATTTTTGTTGGAGATCAAATACATCTGGCTGCATGCACGACTTGTTAAGAGTCCAAAGTGTTTTAAACTCCAACAAATAGGTACCATTGACACATCTTTCTTTTATTTTAGGAACGGGACAACGTGTTGGATCCTCAACCTACATAAAACCCCAATAAGATGGAAGGCCCATGTCACGCAATGATGAGTTGTAAAGCCAAACTATGCCACAAAAATTAGGTTATTTTTGTTATTTTGTTTTTTCTAAGTTACGTGGATTATGTTGGGACATCGTAGATACTATTAACTAAGATAATGTTGCCAATATACGAAAATATTATTGTCTGAATAATGCCAACTAGTCAGATAATCCAATCAAATTGATTTGTGGCCTTACAATAAAAGTTGTGTGATATTATCTCTGTGCCGCTTTTGGATAAGTAATATGCGAACATGCATAAAAATGTATTTAATGTGACAAAATGCATGACATAAATATTGCGTAACTGGATTTCAGATGTTGGGACTGGTTGAATGTAGATCCCAAGATTTTTATAGACACTATCCTAAGAATGATCTAGTGTATATCTCAAGGTTGATATTCGACATTCTCGAGGTCATATTGTATTTGAATCTCAAAACAAAAAAACAAAAAAAACTATAAAAAAAAAAAAAAAAAACAGAAAAAATTCAAATTTGAATGTCCCTAATTGATGGAAGAGTGATGTTCTCCCCTATTGATAGACTGGATGGCATATTTTCCTTAGTTGAGGAGCAAACTTTTTCTAAGAGGGTTCTATCCACGGCCGTTCGCATATTTTCCCTACATCCTAAGCTGGTTAGAGGGTAGACTCAGGCTCAACTCAAGTGGCCCAGACCTCAATCCAAGCTCAATTCAACCTGATCATTGAGCCTGAGCTCATTAGCCCAAGTTCAACTCAAGTTTGAACCTTGAAAGAAGGGTTAGCCTGAATTAAGTAGTTTTGGGCAGGTTGGATTTGTTGAAAAAGCCTAATTTTATTTTGATTAACAAAGAAATTTTATATGTTAAATAAAAAATAATTAAAAATAGATTATTTCTATATATAAGAGAGAGAGAGAGAGAGAGAGAGAGAGAGAGAGAGAGATTGTGCCAAACATTTTTCAAAATAAGGGTTAGAAGTTTCGGAATAGGCTGATTTTTTGTGAGGGTGATCTCTATGGTAAAGAGATCATCTTCACCAAAAATCAGTTCATTCCAAAACTTCTAACTCTAGTTTACGAGTTGAAGAATTGTGGATCAGATTTTTATAAATCACTTTTGATGAGGTTAGAAGTTTTGGAATGGGCTGATTTTTAGTGAGTGTGATCTCCTCATCAAAGAGATCATCTAGCCTCGGGTTCAGGTTGAGTTGGATTGGGTTTCTCGAACCTTCAATCCAAATTAAGGTCAGGTTGAGTTATTCTAACCCAAGCTCATCTCATAAGTTGTACATAATTTGGTCCAGGCTCGCCACCAATCAGCATGAGCCTAGATTGGGCTTGTACCAGCCCGCCCACGTTACAACCCCCATCTATCTATTTAAAAAATTGTTCTCCTTCAGGGTAGTGGGGAGATAAGTCCTAAGGTCTGTCTATGTACTTTGTAAAGATAATATCGTAATATTGGTAAGAATAGTGAATCTTGTGCTAATAGGATAGATTTTTATTTTCAATTCATCAAAAAAATTCGATGTGCAAATAGAAGAAAACCTAAGATAAATATATCTTCTTCAAAATTTTGATACATGCAATGAGGTATATATATAATTTGGTCCCAATGTCCCCTCCACACACACACGGGTGCATGCACTCACACACACGTGTGCGCACACACTTTCACCCATTTGCATAATATCTCAATGGGATCTGCTTAATTGATTCAGCTATGATAAATATCTCACATGCATGCCGATTTTCGTGGAGAAAGTGACCAATATAACTTATGCCCCAAGTAGTAGTCCATGGATTCAACAACATGGTGGGGGTCTCCTATCTTTCCCTCGGAGAAGGATGTTGCTTTCAAGATGACCAATCCCCTCCAAAGCAGCAAGGTCAGGGAACTTATCAATAGTGAAGTGAGAGAATGGGTGAAAAGGCCTATGAGCCCACAAAAGGCCTTGGTCTAGAATTCAAGAATATGGATACAGCAATCCATGCTTGAGATAACTTTGAAAAACAATGAAGTCAAACAAGAAAAGAGACCAGTCTTGGCATTCTCAACCCAAGAACAAGCAGTCACGGATTGTCTATCAACTGTGTGAAAAACCTGGTCATGGCGCCAAGACATGTAGATATCGGTCTTCACCAGCTTTTCCACCTCAAGCTAATTTCATAAATGCACATCATGGAGCCAACAATTGGATAGTCGATTCTGGAACTTCGCTTCACATTACCACTGATTTTTAGAATCTCTCTGTGCACTCCGAGTATGGTGGTAATGATGATGTCATCATCGGTGATGGTAATCAAATTCCTATCCCTCATATTGGTTCCACTAATCTTGTCAATCCCACTTCCACTTTTGAATTAAACAATGTTTTCTGTGCACAAAAAATTACAAAAAACCTTTTATCTGTTTCTCAGTGTTGCAATCAAAATAACACTTCCATTGAATTCTTTCCTGATTGTTTTGTTGAAAAGGACCTAAGCATGAAGACGTTACTTATGAAAGGCCAGAATAAAGGGCATGTGTATAAATGGCCATCTTCTTCAAGTAACAATAAAACAGTCCGTGTTTTCCACACCACAAAGTCATCATTGAGACATTGTCATCACTGCCTAGGTCATCCGTCTTTAAAAAGTCTCACGAGTCATGTGTCTAGTGAGTCTTTACCTATGTCCGAGTCTAGTTTTAGTCATTGCAATTCGTGTCTTTATAATAAGAGTCACAAGCTTCCATTTGGAATTTCTACAGTTGTGTGTAACAAAACTCTTGAAATCTTATATGCTGATGTTTGGGGTCCTGCACCTGAAATCGCCTTGACCCTTTTTCACTAAATAATGAAAAGGGGTCTGATTGGTAAATGGAGGATTTTTTTTTAAATATGAGAGTCGCCACTTAGTTTAGGTCTAGGAACCACAAATAACTCTAAATAGATATGAATCAGTCCAGATCAAAGAAATGGGTAAGGGATCAGATTACAAATTTCAGAAGTTGTTAGACACCGAACCTGCCCTATCGAGATGATCAGTCTCTATTATGATCTAAAAAAAATTCTAAAGTCAAACAAACAAGATTATGGTCAAAGTTATGGTCCAATCATCATCATCAATTTATATCGGATGTACTAAATGAATCTTACAGCTAAAATTATCCCGATCATTACAGGATTATTCCTCAAATTTCGTACCAGAAAAAATAAACTTTGAAAAAGCCCTGAATCTCATCCCATATTTTAGGATTCAGAAGGCAATATTTCCAAATCATCCAAAATAGAAACTCACAAAAAATCCTCCAAATAGGAAAATTATAAATACAAAACTATTAAATTGAAACTTATAAAAGCTTCTAAATTAGGAATTTGAAATTTCTTAAATTAAAATTTGAAGAATATATAATAAATTCTCAAACTAGAAGTTTATAAAAAAAAATGCCCCAAAATAGAAAGTTCCAAAAAATGTAAATTTTTAAATTAGAAAATCCCAAATTTTCATAGACATAAAATTTCTAAATAGGAAAATGTAAAATCTTCTAAATTGAAAAATTACTGAACGGTGAAATTTCTAAAATAGAAATTTATGAATATATGTTTTTCCAAAATAGAAAATTATGCAATTTCCATATGAGAAAATTTCAAATATCAATTTTCGAAGCAAAATGATAAGAGTTTCCGAATTAGAGAATTATGAATTTATGAAAAATCACCGAGTTGAAAATTAATAAAATAATAATGAAAAATTCCACATTATCATACTTACCAAATTGGAGATTGACAAATACTAATGCATAAAAAAATTTCAAATTTGAAGAAAAAAATCCACATTCATCTAATTCTTAAATTGATTAAACAGGCATACATATACAACTTTCAATTTTTCCAAAACAATTATCATTCAATGGCATGCCTCGCAATTATCATTCAACGACATGCATACTCATCATGCTAAAAATGTGTTATCACATGGAATAGTTTTTAACTCATCACAAATTTTAATGTAAAAAAAGCATATAGGACCATCATTCTTAAACACAAAGATCACGTCATCACAAACTCATAAAAAATGATGCATAAAACAAATACTCTTATAATCCTATCAATATGCAAAAATAAATATAAAATATAAAAAAAATTCCCTAATCCTATCAATATACAAAAACAAATAAAATATAGAAAAAATATATATACATATATATATCCCTTATCCTATTGATATGCAAAAATAAATAAAATACATAAAAAAAATGTTCTCCTCTATCGTGAATTATTCAAAACACAATAAAAATCACATAGCATCGCTAGCATATGAAACATCCTACATAATAGATTTCATGATTATCATGATACCAAAATTAATGTAAAACATCAATGGAGGACAAATATGATACATAAAAAGAGAGGAAGAACGTAAAATTCTGCTCTGAATAAGGGGAGAAAAGAGAGAGCAATAATATATAAAAAAAATTACCTAGACGAAAGAAATACCAAACTTGTTCCTTCATAAATAACTTGATGAACTCGTGAGCAGCTGCTGCGCTATTCGCCGTAATAAATTTAATAGGAGAAGAAGATAGAGTAAGCAAGACGCTACTGTTGAAACTGAGAGAGAGCCGCGCAAAAGAGAGCAATGTTGCTACTGTGAGAGAGCTGTCAAAGAAGAGGCTTTCAGCCGATGAACGTGGCGAAGAAATAGGATATCAGAGAATAAGAAGGGGCTGGGTAGAGAGAGGAGATAGTTAGAGTGTGTTGGACAAGGTTGGGCAGGGAGGAGATTGTTAGAATAAAGGACGTGAAAGAGAGCGGGTTGTTGCTGTTATGGGGTGCGAGGAAGATGAAGTGCAGAAGAAGTGCAACGAGGACAAGGCATTGCTGTTATGGGGCGTGAGGTACAATGAAGTATAAGAAGAGGGCAGCGAGGGAGCATTTTGGAAAGGTGATATTGCAGATTCAATGAAGAAGCAAGAGGAAACAACAAGAGTGGGGGGCATTACAAGTTTAATGGGGGAGAAGAAAATGGCAGTAATGGGGCATTTTGGACTGGAGAACTTGAGGGAAAGAAAGAGAGCAAAGAGAGGGCGTGGGCTCTTAGGTTGTGATAGAGAGGCTTGGGAGGGCCGTTGTAACAACGGAGATGATGGTTGTGGAGGGGTGTTGTTGGCTTGTAAGAGGTATGAAGACAACAAGAGGGCTGGAAGATGTAGAAGACATTGGAGATCGCTGTGGAGGGCTATTACAATTGAGTTGTGAAGAAGAAGAATGTAGGAAAAGTTATAGAACGTAAGAGAGATAGAGATGAGTGCAGGGGGAGGGGTGTGTTGTAACAATGGAGAACAAAGTCTATACCCAGGCCTCCTTCTCTCTAATGTCCAGGCTTTAATAGAAACCAAGTTTTTATTTTGGTTGAAAGATTTTATTTCTCTTTTCCTTATTTTTGTATGTTTTTTTTCTCTTTTGCTTTCCTCTCTTCTTTCTTAAGAGAATGGGAGTGGCGATCCCACACTACTCGTTTGATTTTAATCTACATTTCATCGGTAGATTTAATTTTACTTTTAACTTTGAATGGTCGATTTGATTCGTAATTTAATTTTGATTAAATTTTAATTGAATTTAGTTGGGATGTTGGAATTTGATTTTAACTCAATTGATCGATTCCAATTCGATTGGTCGTCTTGGATTTCAATTTGATTGATTTAGAATTCGATTTGATCAATTGGTTGTATTTTGATTTCATTTTGCTTGATTAATCGATTGAATTTTTTATTTTTATTTTATTAGTTGATAAATTTTGACTTTAAATTTAATTTGATTTTGAATTTCAATTTGATTTTAATTGGTCAATTAATTTTAATTTAGATTTTTAATTTGTTTTTTATGACATTCTTCCTTAAATTTTAATTGGTCGATTCATTTTTAATTTTTAATTTTAATTGGATTTTGATTTTTAATTTGATTATGATTTTTAGTTTGAACTTGATTTTTAATTTGATTTCGATTTTTTATCATATTTTCCTAAGGATCAAGGTCTCTAGGTTGGAATTGGACATTGAAGGGCATTTTTGTTATTTTTGTGATTTCTCATAAATTTTTCTATTTTCATCAATTATTTATTAGGAGTATTTTCATCATTTTATTGATTTTTACAAATTTTTCAAATTTTTACGAATTTTAGCTTTAGGTTTCTTTTAATCCCAACATGATTATTTATAAGTCTCGAGGTTACATTTTCCTAGCGTAGCGAGGTCTCTAAGTTATCGAACTGTGTAGCGAACCTAAGCGTATATGTCTACTAAATCAAGTGTAAGGTGTAACGGGGGAGATGAAAAGATTAAAAACGGAAGGAATTAGGGACAGTGTTCACAAGCCTTCGAATTATTTGCGCTCATCATAAGGAGTTCACGGCAACCGGATGATGAATTGTCGAATTAGATAGATGCAAAAATGAGGTGTTTACAGATGCCCCTCTTTGGCAGAAGGTGGAAGTAAACTAGATGGCCAATCTATTGTAGTAGATAATGCAACATCTGAATGGCAAAGCCAGTGACAACTTATTATGCAATCTAATTTGACAATTTGTCGAGGTATCTAGATCCTTGAGGGTAAACTTTCCTTGGACTAAATAAATGTCAAATCCTTGAATTTCAGAACTCGTCGACTGATGCAAATGCAATACGAGTGTATGTGTGTGCAATAGTGTAGTGATGATTTTGAAAAGGTGCACCTCCATTCTGCACATTCATACTAGAAGGATAACAAACTCAACAATGAAAAGTTCTATAAGGTCAACATAAAATCTGAGCAAAACGTGGGAAATTTATGAATTAAAATTTGAATAAAATTGAGTAAAATCTGAACATGAACTAAGCATAATTGAGCGAGATCGAAAATGGGTCTAGGCGAGTCTGAGCAAAATCCAAGAAGGATCTCGATGAGGCTGAGCAAAATTTGAGATGGGTCTCTATGAGTCTGAGCAAAATTCAAGGAAGATCTCAACTAGTTTGAGCAAAATTCGAAACGGGTCTCAGCAGGTCTGAGCAAAATTCGAGACGGGTCTCGGTGGGTCTGAGCAAAATCCGAGACGGATCTCGATAGGTTTGAACAAAATCTAAGATGGGTCTCGACAGGTCTGAGTAAAATTCGAGACGGGTCTCGGAGAGTTTGAGCAAAATCCGAAGAAGATCTCGGTGGTCTGAGAAAAATCTGAGTCGGGTTCAACGGGTCTGAGCAAAATCTGAGAAAAATCTCAGCGGAGTCTAAGCATAATATAAGCATAAGTTGAATGTCTTACTTTACCTAACCTGGATGAAAAAGTAATGAACTTAATTTTTTGAGAATCCTACTTTACCTATTCGGGGCTAAAGAGTAATGACCTATTTTTTTGGGAATTCTACTCTACCCACTCAGGGTGAAAGAATAGTGAACTATTTTTCTGGGAGTCTTACTCTACCTACTCAGGATGAAAGAGTAATGAACTATTATGAGGAGTCTTACTCTACCTACTCGGGGTGAAAGAGTAATGAACTATTTTTTCTAGGAGTCCTAGTCTACCTACTCGAGGTAAAAGAGTAATGAACTATTCTAAGAGCCCTACTCTACCTACTCAGGGTGAAAGAGTGATAAACTATTTTTTTTTTTTTGAGTCCTACTCTACCTACTCGAGGTAAAAGAGTAATGAACTATTTTTTTGGGAATCCTACTTACCTACTCGAGGTGAAAGAGTAATATACTATTTTTTCTAGGAGTCATACTCTACCTACAAGGGGTGAAAAAGTAATGAGTTATTTTTCTGGGAATCCTACTCTACCTACTCGGGGTGAAAGAGTAATGAAATATTTTTTTAGGGGTCCTACTCTACCTACTCGAGGTGAAAGAATAATGAACTATTTTTCTGGTAGTCCTACTCTACCTACTCAGGGTGAAAGAGTAATGAACTATTTTTCTGGGAGTCCTATTCTAAACCTACTCGGGTAAAAGAGTAATGAACTATTTTAGGAAAAACAAATAAGAGATTTAACAACACTTTTGAAAATAGTTGGATTTTATGAAGGTCCGGTCAACTTTTTCACTTTCTTTGAACTTCAAGGATTTTTAAAATTGCTATCAAGAGGATAACCTTTAATTTAAGGTTAACCTTATCCTTTATGGTTGAAATTGATCAAAGTTTGACAAGCAACATTGCACTAGGGATAATTGAACATAGTTTGAAAACGATGCCCCTAATGTAAGGAGGGAAACTACACTTTTTAAAAAAAGGAAGTGCCCCTGTTATAAAAGTTTAAAATCTTTTATTACCACAAGCGCAATAAAGATTTAACTTTTAATTTTGACTTTTAATTTTGAAGATTTTGAGTCAGGCTCAAAGAAATTGAAACACAATATTTCATTTTGAAATTCCTCACAGAATTTGTTTTTTCTCCCCGTCGGTTCACTTAGGGACGTAAAGCTTTTCAAATTAATCATAAACGAAATAGTTGTATCCACTGAGTCTATATTTGATTTAAACTGGGTAGTAACTGTATGATGATTAATTTTTTACCCCAAAGTCGATAAGGCTTGGCTATTCAAACTTCTGATATTTTGGCTCGAATCACCTTTTAGATTCTCAACTTGATTGAGATTTTCTTTCAGTCGTTCTGACTTTTGTCTAGATCGTCTTTTCAGATTTTCGATCTAACAAACATGCTCTAACTTTTTCCTAGATCACCTTTTTAGGTTTTCGATCTAGCGAGCTTACCATTTTTTTTTCTTTGCTCTGATTGTTGCTAAGGCCATCCTTTCATATTTACAACCTTGCAAGTTTACCTCGATTTTTTACTTAAGTTATCCTTTCGGATTTTCAACTTAACAGGCTTTTCTTTTTCTCTATTTTTTCTTTTGAACTTCTGGAGCTACTGCCTAATCATACTTGTTATTTTCGTTGACTTTTTCGTGTGGTACTTAAGAGGACTTCCCTAGGTGGGCTTTGGGGTGGGCTAAGAAAGAAAAGGAACTTGAGGCTCAAAACCCAAATGCCCCTTGTGTGGCATTTCTTTCAAAAAAAATATTTATTTTTTTTATTTTTTTTCCTTTTTTGAATTTTCTTCCCCACTTTGTTGTTGTTTTTTTTTTTTCATCTTTATATATATATATATATATATTTATGATGTGGTCAGGCTTAATATAACTTCTCAGGTTACCTACATACCCCAGAATTTTTGGATCAAATCAAAATGTAGGTTGAACACATTCCCTCTCTTAGGTTGAATAATCGAGTTGAGAAAAAAAGACAATTTTTTTTATTTTTTATTTTTTTATTTATTTTTTTATTTTTGAAAATGCTGCAAAGGCCTAAAGAAAGAGATATTGAGCTGGGTAACCAAAAATTTGGTTTGATAAAAGATGGCCTCATTAGATATAATACTGTTCAATCTAACCAAGGTTGATCGATTCTAACATTTTGGCCTTGTTAGGATCTTTAAAGTTTAACAGCTTTTTCAAATAGTCTTATCTTAGTGACGAAAGGACCTTTCCTATTGGATTTGCATTTTCTATACTGGGTTGGAGATAACTACTCAATTTTCTTTCAAGGCTAAATCTTCAACTTACATGTCCCGTATCTTCACTTTCTTATCAAAATACAAATGATTTATGGTGATAAATCAAATTCGCTTATGACGATTAGCTTTTTATAAACACTTTAAAAAATGAAATTTTCATTTCAAAAACTTCTTTTCATGCCACATAAAATAGAAACCTGAGGAGTCCACATAGAGAACCGAGTCGAAGTTTGACATGCTGAGGGTGCAAAAAGAAATTTCTCATGCCAGTCTTGATGTATCTCATGATGATAGTTTTCAGATTCTTGTTAGCTGCCTCAATAGTAATCTACTCTGGGTGCCCTTCTATTTTGAGAAATCCAGCATTAATATATTTCATAACCTATCCTCTAATTATATGATTCCGCTATAGCTTTATGTATGGTGTTTCCATTCCATAGAGCGAGTATCTATTTCATGTTAGACAACACCTAAGCTTACTCAACATATCCTCATAGGACCACACGAAAATGGGTCGTGGACCAATTTGGAAGTTGATATAGGTCATGGACCTAGTTGAAGTGGATCTTGAAGCAGCTATGAGTCGTAGACCCATTTGAAATGAATATTGGTCAACGACCCGTTTGGAAGTGGATATGGGTTGTAGACCCATTTTGGTGTGGATATGGGTTGTGGACTGTAGACATCCCATTTTTGCATCTACCTAATTCGACAATTCGTCACCTGGTTGTTGTGGATTCCTAATGATGAGCATAAAAGAACTCAAAGGCTCGTAAGTACTGCTTGATTCCTTTCGTTTCTATTCTTTTCATCTCCCTACTCGTCACGACTCAACATAGAAGTTTACACACGCTTAGGATCGCTACATCTTATGCCCGACTTAGTAAACACGTATGCATAGGTTCATAACACAGTTCGATAACTTAGAGACCTCGCTACGTTAGGAAAATATGGATTTGAAACTTAAAAATAACCACACAGGGACTGAAAAAAATCTCATGCTAGAATTCGTAAAAAATTGTAAAAATTACGAAAATGACGAAAATACCCTTCATAAATTTTGGATCTCTGAAAAGTCTCGAAAGTACCTCTATTGTACTTAGAAGGTGATTTCGAGTTTAACGAGATTCAAATCGATGAAAATAGAGAAATTCGTAAAAATATGTAAAAAGTCATCAAAATGACGAAAATGCCCCTTATAAATTTTGGACCCCAAAAAAATCTTGAAAGTACCTCCATTGCACTCAGAATGTAATTTCGAGTCTAACGGGACCCAAATCGATGAAAATAAAGAAATTTATAAAAATCTGTAAAAAAATCATAAAAATGATCAAAATGCCCCTCAATATCCAACTCTAACATAGAGACCCTGATCCCTAGGAAAATAAAATTCAAATCGAAATCAAACTAAAATTCAACCAAGAAACCAATTTAAAATTCAAATCAAATTCAAATCAAATTCAAATCGAAAATCAAAATAAAATTCAAATTAAAAATTAAACTAAAATTTAACCAAGATCCAATTAAAATTCAAAATTTAAAATCAATTTAAAATCAGAAATCAAATTAAATTTCAATTAAAATACAAATAAAAATTAAGTTTAAATTAAAAATCAAGAAACCAATTAAAAAAAATACTAAATCAATTAAATTTAAAATCAAGTTAAAAATCATTCAACTAATTAAAAAAATAAAATTAAATCAAATCAATCAACCGATCAAAATAGATAGACCAACAACCAATAATAAAATCAAAATTCAAATCAATTTTAAAATCAAATTGAAATTAATTAAATAATCAAAATTTAAAATCAAACACAAATTAAAATTTAATTTAAAACTTTAATCGAAATCAACCAATTGAAATTCAATTCAAAATTGGATTAAAAATAAATCCAAAATTTAAAATCCAAAATGAAACTCATAAACCAACACTATAACATTTTTGACTTACAACGACGTTTTATAACAGCAGATCATTTTATCCGCCTCTATATATATACATTTTGCAGCGGATAATTGTATCCGCCGTGATAGGCACCCCCGGCAAACGCCAAGCGTATATTCAATTCCTATAGCAGCGGAACAGTATATCCGCCGCTAAAAGACCCAATTTTCTTTTGTATAACAAGTTCGGTTTAGTGAATTCTGCTTATAAATTTTTTTTGAATTGAATATAGCAGCAGATTTGAAAATCCACCAGTAAAAAATCAATTTTTTTAATATAAAAAGTTCGGTTAGTGTGTTCCTCTTTATCAATTTATTTAAAATTGAATATAGCAGCGGATTACTATATCCGCCACAATAAAATGAATTTTTTAAATATTTATTGAAAATTGAATATAACAGCGGATTAATTTATCCGCCACTAAAAAATCAATTTTTATTTTTTATTTTTTTTTGGTATAAAAAGTTGTGTTAATGAGTTATTTTAAATTGAATATAGCAGCGGATTATTCTGTCCGTCGCTACAGAATGAATTTTTTTAAATATAAAATATTTCATTTTAATGAAATTGAATATAGTAGTGGATTAATTTATCCGCCGTTAAAAAATTAATTTATTTCAAATTAAATATAGCAACGGATAAGTATATCCGCCACTAAAAATTTATTTCAATTTGTTTTAGAAATTTAATATAGCAGCAGATGAGTGGATCCGCCACTAAAAAAATTAATTATTTTTTATAGAAAAAAATGTATTTAGTGAGTTTTGGTTGGGGGGGAATTTTTTTTAATCGACTATAAGAGTGGATTGTTTGTTCCGCAGCTGTACAGTTTACTCCAAACTCGATTTAGCACAAAAATTTTCGCGATAATTTTAGAGGACGAATGTTCAAAACGTTGTCATTTTCTCTTCTCTTCTTCTCATTCTCTCCATCTCTTTGAAATCCCTAAAACCCTGAGTTTTAACCATTTGTTCTTCCGTTGAGTCTCGATTGGAGTTTCGGTCGACCCTTCCGTTTAGAGGCTTGGTTCAGCCCTTGATTTTATCGCTTTGTGTAGCACCAACTTCATGGTCGTTGTTGTGAGGCTTGACGCCGGATTGTTTCGCCACCATATCTGGCCTGTACCGCCAAGAGCGGAAGGAGGGACTTGAACCCTCAACCTCAGCTGCCACAAACTCTCCTCAGTCTTCAATTTTGATTCACATCTCAGGTACTCTTTTGATGTTGAACTACAATTGTTCTACATGTTTTCGGGTTGAAACCCTAGCTTTTTGATGCAAAAATTTACAATTAACTTCGAGTTCGAATCTCAGCTACTCTTTTGGGAATAGAACAATCGGTTGGTACCAAAACGGGTGTTCATAAATAATTTTTCTCATTTAAACCTAAGGGAATAGAAAAAAAAAAAAAAAAAAAAAAAAGGGGGGGGGGGGTTGGGACTTATCTTGATCTCTCTCATTTTTCATTTTCATCTTTCAATTACGACATATACTTCTTCCTTCTTTCTTTTTTCTTTAATTACCACTATTAAAAATAAAACTTAGATTTTTAGAGGAAAATCAATCAAGAAGTATAACCTTGGAGAGGTTTAGAAGAAATTAGCTAGGAAAATAGGTAGGATAAATCTATTCCTTTCTTTTTTGTGATTAAATATTATTAGAAAAAAAAAATAAGCATTTCTACTTAGTATTTTTATTGTGGGTATTGGATGGAAGTCTGTGGCCAGTACACCCTAGCCCTTCTAGCAAAGCTCTCAGAATTATATGGGTTAGGAGTTGGGTGAAATCTATCTGGGGAGTTACAATTTTATTTACATATTGTTTTATGTTTATATCATGTTCAAGTTTGTGTCACTATTTTAGTGCCTACCCTCACTTATCTCTTCCCTTTTGGGGGGAGAACTTTAGTGGAGGTACTACGTGATTTCATGGAGTAGTCAATGTTCAGGTTTGATTGAGATGACTCTAATTTAGTTTGTGTGATAAGCAATTCAAGGTAAGTGATTTGGTTGAGAATGGGGAAGGTGTTAAGCATCCTAATCTCCTTATCCTTCTAAAAAAACTATTCTAGACCATTGCTTTGAAGAATATCTGATATTGATTGCGTAATAGTGTGATATTCAAAAGATAAGTGAGTGTGGTGTGTAGTGGAAGAGAGAGTTTGAAGAGGGTAATAATTGAGGGGTTTGATAAGTGTTCGAAGTTTCATGGAAGATTTCTGGTTGTGGATTTGAAAGGGGCAACCTCTGGTTGTTTCGTCTAATCTTTCCAAGTGCATAATATACAAAAGAGGTGTTCCAAATTACTTCGCCAGAGTAAAATTAAACTGATAACTCTACTAACTACCAAATATAAAGATACTATGTAAATTTTTATTTTTTACATTTTTATGCTTGTTAGCTCAATGGAAGATTGGGCAATACTTCTGTAGTCCTCTCAATATCTGAGTTATAGCGCAGGCAAAGCTTCTATTACGTTGGGATAAACAGGGGGTAGTGCTAGGGGTAAATTGGGCAAGGGTTCGATAGTATCAAGGAAAACTAGGAAATAACTTGGGCAATTTTTGCGGGGGTTCAACTATGTGGGTTATTGGTGGCTCGAGGTTTGAAATTAGGAAGGTCGGGGAAAGTGGACAAGTTTTTGAGGTTCGTTGAAAAATGGTGCAGCTTCCAGAAATGGCAAGAGAACGAAGGAATGAGTAAGAGTAGGTGAAAGAAAAAGTAATGAAATTGAGAGTTCAAACGTGTGTGAAATTAGGAGGGGAGCAACCCTTTTTATAGTGCGGAGAACATACCCATCTTGAAGATCAGTCTATAAATTGTCTTTTGAAACAAGCAAGCACACAACATGTGAATGCTCTAGAAGCTATTAGGCAGAAACCTAGATTTGTAATGGAAAGTCACAATTTTTCTAAATAATGACATCCAAATTATATTTTTAAACTGATTATTGATAACTTAGAGAGGAGAAGTTAGTGAACTCTTATTGTGCAGTAATGGGAACTTTTATTTTTTGTTTTTTATTTTTTTATTTTTTTCAATGTTTAATCTAATTCATAGTTGGTTGACAAGCTATACAACTTTTTATTATTATTTTATATTTTTATTTTTTAATGATATCTCAATGTGGTTGTGAAATTGAAATTTTTGGAGATAGCCTCACAATTGTGTTTGTGTGTGTGATGGAAAGGAGAGGAACACTTCCATGTACAATGTGCTTATAAATTTCTATTGTTAGAAATGATTTGAAGAAGAATGAGGTGACATTGATCGAAATGTAGAGGAAAGATATTGGTTTTGATTCTATCATGCTTAATACTGGTAAATGGGTATTCTATAAGAGGGACCTTTAGATAAATCTCGAGATTTATTTTGTTCAATGGTTAGAAAGGCAATTATGGAAAGTATAATAGTTTATGGCACACCTACCTAATCGATTTTGCAAAGAGGGGGATGTTGACAAAGGAAAACAAATGATCCTAAAAAAAGAATAGTTTTGGTGTAGAGCGTGATTGTTGTACAAAATCTGTAAGACAGGACGTAGTTTTTTTTTTTACTTTATTTTTATTACATCATTTTCATTTATATATTATGTCACATGCATTAGATTGCAATAGGGATACAAATTATCAAGTCATAGACTAATCCTTTTTTTTTACAACTAGGCTTTATTTCAGAACCCTTCAAATCTTGCTAATACTTTCCCTTGGATTGCCTTCAAGGAACAATTTCATCCACTTTAACGTTACAAAATTAAAAATATGCCTAACAATTTAATTTGAACTATTATGAAATTTAATTTTGAGTGGGATTCTCCTCAATTAGGAAACAAGGCACTGTAATTGTTTATGATTTGCCCAACTGTTAATGATATTAAAGAGGCTTTGTTGATGATATTAAAGAGGCTTTAATCCTTCTGTAGACCTTCACTCAATTGGTGGTTTGGTACCTCTTCTTGGTTACCTCAAAAACTTGCACTTTGGCATTGGAGCAAAGACGACAACGGTTGTAACAACCATTATTCAGAGCAACCCTAGGAGCCCAACTTGTAATGGAAGCAAATGGCCTAGAACCTCTCTTGTCTAATTTCACTTCAGACCCTGATGCGATTGTCTGAACTAAGGCGCTGGCTACTTTATCCTGTAAGTAATTGTTTCTTATCTCTCCAAAAATTTCTGCCAACACAGTTGGAAACCACTTTTTGACATTTGGGCTGGTTAGGTTTTGAATTGTTTGCTTGTTTGTGATGAGTTTCAAGTCTGATCGGTATAATTAACCTAGTGTTGCTGCATTTCGTCTCGCAAATGGTGATGCAGCGTTGAGAGATGCATTGGGTTTAGAGAATGTTAGATTTCGAAGGTATGTGTCCCCTGCCCAGCCCAAATTTATTTAGTTCCCCAATTTGCTTGTGTGTACATGTAGAAAGAGTAAAGATTAAGTCAATGCCTTTTATCTTTTCATCACAACCAAATGTCGCAATATCTAATTTTTCTTCTTGATTTTTGATTTTCTCATGAGTGTTGCATGCATCAATGCTTTCTCTCCCGAGTTTCTCCCTTGACCCATTTACCAGGAAGGTTCTAAACTTGGTCCAATACCTACTATATGAAAACAAAAATAAACACTTAAAGTAGAAGTCAAATTAAGATGACTTCTACTTTTTACTTAGCAAGAAGTAAAATTTTCTCGGCATAACCGTGTAAGAGAAAGAGAACACAGGTAAGAAGTAAAATACTTTTCTTACTAACTTAGTTTGAGTTAAAATCTTACTAATGGTCTTTTAGCTCAATTGGATTATCACATTGGCAATCCAACACCACAATTCTCTAGGTTTCGTGAAAAAACTTAGATCCCAAAGAAAAATAATAAATAAATAAAAGGCTTGATCCAAAGTTTTGAGAATAGATGGCTTTCAAATTTCCAAATTTAAAATTAGAATTCAATGGTCAAAAATAAATTTTTTTTGATTTTTTTTTTCAAAGTTCATAGAATTTAGTCCTCATAAATATAAAAGAGTCATGCTGGAGTGACCTAAATCCGGTACCTCATATCACACTTCTCGACTTGAAAGTGGATAGGAACCAAAGAAGTGCGATATGAGGTTCGATCCTGAGGTCACTTCAAGATTATCCAATATAAAATTGGTTTATGATTTGTGAAATTATCATTAGCGTAGAATCCAAATGAAATTTTAACATCTTGCATGCTTTTAATTTAAGGTAATTGGTTAAATTAAAACACTGGTAATTCATTAAGTACTTTTATCATTGCATTACCAAAACAGAATTTTGTTGTTTAAAAGTACTATTGCAAAAGTTATTCTCAACCATCTACTTTTTTTGTCAAGTTCTTGCTAAAGTCTACAATAATATTTCAATGTTCCGCAATATCTCTTTTTTTGCCATCACGCTTGTAGATGTAGGAATCTTCGGTTCCTTAGAGCCTCAACCTTCTTTTGCTTTTCTGAAAGAGGATACACATAAAAAGACATAAATTAGTCTATAAAATACTCTAAACTGCATGCTTTAAATAACAACATTTTAAAACAAGCAAATGGAGTTGAGAATTGAAGATTAAAAGAACCACAACCACAGAAAAACCTACTACAGTGGTTGCTTTTTAGCCACCCAATAATCAATTTTAAGCTATTGCAGTAACAGAGTCACCGTATGTTACATTATCAAAGTATTTTGAAAAAAGAAAAAGAAAATAAAAATTCAAGGTATGCTTGATTGCGTGGAAAGTGACTTTCCATGGAAAAATGGGTATGGTTGGAAAATCAAAACTCATTGTTTGATTTCATCTAAACAAAATCATGGGGGGAAAAAACTGAGGAAAATTATTTTGTTATATTCAACTTTTAGTAGGGATAGGTAAGGTAACACATGTTATTGATTGTTTCGAGGGGCTTAGATGTTAAAAGAAAACAAGCGCTCATTTCTTAACTTCTGTTTAGAGGAACAGTAATGATTTGAATCAATTAACAATACCATGATTAGATGTTCCTATTAATCATTGGCCCAAAATTTTTACAAATTTCTTAAGAAAATATAAGAAGTTGACAGGAATATGAAGGATACTTGTAAACAACTTAAGAATTATTTCAAAGATCTTGCAAGGTCTATATAATGAGATCCATATGATGTATTTTCCAAATAAACTTTAATCCATTAATGACTCTATCATCGTTTAAGGCTAAAAGGAGAAGCTCGTGTCTTGTGTGTTTAATCTTTGATTACTTGAAGAGATGCCATATGTTTTTTATAAATCGATATATGCGTCAAAGAGATTTGAAGAAGACCCTATTTTATTGATTTTGATTTGTTTTTTTTTTTTTCCTTTATAAATAGGTTCAAAGTAAAAATATAAAAAAATCCTTATTTTTCTGTGGAAATGGGGGTTTTCAAATCTTTATTTTTTTTTAAATTTCTTTACAAATAGTTTCATTTAAAGTAGAATAGATGAAGGAGTTTTTGTTGTCTCTTTTGAATCTTAGGAACTATGGTGAGCTGAGGAGATTCATCCAAAGCAAGGATTTTGAACACTCAGAGAAATAGCGGGAGTTGCAGTAAGGAAAGGGTTGAAAATCATTAAAAATTAAGAAATTTTTTTTAGAGAACGGGTTGGAGTCCCAGTGGCGTTCCATTGAAGATCGATTCACCGCAAACTAGGTATAACATTTGCTTATTATTTTTGTTTCCTTCCTCATGCATTTATTTTCATTGGGACCAAATTTGCCTTGGATTTGGTTTGAAGGATTATTAATCTTTTATGGTTGTTTAGAAAATAAAGTTTGAAAATTATTTTCCTTACCCCTTATAATATTTGGACCAGTGGATCCACCCCCGTACCCTTAGGAAAGGGTGCTACCCACTTCACCCCCTCCTGTTGCTCGGTCAATGGGACTCTCAAAGCTCTACATATTGCAATAGTGACATATGTATATCTTATAATAAAAAAAGATTGAATTGTGTCAAATATACATATTTTGTGATTATTATGAGCTATTACTTAGGTTTCTATTGTATATGCCTTGGGTTAGCGAAGTAAAATTAACCATGAAAAGATTTATGGATTGGATAAGTTATGCCATCAAAATTAACCCAATGGCTTGTTGGATGGCCTGCCTAATGGCCTGCCCAATGGCCTGTCGGATGGCCTGTTGCTACCCAATGGCTTGTCGATGACTTGTCCAATGGCTTGTTGGATGACCTGCCTAATGGCTTGTTGGATGGCCTGTCGGATGACTTGTCCAATGTCCTGTCGGATGGCTTGTAAGATGTTTGTTTACTTGGGGTGTAAGTAGTAATAGCTGGCCTACTTATATTACCTATTTTTAGAAATTTTTAAAATAATTGGGACAAACTTTGAATGAAAAACATCATTCTCTTATCATCCCTCCTCGTACTCCATTTTGGAGATAACCAAATTTGACATTTTTTCCCTTTCTTCCCTCTACTTTTCTTCTCTTCTCTTCCCACTTAACAATCCAAATAGGATAAAAGAAGATAAAATTGCATATTGTCTCTTCTCTTCTCTTATCTTCTCTCAATCTAAATGGATTGTATAGACAACCTCACATTTGTTACAATCTTTATAGTATTATTTTTTATAGTAATTTTTGAATATAGGTGTTGAAGGAAGTGATGGATAAGAGTTGGATGAAAAAGTCGAGGTAAACTCATCTAGTTATGATTCATTGTCAATGTTTATAACTCAATGGAATTTGTTTTTAAAAATTCTCCTACATTATTTTTTAATGTAGGGTGAGTAGCGAATATATAAACGGTGTTAATAAATTCCTCGACTTCGCATTTGCCAATACATCAATCGGCCTCATCCCATGTGCATGTAAGAAATGTGTTAAACTTTAAGCTCTTGAAACGAGATGTTGTCCAGGAGCATCTCATCATTTATGGAATTGGAGCATTACACACTATGGAAATATCACGGGGGAAACTTCTTCCACATCCACACCCACTATTCCATGTGATGTGCTCTAGGTGGTCTTGATATGAATGGAATATGCGATGCTTTTGGTATGTCGGGTGTGGAAAATGATGTACCTGATGGAGCAAGTGTTCCTACACAAGGACGCAATGCCGAAGCAGAAAATTCTTCAGGTTGCTTCAAGATGTAGATAGAGAGTTGTATCCCGGATGTACCAAGTTTACAAAGCTCTTTTTCATTGTTCGACTATATCACATAAAGTGTTTGTCTGGATGGAGCAACAAATCCTTCGACATGTTGCTTACGTTTTTTAAGGAGGCATTATCCGAGGGAGAATTGTTGCCAAAGTCTTTTTATGATGCGAAGAAGATCATTAAGGACTTGGGACTTAATTACAATAAAATTGATGTGTGCCCCAATGAATGTATGTTATATTGGAAGGACACAACCAATGATCAATTATGCAAGGTGTATGGTACTTCAAGATGGCAGCAAGTTGAACATAAAGAGAATTATGAGAATATTTCTCCAAGGACGAAAGAAAGAAAGATTCCTGCTAAAATATTGAATTATTTTCCATTGGTTCCAAGGCTTCAAAGGTTATTCATATCAATGAAGACCGCATCATTCATGCGATGGCATAACGAGAGTCGGACTAAAGATAGGTCTTTGAGGCATCCAACCGACTCTCTTGCCTGAAAAGATTTTGACATTAAACATCGATCATTCTCTTTAGACAGTCGCAATGTTAGATTTGGGTTGGCAACTGATGGCTATAATCTATTTAGGACGATGAGTATTTCTCATAGTACATGGCCTCTCATTCTAACAATATACAACTTGCCACCATGGATGTGCATGAAGCAGCCTTATCTCATGTTATCATTATTGATTCTAGGTCTTTGTGGACGCGGTAATGATATTGACATGTATTTTCAACCATTGATAGATGATTTGAGACAACTGTGGGAGTTTGGCGTAGATACATATGATGCACATAACAATCAAACCTTTCAAATGAAAATTGCACTATTATAGACGATTAGCGACTTTCCAGGATACGCTATGTTATCTGGATGGAGCACCAAAGAGCGTCTCAAAGGGCGTCTTGCTTGTCCTTGTTGCAATAAGGATACTTACTCTCGACGTTTGAAGCATGGTAGAAAATTTTGTTACCTAGGTCACCGTCGATTTCTGCCAACTGACCATAGGTTTAGATTTGACAAGAGATGTTTTGATGGAGAATAAAAACATCGAATTATGCCAATCGCGCCATCTGGTTATGAGGTTTTGGAACAAGTAGAGGGTATGAACATCACGTTTAAAAAGATTTCTAAGGTTGCAAAAGGTCGCAAGAGAGGGCAAGAAGATGATGCGAGAGATTTTTACAATTGGAAGAAGAAAAGCATTTTCTTTGACTTACCTTATTGGAAACAGAATTTGTTACGGCATAGTTTGGATGTCATGCACATTGAAACAAATGTGTGTGATAATGTCATTGGGACTTTATTGAACATCGAAGGAAAGACAAAGGATAATTTGAAGGCTCGTCTATACTTACAAGAAATGAAAATACGAAATAAACTTCATCCAATTAGTATAAGAAACAAGACATATTATCTCCCCGCATGTTTTACAATGAGCAATATTGAAAAAGAGAAATTTTGTAATGTGTTAAAGAATGTTAAGGTTTCAGATAGTTATGCAGCGAATATTTTACGATGTGTACACCCAAAAAAATGTAAGATTTCAGGACTCAAGAGTCATGATTGTCATGTGTTGATGCAACAACGACTCCCGATAGCCTTGCGAGGTACATTGGTTAAACATGTGAGAGCAAACCTAATTGAGTTGTGCACATTCTATAGGGAGTTGTGTTCTAAGGTTGCACGGGTAGATGACTTTGAAAGGTTGCAGTCTTGGATTGTGTTAACATTATGCCACTTAGAGAGGATTTTTCCCCCAGCGTTCTTTGATGTTATGGTGCATTTACCCATTCATTTGGCTGTCGGACAGGAATCACTGGACTAGTACATTATCGATGTATGTACCCTATTGAAAGGTATGCATTAATTTTTGTCTTCTTTTTGTTTTAGTTTCACATGCACCACACTATTCAATTTCATAGTCAAATTATCTCAATGCATGGTCATAGGTACCTTCTCACACTTAAATCGTATGTACGTAATCGAAGTCGACCAGAAGGTTCCATCTCAGAAGGATACCTCGCAGAAGAATGCTTAACATTTTGCTCGAGGTACTATGATAGTGTGGAGACAAGGTTTAATCAGCCAATAAGAAATGATGACTTTGGTAACACTATCTCAGGTCGAAGTTGGGGAAAGAACAAGTGTTTACTCTAGATGAAATATCATTGAGACAAGCAAATCTATACATGCTTTTCAACTCTGAGATGCTTGTCCCATACTTTGAGTAAGAATGCATATTTATTTTAAATTTCACTATGCATGTTGAATGTAATATATCCATAGTTAATCATATCTCTTGAACTCAAACATATACAGAAAACACAATAATGAACTTAAGCAGCAACATCGTCGGGTCAGTCGTTTTGAAATTGATAGGCTTCATGCTAAAGAATTTGATGATTAACTTTTCAACATGTCCTCCTATTCAGAGAATTTTGCATTTTCAGATGAAGTTAGGAAATTAGCAAAGGGTCCTGATCGTGTTGCAAAAAGATTCAACACGTATATCATTAATGGATTCATGTTTCGCACGAAAGGTAGTGAAAGTAAGAGAAAAATTCAAAACAACGGAGTTATCGTGGTTGCAAATACATCAAGTTTCGCAAGTGTTAGTGATAGAAACCCAATTCAAGGAAACATTACCTATTATGGTGTATTGACTGATATCATATAGCTCAATTATTATGGATGGAAGCGTGTTATATTGTTTAAGTGTGAGTGAGTTGATATTAGAAGAGGAATAAAAAAATATGACTTGGGATTTACGCTCGTGAATTTCACATATTTATCCAATACTGGAGCAAATGTTTACAATGAATCATTTGTACTAGCATCTCAAGCCACACAAGTATTCTACGTCAAGGACTCCATGGATTCAAACTGGTATACTACTATACAATCAAAACCAAGAGACTTCTTTGAAATGGAAGGAAATGGTACAGTAGAGGATATCGATGATTACTTGCAAAGCTTGCCTTACAATGATCAAAATATGATGGATATTTTGATCGCCTCTGATGATAACGTAACATGGGATAAGTCAGATATGCCAAGAGTAACGATCAATGCACCTCTAATTATCACGACACCTTTAACTGCCACAAATGAAATTAGGGAGGATGACATTGATGAGTCAGATTTCAATAGTATTGATGGGGAAGAGTTGGAGTCCAGTGATGCTGTTTGAAATTATTCATGTACAATGATGCAATTACAAGTTCAATATATCATTTGACATAGATTTGGTAATTAATAATTCAATAAAACTCATTGGTAAATCTTTGAATTAACCTCCATTATCATTAACTTAATAATATTTCTTATAAGTTTTGAAAATAACTAATCATTTTCTTGATCTTTATTATAGGATGCATCGTCATGATTCACCACCTCCCTAACATAGGGATGAGGCGGTACATTTAAGGCCCACGCAGATCCACATGACTGCCCATTCCGATCAGGCATCTAATTCAACATCTAATAAGATGGAGTAATTACTTTTAAGATTTTGCATTCATATATGTATATGTAAGATAATTGAATGATAATCAATTTTTTGTACATGATTTTCTGCAGGGTCTAACAAGACGCATAGAAAACGTGTACGGGGCGATACACATCTTGAATCACTTTGGAACATTGGCCCATAGGATTTAAAAACACGTGTTCGGAAAAAACAACTACAAGCAACCTATTGGCAATAGGGCTAAATTACTTAGGCAGTTCTTAGGCACCGCGGTACGGAAGCCACGGTTCATATCTTTCATGTATTCAGATTGGAGACGAGTGTCGATTGAAGTTAAAGAGAACATTTGGCAAACAGTTCAAGTAATCTAAAAAATAAATCAATTAAACTACACGAATTGTTTATATTAATCTAGAAATTTTACTCCTATGTTTTTTTAAATGTGATGTAGGGGGTTTTTAATATCGATGCCGACTTGAAGAGTTGGGTTCATGAATCCTTCAATAAAAAATGGAAAAACCGCAAATCCCTCTTGAAAATAAAATATTATTTAGACTTTATGGATACTCCAGATGAGGCAAAAGAGAACCTCCCACCTTTTATAGATCAAGTGGAGTGGGATTGGCTTGTTCAATTTTGGGAAAGCAAAGTTGGTAACGTATAAGTAATAACCATAGTTACATATAAATTCATTTAATTAACTATTAGTAAGGTTTGAATATTATCTAATTTTTTATGGTTTACTTTGTAAATACGTGAAATGACAAACAAAGCCAATTGTAAGAACCAAAAAATGCACCATACATCTGGTACAAAAAGCTTTGCAAGAAAATTCGAGAAGAAGGTAAAATCAAATACCCATTGAGCCTATTTAGTATATGATTGTAATAATATGTATTGATTTATTATGTTTTGCTTGTTAATAGACAGAAAAGAATAATGGGGTGGAGCCATCCCGAATGCAAATGTTCATAATAACCCATACAAGAAAGGACTAGACCTTTATAGATGCAGAGACAGCAAAAATTATTGTAAGTATATATTTTCAACCTATTCTATTAGAAAAAACTTATGTATCCAAATTATTTATCTTATAAAAATGTTTTTAAATTACAATAATTTTTTGACGTCTTTTTTTTCTAAATCATATATGTATTGATTGTATTTAATTTATTTTAGGATGAGATGAGATAAAAAGAGAATGAGTCCCAATTGTCAAGTGGTTCCCAAAGCAACACAGGCAGGAACGACATCTCCTCCCAAGTCATGGGAGAAGCTGGTCATGGTCGTGTCAGGCAGATGGGAATGCGAGTGAGATCCTCAACGCTTTTCAGACCCCAATCGACCCGTCAAGAGTGTATCTCACAGGCCGTTGAGGCAAATCGTCGTGCTGATGAGGCATGCCGAGAAGCCGCTGCAACACACCAAGAGATGATTGAATTTCAGACAAACATGTCAATGCAATTAGAAGCACTCATATCATTTATGAGTCAATAACTTGGCCGTACAGTAAATATGACTGAAGTACTTCGAGGTACACAGGTAATAACTTGTTATTCTGCCTTCTTAAATAAAAAAAATTTAATTGTATTTTCTTGTACTAATAGTTAAAATAATATTGTTTGTAGGCTTCTAATGGCAACGATCCACAACCTTTTGTTAAGTATATATCAATGATCAATTTTTTATTTTCCAAGTTTTATTAATAGCAATAGTTGGATCCACACACTTTTGTTTATCAGGTAGGAATGATCAACTTTTTGTATTGTAACTTTCATTAGTGATAGTTGAAGATGTTACAATTGTTCAATTCCATATAAAGATAAAAATTAGACAAAAAACTTGGTCTTGAATATGTGTATCGTTTCTTATATATATGGATTGATATCTAACACTCATTAGGTAAAACCTTTTTAACTCTTTGCATGTATTAGGTAAAACTTTTTTTAACTCTACATGTATTAGGTAAAATCTTTTTAACTCCGTCAATATAAAATTAACGTTTTACATTGCCGGTCCCAAACCCGGATAAACAAGGAGGGAGAAGGTATGCCATTGATTCATTACTGTGAGTTTATTTGTCACATGCAAAACTCCCATGTGTCAAAATTTCAGCTTTTTAGTTAGTTTGACATTATTATATAATATATTGTTATGGTTTATTTTATAATATCTATGTAATTATTTATATGTTGTGATTGAATTATGTTTACCTATTTATTTTTCATTTGCAGGGTTGTGCAAAGATTGGAACTTTCAAAGTCTAAAGATTCAGTTTTGACATCGGTTAGCTGCTATATTTGCTGAAATGCTAATGTTTTACTTTATTGTTAGTTTTGTATTTATTTGTTTACCTTGAATTAGCTTATCCCATCTCATCTTATTTTTGCAAATAACTTGATTGTCTTCACCAAAGCTACTAAAAAATCTCTCTCAAATCTCAAAACTTTTCTTAAGGATTATGAGAAGGCATCAAGACAACAAGTTAATGTGGAAAGTAGTAGATTTTTCCTACCTAGAGGAGTAGACTTGAGGAAAATCAATATTATTAGATAAATTCTTGGTTTCTCGAAAGGATCTCTTCCTTCGAACTATCTGGGTGTACCACTTTTCCATTGATAAAGTTACAAAAGATATGTGTGCCAATTTGGTCTCTAAGATCCCTCGAAAATTAGAGGGTTGGAAGACTAGACTTTTATCAAAAGGTGGTAGATTACCACTTCTCTCTCATGTGTGTTTCTATTCGCATTTATGTCATATCCATCTTACCTATTCTGAAGTCGATTTCTACTTTTTTGGAGTCTTGTTTCTCCAACTTTTATTTTGGGTGGGGTTTTTTTCTTTTTTTTTCTTTTTTGGGGGTGGGTGGGAGAGGAGGGATAATGAAGAATCGGGAGAAGGTTTGTAAATTGAAAAAGGAAGGAGGTTTGGGTATTAAACAGGTGGAGAAAGTCCACAATGCTACGATGATCAAGCTTTGTTGGAGAATCCATTCTGAGAAAGGTTTATGGGTTCGGATTCTTCAAAATAAATATGCTATGGATGGAGATTGGTGGTCAGCCTCATCAACCACAAGGGATTGAGATTTTGGAAAGAAATAAGGAAGTTTATGCGTCATTTAAGAAAACTAAATGGTTAGTTGCGGATGGCTCTAGAACTTCTTTATTTCTATCTAATTAGCGTGGTAGTGTGCCGCTCATTGGTCAATTTCCTTATGGTATTAAGACCTAGAAAGTTGGGGAGGTTTGGACGAACGGGTCTTGGAATGAAAGTAAAATCAAGGAGTTGTTCTCTGATCAGGATTTGGTGGAGGCTATTATTCAAACTGAACTTCCAAAGGTTGAGTTGAGAAGCACTTCCTCGGCTCTACGTCATATTGCGGAACTTCCAAAATTTCAGCCCATGTTTATGGTGTCCAAAACCCAAAAATACCAAGCACTCAAGTGACCCAAGATCGGCTTGCTCTTAATACTAACTAGGCCTTTGCTCGGGCTTGGAGTTATACCATGTTAATATTGAAAGTGTCCCACCCATACTTAAGGATAAACATAATCATATCATAAGCTTTGAGAGCTAATATTGGCACTCCAATTTTAAAAAAAAATAAGTGAATGGTTGACAATATGTAGAAGTTGGGGTGCTAATAAAAACTTTTTTTTTTTTTAATTAGATTTCAATTTTTAGGTTTATGATTTTATATGAGACTAATCCTACTTGTGGACAACTGTTGAAATTGTTTGAATGAGTGTTACAATGTTTAGTAATGTTGAGATAATAATTTGAGCAAAAACTTTGTAATGTTTTAATAGTGTGCTTTAATCTTTAATTGGTGTATTAAATAATTTAAGAAATTGGGCTTTCAATGCCTACAATGTTGAGATAATAATTTTTACTAAGCAAAAAATTTGGCGATAAGCCAACCGATAAACATTTGATTATCAAATTTGTGGTTTGCATAAGAGAAAGTGCCATTCCTAGGTCTATACTGACCATTGATACTCAATAGAAGGTGCAGAGTCTAATCCATGATAGCTTTAACAGACGATACAGCCTTCATATTAAATGTCATGGATGGGACCTTAGTTTCAAGTTGTTTGATCTATCAATGATAACATACACCCTATGACACTGTTGAGACTTGAGGCCTCAAGTCAATGTTCCATGTCTAGTTAAGGTAAATCTCAAAATACTTTGTTGTTGAAACTGCAAAAAAGTTGTAACTTACGAACTTGACTAACTTATGGGTTTGGATTTTAAAATTGTGTCATGTGCTTTCAAAGCACCGCCCCTTCTTTTTATTTAATGTGATGAAAAACGGTCCTTAAAGTTTTCTATTGGACCATGTCCCGCAGGTGTATGACTCACCAGAGTCTAATCTGAAACTGAATGATATCTTTGAGTTTGTTGGTGGCTTCACCTTTGATCCAGAACTTATGGTACAAGTGGATGATTCTGGTGATTGCTCCAATGACCTTTGTGAAGATACATTGTCCCATTTGCATCCCAGAAAGGTCTGTGATTTCATATGTCAGCTACAAAAATGGATTAAGAAACTGAATAATCGGTGCTCCACATAATATTTACTTTTGCTAGCTAAATATTTTGCTTGTGTTGGCGAATACATTACATAATAATGAAACTTGGGATTATACAGCCAATGGACTGTTGTCCATCCAAGATGTTGCCCCAAGATTTAATGGTCTGGATTTATTCATAGGTGGACAATGAGTACACATCGTGGAATGGACACAAAACAGCCTTCTGTTAGGTATTTATACTCCTGGGTCTGTTTTATGAGGAATTTAACCATCCATTTTTAGATGCAAGGATTTAAAAATTAAAAATTTAAGACGGTTTGTGTTGGGAAAAGGCTTTGTTTGTTTCTTTATTGAATCCAGATGGTTTGCTCCCAAGTTTCAGGTTGCAAACAGAACTCCTGTATAAAATATGTTCTCTTTTTTTCCTTTGTGTTTAACTTTTTTAACCATTGGTCGCATAGCCAACACCTGATTCCATCATAAGGATAAGAGAAGCTCTGTTAGGGCATCTAACTATTGTTCTCGGTAATGATGGTGTTGCAGCTCATTATGTGTTGTTGCATCTTCTATCCTAGGTACATTTTTTTTCCTTTACCTCTGTAGTTTTGTTCCTGACCTTTGACATGTTATAAGCAGAAAAGTTTGAACTCATCTTTGGTCTGATTTAAGATGGTTTGTAAGGCTTCCTGAGCCTCCCCTCTATTTCAAACTAAAGACATACTACTTGACCCCTCGTTTTCTGCAGGAAACTAATAGAAAATTACCAAATTACCCTTATCTTCGACCTTAGGGTAAAGCCTTTCATTTTATTTGGCATGCAGTCCATAATTCTTAACTACTCGTCCTATATTACTTTGAGAATTCTAGCAATATTGGTTTACAAACAATTTGTTGTTATCATTGTGTTAATTGACTTTTCCTTATGATTACATTTCTTGATTTCTGGCCCTGAAAATGTTATGAATAATAAGTATTATCTATTTTTACTAGGTGTAGGTGAGGGGTTTATGTGATAAAGCCAAGGAGATATTAATGGAAGAAAGCAATGTCCAGGTGTGGCCCTTTCCCCTTTATGCTATCACTGTTATCGTTTATGCCCTCTTGTTCATGGTTTATTGGTCTAATGAGATGTTTATGTATTTTTATGGTCTTTAGTTTGCTTCAACTTGTACTTGATGGATTCAAAAGAGTTTTCCTAAGCGTAATGTAGGCTTTAGGGATGTTTTGATGTTAAGGGTATTTTGGTAATTTGATCATTTTTAGTAATTTTTCTCGTTATACTTCTTTTTGTCCCAAGAATGATGATTTCTAGATTTTGGGTCATATTTTCCCCATGTAACGTGATTTCTAAAGTTTTGTTTGCTTGAGATACCTCATCTGGATTTCTGAAACCTATATAGTAACAAATAAAAAACATTGGAATATTTATCCATCATTAGGAACCGTCGCAATCGAGTTGATGAGTTTATTAATCAGGCGAGTGCAAAAATGGGATGTCTACACTATAGCTTTGACCATAATCTTCCTAGTTTGATCTTAGGATTTTTCTTGGATTGTATTAGAGACCGGTCATCTTGATCGGGCAAATTCGGCGCCTAACACCTTTCGAAACCTGTAATTTGATCTCTTACCCATTTTTTTGATCCATGGACCAATCTGTATCCATTAGGAGTTATTTGTGGTTTCTAGACCTAAACTAGATGGTAACTTCCATTTAAAAAAAATCCTCTATTTACCAATCGGTCCCCTCTTCACTATTTAGTGAAAAAGGGTTGAAGCGATTTCAGTGACGACTCCACTGGGGATTATAGAGTCAAACTTGACCTGATCCAAGATTATCCTTAGGTTGAATTTTTGTTCGAGTCAACCCTGTTGACTCAAAGAGACTCCTAAATTAGGCAAAATTTTGTCATTTTTTTCATTGGTATATGATTGGATGTAATCGATTGTTTATTCATTTTAATTGGATTGATGATTAGATGTATTTGGTTTGCATGGTTAGATATTCACGAAAACGTCACAGGCATACTTTGTCCCTTCGCACACATTCACAAGCATGCATACTCATGTTTGCATCATGGCATGTCCTTAAAAACCTCGTAGTAGGATCCAAGCTAACTTGGTCATTCAGGACACAGGGGATGACAGTGAATGCTACAACTTCAGTACAATACCTTCAGGTATATCAAACCAAAGCACCACGTACTACTTGACCAGGTGAAACTGGGATAGTATATTAGTGTTTCGGGCTAAAGTGACTTAAGCTTTGTCCTAACTTAGACTCAATCTTATAGTGAGTTTAGAACCATGAACTTAGGTGCGGTCCCACTAGACCACGACTTAAA
Organism: Akebia trifoliata; assembly: GCF_017979445.1. NCBI lineage: Eukaryota > Viridiplantae > Streptophyta > Magnoliopsida > Ranunculales > Lardizabalaceae > Akebia > Akebia trifoliata. The sequence continues at coordinate 20,530,053 of NC_141389.1, forward strand.
TTGACCAAGAGTGCTCCCGGGTTGCTTTACTTAATTTAACTAAAAGGTAAGAAGGTGGACCGGTTCAACTGCTCAAATTGAACCCGTAATACTGGTCTAACCCAATAGACGTAACTGATGAGACATACTGATCAATGTCAAGCTAAATCATTTAACATAATTGGTAAATGGATTTTATGGATCAAAACATAGATCGATTGGACTAATTGGTTTAAAATAGTAGATGAAGTGATTCAAGTAGAATATTCAGATCCATTAGGGTGAACTGGTCCAAACTAAATGGGTACAAAGTCCCAATCACTTCTATTGGCCAATTTAATTCAATGGATTGAATATTTCATAATCGACAAGATTGGGTTTAGTAGAAAATATATTAAGGGGTGTACAAACTAGCACAACCTAGATCTCACTCTTTGAAGGTCGTACAACCCTTAATCGTGGTTTAAAGTTTTCTAAGATTCTTGATCAATCAACAAATTATCTTCAAGTAATTTCTTACTCGAAATGTTTCATCTATTAGAGAATTTGAATCTAGAGGGTTAATAAATGGTTTCAAGAGGGACCTTTATCTCTAATTGCTAAAAACCTACTATTGGTTCCGCAACGAATAATTCACCTTTGATGAGGTTCCAGGATATCATTGCTCTTAAGTTTAAGCATCTACCACCTAATTGGAGTCGTAAGTTTGGTCAATCGGAACGTATGTTAGTACCAAGCCAACAATCAAAATGGTCTTAGAATCTTTCAACTTACCCAGTTATACTAGTTGAAAATAATGTCATGAGTCATCAATTTGTAATCAAACCCATTCTGAGTACTTGTCTTATTTTTTCATGAGTCATGTGGTTTAGTATTTAATAGAGTTTTTTTATTAGTTGCGCAATGTCTAATTTTCGTTAGATCGAGTCTAGTCCTTTTGTTTCTATTGAATTGAGTCAATTTGTCGAGTCTACAATGGTGTCTATCGTCCCATCTGAATTCAATTGAATAAAAGAAATTTTTGAATATCTCAAGTGCGTTAACGAATTAACTAATAATTTTACATTAGGAGAGGATCCTTTAACGAGGAATCCCTTCCTGAGTTATTCACATTACTTGGACAATAAGAAAAAGATCGAGCTCAATCTATAATTGAGGAAGTGAAGGTCACTGACCTCAAAACAAAAAATAATTCCCAAGAAATTCAGATTGGAATTAACTTATCCTCAAAGCAACATAAGGGGTGTAGACACCCCAATTTGCACGAACCCATTAGGAAAATCTAAATTTTCTCGAATTGATTCCAACTAAGAACTCAAGCCTATCACGGGCCCGTATTGCCACTTAGCATCATACATGCATCATGTCATATAGTTTGCATGCCCAACCTTATCCCTAATCTGAATCCATCTATTCACCAATTCATCACTCATACCATAACCAAGGTCCAAGATAAAGCCCATCTTTTAACCCTAATTTAAGTTCATTCTTTTAGCCTACTCTCAAAGCCCAAAGTCCATAACCCAAATTCATTCTAAGCCCAACACCAACCACTCCCTCATATCCCCTCAAAAGGTGACACATGTTGATTTTTCATAAACCCTCAATACCCAATGCATTATCTAATTAGAGAGTCAACTCCCCCTTGTGAAAACTCAAGAATGCCCATCTCAAAAGGTGTGGTCAAACCAAAAAGATACTTTGATCTTTGGTAATAATCCATAAAGTTGAGAGAACTTTTAATCATACCCTCAAAAGGTGGGAATCTTTAAGTACATACATGAAGTTCTCCCATTAGTCCATTTTAAAATTATATTTCCACCCTTACTTTATGTGTTATTTACAAATGAATCAAAGTCTACTTTACACCACCTACTACTTCACTTTTACACATGTTTATTTTCTACTCACCCTCTTAAAAAGTACTTTTATTCTCCCATTGGTCCATTTCAAAAATATACTTCCACCATTGCTTTGTAAGTTATTTACAAAGGAACTAAGGTTTACTTTTCACCTACCATTCCACCTTTACACATATCACTCCCCTATTTATCCTCCCAAAAGTACTTTTTATTCTCTCACCTCTATTCACAAAAAAATCAAAGATCAAAGAATACTTTTAGGGTTTCCTCACAAATATTATTTTTACCCTCATACAAATGAAAAATCCAAAAAGAAATAACATAAATCTCATATCCATTCTCTTTATTTTTAGGGTTGGACCACTTTATCCCTAAAAATTATATAAATACCCTTATTTTCTATGAACAAGGTATGTTGTCAAACCCCCATCTTTCAACCTAAAACTCTACAAAAATCCTCACTCATTCTCTTATCTCCCAACCTTCAACTTATTCAACCCTCAATTACATTACTCAACACTCAAGTTTATCTCTTAAAGCTCAAGTTCATTCAAGACTACCAAGGAGACAAGGTGGGTTAGGATTTAGTTTACTTTTAAGTTGCATCTTCTTCTCATATCCCTCTATTTTCTTTTTCTTAGTAACCTTTAGGATGTAATGGAGAACCCTCATTCATCCTGAGTATATGGAACCTCAACTTGGGCATGAAATGCTTGAGGCGGTTTGATCGAAAGGATGGAGGTTGAAGTCCTTCTTTAAGCACTTTTATCTTATGCATCATAATGAACACCATGCACACACACCACACATACTTGGCAATGATGAAGAATTGTGTAGCTCTCTTGATAGGGCTAAAACACTAAGTTTCTAACCAAGCATGCATGAATTAAGGTTGTAGATTTAGGAAAACTCCATCCATGGAATTTCTCTAAATCCTAAACCAATATTTCAACTCATGCAAAAGTGTGTTGACTCTATAGAATATCCTCTCTCATATGATATTTCTAATGTCAACACTGACATCAAATCCTCTTTCAAAGAGGTACATACTCACTATATGCACACACCACTCCATGCATCTCATCCATTTTTATTATTATGATATTATTTTTAAAAATGGTCAAAAATAAAGGTAACCACCTTAGGTGGAGAGAATTGGGTGCTTAACACCTTTCACATTTTATAACCGAATCCATTTACCTAGAACTTGGGTAAACTATGCCTTTTCCATGAATGAGAGTCACTACAATGCCATGAAAAAATAGTTTTCAAAAAATTGATTCGGGTGCCCATTCACACCCATTTCCAAAAAATAATGGTGATGACTTTAAACAACGTAGCATTGAGGTTTAAAGATAAACATTTTCATGTCTACAACTTGACGACTCCACTAGGACATTGCGGGTTCAAACCATGACTATTTGACCATTTTTACAAAAATTTAAAAAAAAAATCGATGATTCATTTAACACATACGATATAAATTGATGATGATGATTGGATTATATGCAAGCGTCCTTGATCCGCGGGTTACGGATCTACTTTTTTGGGTATTGGGAGTCGCCACCTAGTTTTTAGGTCTAGGAACCTTAAAATAACTCTAAACAAATAAATAGCACTAATCTACGAAAAAGAAACTACGGATCCGGAGATCACGTTACGGGATTAGAAGGTGTTAGGTACCAACCCCGCCCGGTAAATGTTGATCTCTACTTTTTCCCAAAAATCACATTGCTAAAATAACCTAACAAAAAAAATTATTTTACCTAGGTGATTATAATAATACGTTCCCTTAGAACTGGCGGAGACCGTCCTCGTGTGAGTTTTTCTGTATTTTCTCCATCACTGGATCTGATTCTGATCTCCAAGATGAGGTATCGTCTTCCTAGGTCTGAGTATTTTCTGATTTTTTGAATATTTTTTGGAAGGTTTCTGGGTGTTTTTAGATGGTTTCTAGGTATTTTTTGAGCAAAAATTGGAGTTTAGATGTTAAATAGGGAGTTGGGGCTTTAGATTTAGAGTTTTGGGATTTATTTTAACCTGTGAGATTAGGTTGTGAAGACTCTATATTTATAGAGTTTTTTAGTAAAGTTGGTATTGGATTAGGTCTTTTAGGATAAGGTGAATTAGGATTTTATTAGAATTTTTAATCTTGCGTACAATTAAAGAATATATTTTTAAGTTTTTGAAAAATCCCCCTAATTATATCTATAATTCTTTGAGCCCCCGGATAGAGGGGTCTTTTAATAATATCAAGGGGGCTCCACTTAAATAAGTAGGCAACCACTTAAAATTTTTCCTGAGGGTTTGATTGATTGATTTTCTTTGTTCAAATTTTTAATTTTATTTTATAAATATTTCAATTTTCATTAATTCATGTTTTACTTATTAATTTCAAATTTTAAAATTTTTAAAATTAAAAAATTACTATTTTACCTCCGAAGAGGACTTTTGTGTTGAGGAGTCGTTTTTTGATATTTTGGAATCAATTTTTCATAAGGAATTTGATGGGATTATCGATTTGTGTCATTTATAAATTTTTTGATATGAAATGATTGCAAATCCTATGAGGGGCATTTTCGTAATTTTATTGAATTTGGAGGTCGATGGGGCATTTCAATCATTTTTATGACTTTTCCTAAATTTCTCTGTTTTCGTCAATTTGGGTCCCGTTATATTCGAAATCATGCTCTGAGTGAAATGGAGGTGTTTTCGAAGTCTTTCGGAGGTCCAAAATTTATGAGGGGTATTTTCATCATTTTGTCAATTTTTGCAGATTTTAATAAATTTTAGCGTGAGATTTCTTTCAGTCCCAACGTGATTATTTCTAAGTTTTAAAGTCACATTTTCCTAGCGTAACGAGGTCTCTAGGTTATCGAACTGTGTAGCGAGCCTAAATGACATGCTTGCTAAATCGGGTGTAAGGTGTAGCGATCTTAAGCGTGCGTAAACTTCTATGTCAAGTCGTAATGAGTAGGGGAGATGAAAAGATTGAAAATGAGAGGAAACAAGGATAGTACTCACAAGCCTTCGAGTTCTTTACGATCATCATTAGGAATTCATGGTAACTGGGTGACGAATTGTTGAATTAGGCAGATGCAAAAATGAGGTGTCTACAGATGCCTCTCTTTGGCATATGGTAGAAGCAAACTAGATAGCCAATCTATTGTGATAGATAATGCGACATCCGAATGCCAAAGCTAGTGATAGCTCATTTTGCAGCTTGATTCGACAATTTGTCAAAATGTCCAGATCCTTGAGGGTAAGTTCTCCTTGGAATAAAAATGTCAGATCCTTGAATTTTGGAAAATTCTCCTTGACTGATGTAAATGCATTGCAAGTGCATGTGTGTGTAATTGTGTAGTGATAATTTTGAAAAGATGCATTTCCATTCAACATATTCATGATGAGAGAATAACAAACTTATTGATGAAAAACTACATAATAAAATCTGAGCAAAACCTGAGGAATTTATGAAGTAAAACTTGACTGAGTAAAATATGGGCATACATTGAACATAAGGTCTAAGCGTAATCTGAGCATAATTTGAGCATAATCTGAGCAAAAGTTGAATGTCTTACTCTACCTACTCGGGGTAAAAGAGTAATGAATTATTTGTCTGAGCGTCCTACTCTACCTACTCAGGGTGGAAGAGTAATGAACCTTTTTCTAGGAGTTCTACTATACCTACTAGGGGTGAAAGAGTAATGAACCTTTTCTGGGATTTCTACTCTACCTACTCGGGGTGGAAGAGTAATGAACGATTTTCTGAGAGTTCTACTCTACCTACTTGGGGTGAAAGAGTAATGAACTGTTGTCTGGGAGTCCTACTCTACCTACTCGGGGTGGAAGAGTAATAAATGATTTTCTGAGAGTTCTACTCTACCTACTCGGGGTGGAAGAGTAATGAACAATTTTTTAAGAGTTCTACTATACCTACTTAGGGTGAAAGAGTAATAAACTGTTTGTCTGGGAATCTTATTCTACATACTCAGGGTGGAAGAGTAATAAACTGTTGTCTGGGAGTACTACTCTACCTACTCGGGGTGAAAGAGTAATTTGGGAGTTCTACTCTACCTACTCGTGGTGGAAGAATAATGAACTGTTGTCTGGGAGTCCTACTCTACCTACTCGGGGTGAAAGAGTAATCTGAGAGTTGGGTGGATGAGTAATGAACTGTTGTCTGGGAGTCCTACTCTACTTACTCGGGGTGGAAGAGTAATTAACATTTTTCTGGGAGTTCTACTCTACCTACTCGGGGTGAAAGAGTAATGAACGATTTTCTGAGAGTCCTACTCTACCTACTCGGGGTGAAAGAGTTATGAACGATTTTCTGAGAGTTCTACTCTACCTACTCGGGGTGGAAGAGTAATGAACTATTGTCTGGTAGTCCTACTCTACCTATTCAGGGTGGAAGAGTAATGAACTTTTTTCTGAGAGTTCTACTCTACCTACTCGAGGTGAAGAGTAATGAACTATTGTTTGGGAGTCCTACTCTACCTACTCGGGGTGGAAGAGTACTGAACTATTTCTGGGAGTTCTACTCTACCTACTCGGGGTGAAAGAGTACTGAACTATTTCTGGGAGTTCTACTCTACCTACTCGGGGTGAAAGAGTAATGAACTACTTTGTCTGGGCAAAACAAACAAGAAATCAACAATACTTTCGGAAAGAGTTGCGTTTTATGAAGGTCCAGTCAACATTTTAACTTTCTTTGAACCTCAGGGGTTTTCAAAGTTATTATCAAAAGGGTACTTTTAAATTCAAGATTAACCTTATCCTTTGGGATTGAAATTGATCAGGCTTCATAACAAAATACTCCTAGTTTGATAGGGAATATTGCATTTGGGATAATCGAACACGTTTGAAAAAAAATGCCCCTTGTGTAAGGGGGGAAGTGAACTCTTTAGAAAAGGGAAGTGCCCCTATTATGAAAGTTGGAAATCTTTGATTACCGCAAGCGCAATAAAATTTTAACTTTTAATTTTGATTTCATTCAAGATTTTGAGTCAGGCTCGAAGAAATTGGAACAAAATATTTTTTTTTGAAATTCATCATAGTACTTACCTTGTGCTAGTATGAAATCATTGATTCAAAACGTTGGAGGTATGCTTTTCTATCCATGTGTTCTTTGAAGCTTTTGAAACCCCAATCAAATTGATCATTTTTTTTAGACTTACCTTTTCCATTCTTTCTATATGGATTGACCAGGTACTAGTGATTGATGGATATAACTCTTATTAGAACTCTCCACTATGTGCATTTTTTCACACTTCTATTCGTTCTATCTCTCGTTTCTTATTTACAAATATGAGATTACCAATCCTCTTTTATAGATAAAGATTGAGGGACTAGAATTATTCTTTTAGTAAGTTTCTTATCCATTAAGGTTTCTTACGAATTCTAAAGAATATTTATAATTCTAAAGATATTGAGATTCTTTAATATTGATATCTATAATGTATATAGAATCCTTGTACAATTAAACAACAAAAACCGTGAGGTCAATTTGACCATACGACATAGAGTTCTAACATTAAGACGATTTGGAATCCATAGAGATAATGTGGGATCAACTCCCATGGAAGCAACTTTTTTGGATAAAATGATAATGGCTTCTTAGAAACATATATTTTTGTTGTGATCCATGAACAAAATTAAGAAGAAATAAATTCAAGAGCTTTAGGATTGACATTTTTAAAGAATTGAATAGAATTGTTGATTGCATGACAAAAAGTGGAGTTTTAAGATAGGTTTGTTTGTTATTGTAGATCAAGTTAATATTCATCATGAGTTTTTATTTTTATTTTTTAAAAGATCATCTAGGTTAAGGCAGACCAAAACCAGCTACAATTTTAAATAATGAGCACCACTAGAATCCTGATTTAAGATTAGGAACAAATCAGTAGAGAATGATGTAGGATCCAACATATAGCATCCTAAAGAGCCTTGAAACGAAACTAGGTTGTTCGCATTCTTGTTGGTTTCTCTAAAAATATGGATGAAAATAACCTTCAGGAAGGATAGGAGTAGCCTTACAATGGACAAGGCTAAATGGTGTACATGCCAAGGGGAGTTCCATTGCTGAATGAGGATCCTAATAACGATAAGGGAATCAGATTGGACCTCAATTATATCGCACTCGTGGGAAGCAACCAATCTGACACCTTCAAGAATGCCCTGTAATTCATGATGGATGACATAATTGGGATGATTGCAACTAGCCATCGCAACCTTCATTCTTCCTTCTGAATCCCAAATTATGGCACCATAGCCACCACGCATATTGAAAAAGGTACCATCCAAGTTAATAGCCCAATAGTCATGCTGGGACTCCTTCTAAGATCAATAAACACTTCTTCTATGAGAGAAGGAAGCCTTGAAGTCCCAGGCATTTAAGATTGCTCTATTGTAGTCTAACTCTTCAATGTTTTCAAAGTCTTCTTCGAGCTTGAACCAAACATCCTCCAACTTCAATTGGTTCTAATAGATGTAGTTGCATCTTTCTTTACATGTGTGGTAGATGAATGCGCAAAGAGCCACTTGTTTCATCCTTTGTATTACAGAGTTCCCTTTGAAGTTTGATGGAGCCCAATTCCTAGGCAATCTAGTCACAAGGCAATGACGAAGAAATTCAACCCAAATAGGTTTCGAAAAGGAGCATTGACTAAATAGGTCATTCCTCTTGACTTGTCCTTAATTATGTTGGAGGATTTAACTTAGTTGAATGTAACCTCTTCTACATTTATAGCCCCTTGCTTATCGATTAAAAAAAAACTACTTGCACACCACAAGTCGCCCCTCGCACCCAATCTTAAAATAACTTATATTTTTAGATTTTTTTAAATTCTTACTAGTTGCACTCCTCTCTCTCTCTCTCTCTCTCTCTCTCTCTCTCGTTTGAAGGATGATGAAGAAGAAGCTTTCTATGTTTCATTTTGAATTTTTTTTTCTTTTTTTTTTTGTTGAAGGAAAAAGAGAGGAAGGACTTAAGGAGTGCAAGTAGTCCCTCCCAATTTCAATTGTCCCACACAACTCCACTTTTAAAATGTCAAAAGTGCATTTTGGTCATTTCAAAAGCTTCATAAGCATCTCGGTGACTTCTGCTTTCTCTGAAAATTCCAAAATACTTGCTTTATTTCCCTACTGTTAAGTCCAAATCGTCCGTCAAATCCAAGGTTCATAAAAATCATGATCTTGTAATATATTACAATACTTTAAAATGAAATGGCTAAATTACCCTTAAAACTGGGAAGTAGGTGTGCCAAATGAGAAGGGGCATTTCGGTAAACTTAATATTTGAAAATCTATTGCCGTTGACGCATTCAAACGCTTTGTATCCGTTGTTTTCGTCTACCGACCAAAACCTAGACTCCTCAAATATATTGGTCAACACGCGAAAATTCTTAAATAAAAATTCCAAAATATTTCTTTCCAAAGACTTCGGCTAACTTCCTCTAGCACTATAAATACTTCAAAACATCTATCTTCTCAACACATCCCCTAAGCCCCAAAAAAAACTCATCTTCCCAACATTCCAATCCCAATATCACCAAAGTTTCTAAATTTTCCTACTTCGACGGTGTCTTCGACCATGAACTTCCAACGAATAAGTACCCTTTCGCTTGTCATCATTATTGTTGTTGTGGTTTTAAGTCAAAGTGGTGTTGAGGTAAGTAGGATTTTGGTCGGGCATTTAACAACTATACATCACTTGTCTACACAACCCTCGGTTTACGAGCAAGCAAGATCGGCCGTGTTGGCTTGGTATATTGACATCTGGGCTGAGCCCTAGGAGCCTCGGTCACTAGCTTAGCCATGTAGCCATGTAGGAAAATATTGGATGTTTTGGAACTCTTGAAGCAACAAGAGCATGCATAGTGTAACTTAGCCATGTAGGAAAATATTTATAAGGAAAATTATACATCAAAATTACAATTCTTTTAAATTTTATAAATGAAATAATTATTATTTTTGCTTGAGTTCCTAATTGGAATCACTTTGCCGTGTTTGGAATCTCACTTTGATTTATGAAGAGTTTTGAAAGTCCAAGCTATATTGCATTGGGATATAATTAAAAAAGAATCAGGATCAGGTAAGGTATTCTATTCAAAGGAACGGTGTCCACGTGGCATGTAACATGTTTTAGTAAAGGCCTTTTTTACTTACTATGTTAGATGTTAGTCAAGAAAGTGTTTTTGTTTTACTTGGAGTATGAAACACGTTGGACTCCTAACCAAGTCATTTACTATATTTGCATGCAGTTCGATGTATTTAATCACCATCCAAAATGTGCCATGTTTGACACCATACATTACTGTATGGTCGAGACAGATCGTGAGTACTCATTCCCAAATTAAAAAATAATAGTAAATTAGAATTCATTACACTACGTGAAAACTTCAACAGAAAAAATTGACGGGTCAAGGCCTAAGAATTTTTGGTCTAGGATCATCGAAATTCTAGATATTCCCAAATTTGACGGATTAGAGTTATCAAATTTCTCCCATCCTTCATTAATTTAACAGTTTTGGTCCGTCAAAAAAAACACTATAAGAAAAATGATCTATAGCAACGACTTATAACAACGGTCAGCTAAAATATGTGGCTATAAACCATTTAGTTGCACCCGAAACTTAAGTTGTTATTGAAATACTCCGTCACTCCCACTCCTACTCACACTCTCCCTTCCTCTCTCAACTTCACTCTCCTCACGGGTCAGCAAACCCTCTTCTAGTCCTCCCTCCCTCCCTCTCTCTCTCTCTCTCTCTCTTGCTCTAGACTCAACACGTTCATGCTGGATCCATAGCGTCGCTCATCAGGTTTGTTTTTTTTGTTTTGTTTTTCCACTCTTGAACTATTCTAGGGTTTGAGCTATTGGTCTCACTCAGTAATTTTGATTTTTTTTCTTAATTTCTTCAGATCTGTGAGTTTGAGCTATCAAATTTTCTCTTTCTATATAATCTTCAGTGGCTTTGGTTCTAAGTTTTCAATCTGATATCGAAAATTTTAATCAGGTTCGATAGTCTAGTTTTGGTTCAATTTCAAATCCAAATCCCTATTTCTTTAGTGTTGGTTCAATTTTTAGTTCGATTCCAAACCAAAATCCTAGTTTCTATAGTTTTGATTCTATTTTGAGTTCATATTCAAACCAAAACCCTAATTTCTCGTTTTATAGCTAAGATTTTAATCAAAGAAAATGGTACTTTTGATTATGGTGTAGCAATCAATCCCTAAACCCTAGATTTCATTTTCTAGGTTTTTAATATCAAGAGGAGATCAACTCAGTTGAGTTTCCGCATCGACAAGCAAGTTTTTAAAGCTTTTATTTCTTGATATTTTGATATTTCAACTCTGATCTCAATCACATTTTGGATGAAATTAGATTTCTGATGAGTTTATGGTTTAATTTCAATTTAAAAGACTTAGATTTATGGTTTCACTTTGATTTTTTTTTTTTTTAAATTAAACCTTGATTTCAATATAATCATTTATTTTAGTCGGTCTGGACTCTTGCTTGCCTCTCTCTCTCTCTCTCTCTCTCTCTCTCTCTCTCACTTTCGATTGAGTCTTCTATGAAAATCCCCAATTAAATTAACCTAGTAAGTAAAAAAAAAAAATTTACCTTTGAAATCGTTGATCGAGAGATAAACAATGTGCTTTGGTACAATTATGATCATTTTCTTATCCATTTTTTCAATATGGTTTTGATTTGTACCATTTGTTAATGCTATTTAATAAATGTTAATCTATTTATTTTGACAGTTCAATTTCCCCTCCAATTAAAGTCAATATGATTTTGATTATCCCTTCTGTAATGGGCTAGAATAGAAGTAGCACAACCCAAGCTCACAACTTGAATGATGCATCAAAGGTATATCCATTTGATTTGCTCATTTTTCCATTCTTTGATTAATGGGTGGGACCTAAATTATACATGCAAGTGACATGGGTAGGCACTAGGCTTTTCAAGATAATTGCACCAGCAGCAACTATTGTGGGTGGGGATAGTAGCAACTAGTAACTAGCAACAACAAAAACAACTTAATAGGAATCAAAATTTGTTTATTGGCAATATGTCAACCAATTGAGCTATGTTTTGACAATTACTAGCGTATTACCAAAATGTATTCAACAAGAAAAAAAAAACCCTATGCATCTATAAAAAAAAACCCTATGCATCTATAACAATTTAACTGCCACTAAATGTTGACATTTATTCCTTCTAGAGAAATGCCTGGTTATTTTGTTACATGTGAGATTGGGATTCAATTTCTGATGTGGACTCAATTGTAGTAAGAGAAAAAGGCACTTTATTCATTATGCATTCACCTTTTTGTGTTTAAATCAGTTTAAGTCTAAGCATTCATCTGTAGTGTTTTGTCTTTCAATATCCTCAAGATCCATTATCAACTTGAAAAGGTTAAGGTAACTATGATGTTATTTTTCTTAACTGCTTCATGTTTAGCTTCCTTTTATGCCCATATAATCTAGGGAAATTTTCAGTTTAGTTGAACCTTAATTTAGGAAACTCTGATGGTTTGAGAGCTAATTCTATTTTATTAAAAAATTGCATCATTTCTGATAGAATTTCTCATCTATCATTGTGAGCACATCAAGGTCTACAAGCTCTTAAATAGATGACACTAATTTATAACAATTGTATTTATACACTCTATTTTTGGAACTCAATATGGATGCCATCTTAAGGTCATTGCTAGATTGATGTCTTGAAACTATTGTGAAGGATAATCGCCTGCAACTATTGAGACCGAGTTAAGTTATATGACTTTCTGATAATACGTTGTTCATGTCTCCTATGTAAAAAAGGATTCTGTTCATATTTCAAATTATAGATCAAGATAATGAAAGGAAAAGACTCAAGAGAGAACAAAGTCTATCGATTGATCAAATAAACAGCGGTGGAGAAAGCTTCCATCCAGAATTTGCGTGGCAATTTGGCTTTTTGAAGAAGTGTAAAGCCTGTTTCTACGATATGTCGATGTTTCCGTTCCGCAACTCCATTTTGTTTAGGGGTGTGTGGACAGGAAATACGATGTTGAATACCACAAGTAGATAGGAAATTAGCAAATATCTTATTCACAAATTCAGTGCCACCATCAGATTGAAGGAATTTAATTTTAGTGCCGAACATATTTTCAACAAGAAGTTTAAATTTGCAAAAGTAGGAAAAAGTTTCAGATTTTTTAATTAAAGGAAAAATCCATGTGTATTTTGAGTTATCATCCACAAAAATCAGATAGTAACAATGACCTTCACATGATAGTTCTGAAGCTGGTCCCCAAAGATCAGAGTGAATCAAATGCAGGGGTGAAAAAGAAGATGATTCAGATATTGAAAAAGGTAAACAACTGCTTTTATTTATAGAACAATCTAAACAAGTTACATGTTTTGTACTACCAGTAAAATAAAGACACTTTGAACGAATCAAATGTCCAAAAATTCAAGAACCGGGATGACCCAAACGTTTGTGCCAAACATTTAAAAAAGAATTTTTGTGCCCCATACCCGAAAAAGTTGTAGGGATCAATGTGGAAGTAGATGATGATGAAGAAACTGCTTGGATAGGAAAAAGAAAATCTTTACTAGGACCTTGGTAGAGAATCCTCCCCGTGCGACGCTCCTTGATACAAAAACCATGAGGGTGAAAAATAAAAACACAATCATTATCTTTAACAAAACGAGAGATGGAAAGAAGGTTAGCTTGAATATGTGGCACACGTAAGATATCCTTCAAAAGTAGAAGAATTTGTAAATAGATGCATATTTCCAACACTAAGAATGGGTATAGTATTACCATTAGCAACAGTGATTTGGTTTGTGCCATGATAATCACTTCGATTGGTCATGGTAGAGGGGTCAGCCGTCATATGATTGGTAGCACCTGTAGACGGATACCAAGTGGTGTCATACGGCTGAGGAGAAAGATTCATGGCAGAAAAGGCTGCAGGGAAATCATCTGGTTGATAAGAATAGTTGTGTCGTTGGTGACATTTCAAGGCACCATGACCAGGCTTGCCGCATATTTGACAAACGATGGAGGCATGAGAATTAGTACTAGAAGCACCTTTAGATAATCCAGTAAACTAGTGTGGATGTGCACCTGTTAAATTTCCTTGAGTATTGGGTTGATTGAAGTTACGTCCACGTCCACATCCACGTCCACCACCATGGCCATGACCACGACCACGATTATGAGAGGTAAACAGAGCAGTTGTGAGTTGTGAGGGTGACTAATGATAGAGTTCTAGTCGTTTTTCACGACTAAGAAGCATGCTGTAAAGAGCTTCAAATGAGGGAAGTTCAATGTTAGAAGTTACTGCCGCGACGATAGGGTCATAGTCTAGTCCAAGACCATCAAGAGCATAACAAATAAGGTCTTTATGTGAAACTGGTTGTTGAATAATTGCAAGTTCATCGGTAAGGAGTTTTATCTTGTCCATGTATTCAGAGATAAACAAAGAACCTTTCTGTAAGTTTGAAAGTTCGTGCTTAATTTGATAGAGTCTAACATGAGTTTGAGAAGTAAATGCCCTGTCTAAGGCATCCCAGACAGCACGAGCTGATGTATAGCCGACGATTTGTGCAAAGATTGGTGGTGTGAGAGTTGTATGGATCCAATTGAGAAGGATCTGATCTCTCTTCTTCCACTCTAAAAATGCTAGATTGGCAATGGAACGTGTAATAATACCATCACTCAACGCCGCATCAATGGTTTATGGCAGAGGAGGAGAAGTTCCGTCAACTAAACCAAGCATATCAGACCCATACAAGATCGGTAAGAGTTGTCTCTTCCACATGAGGTAGTTAGATCGATCTAACGTAATGGAGACTTGAGAGAGATTGGGTATGTTGGGTAGCAAAGAAGTTGAACTTGAAGTCATAAGTAGTCTTCTATGAAAGTATAGAATGGAGAAATTTTTTTTTTTTTTTTTTTTTTAGTCTCACCTTGGCTCTGATACCATGAAAGATCAACTAAATTAGAGAATAACTTATTCTCTCAACTTCTTTTCTTACTTTCTATTTATTGAAGAGATTACTTATAGAGTACATAAGAAAACTAAATAACTGAATAACTAAACATAACTCCACTAATTGACATGATCTTATTTGAATGAAGATGTGCGTGGGACAGTTATAGACCACTACTTCATGAATGAGAGTGGGATAGACTTCTGCTGTAACTGTCAATGTGGATTGATGATGTGGATTCATTTGTGCTTAGATTATGAGAGTGAACTGTTTTACAAGTACCATGCAGTACCTCTACTTGACTTGGCCGGATATATCATTTGCTGTAAATAAATTGTCACGGTTAATGCACCAACCCACCATGCAACACTGGTCAAGTGTTAAAAGGGTGTTCTGATATCTCCAAGGGACATCCACTCATGGTATACTTATTCACAAATCTTCCTTACTCAATTTGCACGCCTTCTCGGATGCGGATTGGGCAAGGGATGTGAATGATCACACCTCCACATCTGCGTATATTGTGATCTTGGGTGCCACACAGATAAGCTGGAGCTGCAAAAAGGAAAAGACAGTTGCTCGCTCCTCAACTGAAGCTGAGTATAAGTATATGACTTCTTCTACCGCTGAGCCAAATTGGATTCAGAATCTTCTATCTGAACTTCGCATCTCCGCATCCTCTCCCCCGACCATTTACTGTGATTATGTGGGAGCCACCTACCTATGCACCAATCCAGTTTTTCATTCAAAAATGAAGCACATAGCTATTGACTTTCACTTTGTCCACGATCAAGTCTCCAAGAACAAGCTTCGTGTCTCGCATATGCACACTGCCGATCAGCTTGCTGACTCCTTAACTAAGCCACTCTCTTGTCAGCCATTTCTTCGACAACGTTACAAGATTGGCGTTCGCAATGGAAGTCCAATCTTGCGGGGGCATATTAGCGGAAATCTCAACCAACTGACAAAGCTTCAGATTCGTATCTCAGTGGGAATCTTCAGATTTGTTAATACTGATATTTGGTTCCACTTCTGTAGACTATTGTTATTGTTCAATTTTATAACCGCATATCAGTAACTAATTCTGATACTCATGATGTATATATTCATCACTTTAATCAAAAGAAGGCTACAACCAGTTGTTCATAATTTGGTCTACGCTCGCCATCAATCAGCTTGAACCTAAATTGAGCCTGTACCAGCCCGCCCAAGTAACAACCCCCATCTATCTATTTAAAAATGTGTTCTCTTCAGGGTAATGGGGTGATAAGTCCTTAGGTCTGTCAATGTACTTCATAAAGATAATATCGTACTATTGGTAAGAATAGTGAATCTTGTTCTAGTGGGGTAGATTTTTATCTTCAACTCATCAAAAAAAATTCGATGTGCAAATAGAAGAATACCTCAGATAAATATATCTTCTTCAAAATTTTGATACATGCAATGAGGTATATATATAATTTGGTCCCAATGTCCCCTCCACACACACATACACGTGTGCGCACACTTTCACCGATTTGCATAATATCTTGATGGGATCTGCTTAATTGATTCAGCTATGATAAATATCTCACATGCATGCCGATTTTGGTGAAGAAAGTGACCAATATAACTTATGCCCCACGTAGTAGTCCATGGCTTCAACAACATGGTGGGGGGTCTCCTATCTTTCCCCCGGGGAAGGATGTTGCTTTCGAGATGATCAATCCCCTTCAAAGCAGCAAGTTCAGGGAATTTATCAATAGTGAAGTGAGAGAATGGGTGAAAAGGCCTATGAGGAGCCCACAATACAGCTAATAGAGGACAACTAAAGGTCAAGTTCTTTGGAATGCTGATGTTCTTGATGCTCGACGAGTAGGAGGTCCTACACAAAGTGGACTTCGTTCGATTACTTGGGGAGCGATCATATTTATAACTTAATCAACCTCACAAATTATAATTGATTGAAACAAGTGCGCAAGTATGATCATCATCTTCAAAGCCTTATCCCAAAACTTGAGAAAATTTTAAATGTCCGCACACGACTTTCCCTTTTTATTATATATGCCAATCTAGTAGGTGACCTAACTGTACACACATCAGAATATTTTCCATAATATTAGGTTCGTTTGATTAACTAAGTTGGTAAGACATGTGGAGAGCTTAATCCCATGACCTATGTTCACACACACTCACCACTAACCCTTTGTAGGCCAAACAAAAATGAAAAAAGAAAAAAAAAAAAAAAAAACTTAACCGTCTAATTAGTAAAATCTTTCTTTCGTGATGTCTCCTCCCCTCGATATAACAGCCAACTCAAATCATTGAGATCAACATTCCAATCATCAATCTCAAGAATTTGAATCATAGATCCCGATGATTCATTTTGAAATGTCGAGATTGACGGTTTTAACAAGGTCGATCTCAAAATTTTGATAGTTGATCTCAACAATTACAATCTTTGATCTTGACAATTGAAACAAAGGTCGGTCTCAATGATTTTAATTGTCGATCTTGAACATTTGAATCATCAATCGCACCAATTGAAAGGGGGGTCTAATTAGGGGACATTTAGAAAGAAATCTGGCCTGCAGCGTGCATGCATTAAGTAATTTTCCCTATTGATAATGGTTGCAATTGGTCCCAGACTCTCCAAGTCGGAATTTGGTGTTAGAACTCATTTGCCAATATCACTCTTAGGCTCTGCTTTGTACACTGCAAATGCAAATTATTTATGCAGCAAATTTTTTGCAATGAAAAATTTACCATTGCTTGGTAGCTACCTGGAAATCTCTTGTGAAATCATATTTTGTGTTTAGTTGATATTTGCAATAAAAAAGTTTTGTAACGATTCATTGTCAAAACAAAATGTAGAAATAATTTTAACTTATTTGTACTAAGGGTATTACAAAATTACCCTCAGTAAGTTTTACAAAAACCATGCATATGAATTTACAAAAAATACCCCTATGATGAAGGATATTTTTGTTATAATATAAATGAGCGGTATTCTTGTAATTTTTATATGCACATAAATGTATCTTTGATGAGATTTATTTTTTTGTGAATAAATACCCTAGAAAGTAACTTGTAAGTTAAAAATATGTTTGATGAAGGGTATTTTTGTTAGTTCAATATGCAATCAAATGTATCTTTCAACAGGGGTATTATTGTAAAGTTACATGCATATTATTATAACATGTAGTGAAATAATTTAATTACTATTTTAATAATTTTGATATGCCCAGGTTGGAGTTGAATAATTTTGCATATGATTTGCGATACCTTTTATCTGTGTGCCCCCAAACACCCATAAAATTAATTTCAGAAAATTATTTGCATTTGCTAATGATTTGGAGCTTTCCAAGCGGTGCAGCAATGTATTCAAAGCACAGTAACAGAATTGTTTCTAAGCTTTATTTTTCTTCACCTTAATCTTAATCTTGGCTTTCTCTCTCTTAAATAACTTTCATTTACTAGGATAAATAAAATAAGATTTTTGCTTCCTCAGAAGAGCTGGAAATGAGCATTATTTAGGTCCTAAATTAAGATTCCATGAATTTTTTTTATTTTTTTTTGTAGGTAAGATTCCATGAAAATTGAAAGCCCAATCCAATACGAGTTGCATAGGGTCTGATCCCTGATCAGATCCTCCTCATCAGATTGATTGGTACCAAATCGACCCTGATCTCAGCCTTACTTACTAGAACCCAAATCCTAGATCCAGACCCGAAGATAACGAATCAGTACAGACGTGATTAGAGATCCATTGACAGCCCTAGTTGTGACTTGTGACTTTACATGGTAAGGGCGCCGTGTTCTAAGTGGCTCTACAAGATGTCCAGTTAAGTCCACCAATGTATAAACTAATTAAACAAAGGGATGAATTAAATCATAAAAATGCAAAGTCAGTTTATCTTAATTTCACAATGTTCTAACAAACAATCAACAACTATCTATCTATCTATCTATCTATGAAAATGACACTAATATAGTCTGCTGCCCATGAACATGCATGCAATATGTTAAATAAACTACTAGAGAACGCAGTTGCTGCAGCCTCAGAATGGATTGCCTTCCAGTCTCTGTTGATCATCTGCATTAAGGTTTCCCCACCCACCACCCCAACAAGTATTTCATCAGATCTTCTCGTCAACCCACACAAACACAACTAAAATACAAACTTTTGTTAACGTCACCTCAAATCATATGTAAAATCACCGCAGAATTAGCATACATCTTGGGGTGGCGTTGGCAAAAGTTGGTGTGGCAATGAAGCTCTAAATAATAATAATAATAAAAAAAAACAAATGCAATAATAAAGCCGCATGAAGATACAAGAAATATATGTACCTTTAAGTATTTTGGTTCGACAACGGAATGAATAAATCCCTCCTAATCCTCAATGGCACCATATTAAACGACAAAAAATAGACAAGACCCAGAGATAAATCATTAGCCTGTAACTTTTATCACACCTATTTCATCGATCTTTGAGCTCTTATGCTGAATCATTGTAGGGGAAAAAACGGGTTAAGTCAAGAAAAACAAAAAAACAAAATGCAGTTTTGAGTGTTCAAATGGAATTGATAGGAAAATACTTCTCTTTGTTACCTTACTTTTCTTGTGTTTCTGGATATCAGTGAGATTTTCAGCCCCATCATGCTTCCTCTTCTGGAAAGTTAAGAATATAAGACACGATTGAGAATAGCTAATTATAATTTAAAAGGAGAAACAATCCAAAAAATTCCCTATTTTACATTGTATTGATCTTGGATCTCTATCACACATACAATTGTCACATGCTCATGAATCCCAAGTACAATATACCTCACCATCATTTCACATAATGGCCTAAAAAGAGTTCATTAGGGCCAGGCATAATGTAAGAGTTGGCTTTCAGCCAGATTATTCATGAGAGCTGCTACTGGCATGGCACCCCAACTTTTACTTATTACACCCCAATTTCTTAAATTATTTATCACCCCCAAATTAAAGATTAAAACACACCATTCAAACATTACAAAGGTTTGGCTCAAATTATTATCTCAACATTTTAACACTAATTCAAAAAATTTCAGTAGTTGTTTACAATTATGATTAGACTCATAAATTCTTAAACCCCAAAAAATAGAAATCTAGCCAAAAAAAGAGCTGCAATTGGCACCCCAATTAAAAATAAAGAAAATAAGTAAATGGTTGAGAATAAGTAAAAGTTGGGGTGCCAATAGAAACTATGTCTCAATTTTTTTATTAGATTTTTTTTTTTTGGTTTTAAGATTTTATATGAGCCTAATCATAATAGTAAACAACTACTGAAATTGTTTGAACAACTACTGTTATAATGTTTTCTAACGTTTACATATCTGTAACGATTGAATGTGTTTTATTTTATAACTGGGGTGTGACAAATAATTTAAGAAATTGGGGTGTAATAAGTAAAATTCGGGGTGCCAATAGCATCTCTGTAAAATATGAGAGAGCTTCTATAGGCACCCCAACTTTTACTTATTCCACACCATTTGCTTATTTGCTTTATTTTTAATTGGGGTGTAATAATTAAAAGTAGAGGTCAGCTCTCTTATTCATTTATGTTTCCTGACACTAAATAACATGTCCAATGCATGGATCTGACCTAGCCCTATCGCATTTGTTTCTCCTCAAACGTAGCTAAATAGTTACTTATATGTCATCTAAAGCAGGTATTACTCAAATGTCTTTGATGGTCATTTGTACATCTTTTGCCAGTCAAACATTTTGATTGCTAATAGCCAAAACAAACAATAAACAAGAAAGATTACAGGAAGCCATACAAAACATAAAGGTCCAGAGATGATTGAAATCCAAACCTTGTCATGGTGTTTCTTTGAAATATCCGCACCAGTATCCTGATGCCCACTTTTATCTTTCTTTTTCTCCTTATCTTTATCTTTACTTCGGTCCTTGTGACGGTGTTTGTGCTTCTTATGCTCCTTGTCCTTGTCCTTGTCCTTGTCTTTGTCCTTATCCCTGTCCTTGTGCTTTTTATGCTTCCTCTCCTTGTCTTTGGACTCACTTCTTGATTTCCCTGCAATTGTAGGAATCCCCTTCTCTGCCTGTTGAACACCATGACAGAAATGGATCGGCACTTCAGTCCATTTTTTTACGAGAAGTATAGTAGTACGAACACCATGATGTCCTGAAGCATACGAAGTGAGACTGACACTCGATGAAAAAAGATCCAACTACACTACAAACAACAATAAATTCAAATGTGGTAAATTTCTTACAGATGGCAGTTCAATTGGTGCTGTTTCTCTCAGTTGAAAGGCTTCCCTAAGTGTATCCAAGTCAAAAGGCTGTATGTGAGCATTTGTATCTCTTGTGTATGAGGTATTTTGTAAGAGTTGATTCAATTCCATCCCTTCTCCTTTCCTAATTTCGGTGTCTCCCACCACATTGTGAAGGTAGTGTGTATCTGAGACCGATAATGGAAGTGGCCTCTTGCAAAAGTACTCATGGTGGGCACACAATTTGTAGTGATTTATAAGATCCACAGCACCAGAAAGTTCTCGGGGCCCTGAAGTCTCAAAAAGAACCTCAGTTAACCCAAATATCAAAAAAAATAAAAAAAAATTTGCAACAATGAAGTAATGTGGAACCAATTCGTAAACCAAAGCCATTTGCACAAAATATATGGAAAATGAGAAGTATCAAAATTATCCCTACTCATTTATCATAGGTCAGAATTCTACTGAGGTGACACCTGAGTTTACACCTTATGCCCATGGTTTCAAATCTCGGTACAACATCTCTCGACTCGTTCATGAACGAGAGCGTGTTGTCTTGGACGGTCCATCTTGTCTTTAGACAAGATAAACCATCTAACTTGGTTTACAATTATTTATTGCTATATAGTTATATCAAAATAATTTTAAAAAGGTAGCTTAGAGGTGTTTAGTCACAAGATCATATTTTATCTAGATCATAGATATTTAAATTATAAAAAATTTAATTCTTTTAATAAAAAATACGAAATCCCAGTTGACTTGTTCGAGTTTTACTGACCAAGCAGAGATTTTCAAAAATATAGCCCAAGTCATCTTGGTTGTCAATCGAAACACTGTGCAACAGGATTCTGATTGACAATCTGCCTCATCCATGACCAATACCAAGATGACTCAGGCGAGTCATCTCAGTCAGCGACGAGATTTGACACCATGCTTATGCCACCTCATATTGGCCATAGTCCAGGTTTAAAATTGTCTCAGTAGGAACTATTACAACTGTCCTTATCATAGGTTCATAAACCTGCTGGAGTAAGACTTGGACAATACCGATTTTCGATCAATTGCACAAGGTGCAAAACGAGTTGTTCACAACTCAAAGAAAACAAAGACAGGTGATAGACAAAAAAATTAATATATATATCATATCTAATGTAAAATCATTACTATTATTTTGATAGAGTATATAACTGATTGTTCAATGATTTAAATATATGCATTTTGTGCAAGGAGAATGATAAGAGTGTCAACCATATACTCATCATTTGCAACATTGTGTGAAAGGAGTGCAGCTTCTTTCTTTTCCAATTTGGCTGTAGTTAGGTCTTATCTAGAGATATTGCAATACATTTTCTTTTTATAAATGTTGTTTGGTATCATGGGGAAAATACTTTATACTCAAAACAACTGGATTTTTAAAGATAGAAGTCGGACTTCGCCAAAGTTTGCCTGTAATAGGTAAACTCTTGATAGAATTGGTAGTTTGCCATCAATGAATTCCAAAGGATTAAGATGGGAAGCTAAGGTTGTAATTCCGGGTTTGTGGTTTATGGAGCAATTACAAACTGTTAATTGATGTATGAGGAAATGTTTTTTTTTTTTTCTTGTAAATTCAAAAATCTATTCCCCTCCTGGCACAATTTTTCCAGCTTAGCACAAAACTTGTAATCTAAACCCTCTCCTACCTACACCCAGAAAAAAATGGGGCTAAACTGAGATCTTGATATAATCAATCGAATTAAGATTTAACAATTTTACTCTTTAGAAACTAAATTTCCCCAACTTAATGATTAAATCTCACTTAAAGAAAAGTATGTAGTCATCATACTCATTTTAATAAACAACTACATAAACAAGTGCAACAAATAATTATTTCATTATCGTAAAAAATAAACACATTACCTCTTCCAAACTTCTTGCCTTCAGAATTCATTAGCTCAGACCCAGAGAAAAAACATGGGCATATATTATCTGAAACTGATTCCGAAACTGAATCTGAATATGAATCTGAATCTGAGATATATAAAAGTGTGATTTAGTAGCCATCAACTATTTAATAACCCGACCAGAAAGGCAGAAACATTCAACAAAGTACATTCTCACTAATGGATGATCATCAATCAAAAATAAAAACAAGTTGAGAAGATTAACATACACAAAACACTACTAACTACGGTACAGAGATGCAGAGAACCAATGCTTATAGATTAATTACCAATATCAACAAATCTGCAACTTTAATAATAAAAAATTATATTAAAAAAAAAAAACCTAAATAAAGATACCTCTTATAATCAATTAGCCCAGCTCTCTAAAATCGACGTTCTTTCTTGATCAAGGGAGCAACTCAGATCCTCAACGAGTAACCAATTATCACTAAATAAATCCCTCAAACAGCAATTAAAACAAACTTGAATTCCTTCTGCAAGTAAAAGAAAAAAAAAACCCTAGAAATTCAAAACCCTAGAAATTCGAAATCTGAACGAGTGGAAACCTTGTCAAATAGAAAGTAAAATTACCAAATCGAGGGTTGTTAAGGTTGAAATCCAACGTTTGGGGTGAATCAGAAAGTAAATAAATAAAGAGATCGATCTAGCAGAGGAAATAGGGGTCCTGCTTGTTCTTTCGAAAGACCAAAATATATTTTATATGTTTATGAATTAGTATTTGGTATTGCTGATTTTGTCAGGAATTGGTCCAGCTGCAATATATTTGCTTTCCACGTGTACAATAGTTGGACCTTTTAGTTTGCTTTCGGTTGCTCGCGCACGTTAACGGGGTTATCTCATCTACGTGTAAGTTCGTTAATATGCAGCTGGACCAAATTTAATCCCTAATCATAATTGTACTATACTATACTATCCCAAGTGCGACGGCAAGAGTGGTAGTGGCTTGGCTGTGTTTGGGAAAGCCGTTGGAAGGCTAAATTCACCGAACACGTTCCTTTTTTTTGGAATTTTAATGTTTGGCATCGTTAATAAGTATTTTTAATTGCTGATTCGTTCATAAAAATTCAGCCGAATCTCTCGACTACCCACGCTTCAACGAGCCTCCGCAAAATCCATGGTTCCACAAAAAATAGATTAGAAAGTTCAAAATATAATCGAAACCCAAATCGAAATCTCAATCTGCTTTTTCTTCCCAAATCGAAGAAACCCCAACCGCAGATGAACTCAGCACAGACTCTAATCTCCTCGATGAAGAATCTCGTATTTGTAGTCTTGTCAGAGAAATTAACAACAAATCTCTTGATCTCGGACCCAATGGTCGACCTCTCTTCACCACCACCCAATCTGTCTCTCGACTCACCAAAAGAGATACCTGCACTTAACATTCATTTCAGCTCTCTCTCTCTCTCTCTCTCTCTCTCTCTCTCTCTCTCTCTCTCTCTGCACTTAACATTCATTTCAACTCTCTCTCTCTCTCTCTCTCTCTCTCTCTCTCTCTCTTTAAATTCTCTATTTTTCTTTTTTAATTTTGTGTTATCTCTCTCTCTCTCTCTCTCTCTCTCTCTCTCTCTCTCTCTCTCTCTTATTAAATTCCCTCTTTTTCTTTTTTAATTTTGTGTTATCTCTCTCTCTCTCTCTCTATCTTATTAAATTCTCTATTTTTCTTTTTTTATTTTGTATTATTGACTTTTAGGTGAAATTTCCATTACGTATTTAACTTTAAATTTTACCTTATTAGAAAAAAAAATATTGTTTTTTATTTTTTATTCCAAAAAATTACACTTTATAAACATCAATTTTTCTCCCACTTATGTAAAATGTTTGAATTCTGAAAATGGTAGATGAATATTAAGCTGAAATGAGAATTTCACAAAAATCAGCCTTATTTTTAAATAAAAAAAATTCTTTGTGTATATCTTATCTTATTAAATATACGGTTCCATTATTTTTAAATTTTTTCTTATGTTATTTTTCTTGAATATATATATATATATATATATATATATATATATATATATAGATTTTGTGGTGATGCAATGAGGATGATTTAAATGCGATTTTGGGGGAGGGATTACAGATGGGGATTATAACAGAGTTTGAAGAGTCGAAACAAAGTGCATTGGTTGTTAGACAGAACTTCTTGGATCTTTGAGATAATTTTAGACGCATTGTTGATCCACCATTGTGGTCCTCCGATGGTAAAGGTGTGAGCTTAATTAAATTTTAATCACATTATCTATTAAAAAAGAAAGCTAGAAATGTGAGAAAGGCACCTACAAGTTGGCACATATTAGAGAAAGTAAAATAAAATACTTATTGTTAACATATTAATACTTATATTAGATAAATAATTTTTTTTTTTTAATATTATTTTTAATTTTATCCAATAATTTTTAGATAACAGGTTACCAAACAGTTCAGCATTTTAACAGCACAATTAAATAGCATGTTACCAAACAATATATTCAATTCAGCAAGTTGCTTCAGCAACAGCAACAGCAACTTTCTCTCAGCTTCAGCAATTTAATTCAGCATCAACAACTTTACATACAGTTTTTCCAAACAAAGCATAAGTGAGTATCATTGTTTTAAAGCCAAAGTATCGGTGAGATGAGCAAGAATAACCCTAGGGGCCACCCTCAGGATTTATCATGAAAGCACCTAATGCATGTGTAGGGATGGGACTTTAAATGCCTCGAGAATTCGTCGGGTGCTCTGAGAGGCTCAAATACCATAATTGAGATGACAAATAAGATATGGACTGAGCTAAAAAGGCTTTGTCATTCAAATGAATGATCATAAGGTGGTAGTGACGTTTCTCAAGGAAAATATACTCACACGTTACGGTTCATCTAGGGGTGCACATGGTTCAGATTGGTTCGATTTTTGGTAAAATTGGAATTGAACCAAACATGACCGATTCTACAAAGTTGGAATCGAACCAATCAAATTACCCTATAGAATCGAACCAATCCAAATCAACCTTGGTTCGGATCGGTTCTCAATTCTCATACTTATTATTTTTAATAATAAAAAACCAAGCAAAATAAATATTAAACAAAGTATCACACATAACACATTAAAAATAAAAAATCATGAAAAAATTAGAAAATAAAAATCATTTAACACTTACCTTGTAAGTGATGATTGAATATCAAAGTTATTCTTAAAATCAAATGTTGATTGTTGCTTTAAGATTAAAAAATAAAGAGAGAACATTTTTTATGAGTTTTTGTTAAAAAAAAACAGAGGAGATGAAGTTGAAGTTGAGAGAAAGAAATGGGTTGCCTCTTTATTTTTCGATGAGGTGGAGAGTGACGAGATGAATGAGGGAGATGAACAATAGTTAGGTTTTCTTCAAACTTGTATATATAAATTGGTTCAGTTCTATTATACCCCTAATCCATAACTGAACCAAATCAATCAAATTTTTTTTTACAATCCATACCCGAACCAATCCAATCCAAATGGCTCGGATTGTTCAGTTCTCAGATTTACCCAATCCAATGTGTACCCCTAGGTTCATCCTAAGTTATCATTAGAGATGTAAAAAAGAATTTTCGCAATTATGTTTTCGAATCTGTAATGAGAAAGTATGAAATAACTCATAAAGTTGCTACCCCTTATCACCCTCAAACAAATAGACAAGTTAAAATCTCTAATCAAGATATAAAGACAATTTTAGAGAAAAATGTCAACACTACTCGTAATGTCGTTGCGACTCATAGATGCTCTATGGGCATATCGCACAGCTTACAAAGTATCTATAAAAATGTCTCCCTACAGGCATATTTTCGAAAAAGTCTATCATTTGTCAGTCGAATTAGAACATCAAGCATATTAGGTTATTAAATGCCTAAACTTTAACCTTAGCCAAGCAGGGGAGAACAAGAAACTATAACTCAATGAACTTGATGAAATTGAGAATGATGCCTACGATTGTGCTAGGAAATACAATGATAGAACAAAAATGATGTACGATAAGCTCATCCTAAGAAAATAATTTCAACTAAGGCAGAAGGTTCTACTCTACGATATTAGGTTATATCTTTTTCTTGAAAAATTGAAAATTAAATGGTCAAGCTCGTACATAGTCTATTTTATGCACCAACATAGTGCAATAGAAATTCTTAATCCTAAGGATGGGTTAAATTTCAAAGTCAATGGATAAAGACTTAGGTCGTATCTAGAGTATTCCATTCCAAAAAATAATGAGGTCCAACTCGAGGATTCTATTTATCAAGATTAGAACTATCATCCACTTAGCTAAAAACATCAAACTTAGCACTTCTGAGAGGCAACTAATGATTTTAGATTTTTTAGGTAACCGATGATTTTTTTTAGAATAAAGTAGTATTTATTTAAAAAAAAAAAATAGATTTCAATGTTTTAAATTTTTTTAAAATTATTCCTATATCAGAAATACATCAAATCAGGTATTTTCCACTCTTTTACCTTACCTTTTAAGTTATTTTCAATTCTGTATTTCATGCATTCATTCTAGAAATTAGAATATTAATGACAATATTCAGTTTAGATTTGGTGGTATGGATTGGTCAACCAAATATTTGTTTTATGGTATTTTTCCAAAAAAATAAAATTGGTATTTGCTTTTCAAAATAAAACATGAGTAGATAATTTTAGACATTTTATTAAAATTAGAAAAATTAGAATTTTTATAATAAATCTTAAAATTTGAGCATTTTCATTATCATTCACTTAGTAAATCTTTGAAAGAATTACATCTTTAAAATTTACTACACATCTGACTAATTCTGAGAGTTTAGGTTGATTAGAGTAGAATAAAACCTCTATTTGCCTAGAGTGTTAGGGAAAATCATGTCTAGTGCACTCTGACTTCCTTCTCCTTTAACTGGCTAATTAGAAGAAAAATAAAACTAGGTATTTACATTTTAGACAGCAACCTTGGAATTAGACTACGTACATTGAAAAATGTTACCTGCTTCAAAAAATGAAAGAAAAAAATATGTGTAAAAAAAATTAGAAAAAAGTTTGAAGTATGGAATGCAGAGTGTAGTGAAAAGATCCAAAAGAAACAAAAGTAAAAAAAAAAAAACCTAATGAGGCCACATAATTTTCTATTTCAATAGAGTGAAAGTCGTCAATGATAAAAATGTGAGTAAATTGGAATGTAAAATGGAAGATCACAGGTAAATTTCCTTAAAGGTATTAAAGTGAACGTCCACACCTCTCACTACCCTAGACAGGATGTTGAGTTTAGAGTTAGATTTTAAGT
This sequence comes from Akebia trifoliata, assembly GCF_017979445.1. Taxonomy (NCBI): domain Eukaryota; kingdom Viridiplantae; phylum Streptophyta; class Magnoliopsida; order Ranunculales; family Lardizabalaceae; genus Akebia; species Akebia trifoliata. Next base: position 20,558,338 of record NC_141389.1, read on the forward strand.
TAATTCGATCATTTTAGGTAAATTGAGTTTAACTCTCCTTTATAAAGTTGAACCTTAAAGTTCTATTTTGACTTTTATTGTGCACTAAAGGTCATAACATCTCTAAAATTCTCCTAAAAGATTTTATAATGACTTGGGTTCTGTTAAAAAATAAATTATTTATTTTTTAGTAGATCTAAGTTTAGTTTAATGCCTTCACATATTAACTTAACTAAATTTTGATACAAAATATCATGTTTTGAATTTTGTGGGTATATTCATTGTAAATCCTCACGAGTCAAACTTATCCTCTAGGGATAATCTAAGGGTTTAAAGGTTTGCTGCATTCGCTAAATATAATCAAAGACCTACGAAAGTAGCATTATTTTTATTACTTATTTTTATTTTTTTATTTTGGTCAAGATTAGCAAAGTCTAGGTTTGAGGTGTGTCAAGTGCTTAAAAATGTGTATTTTTTCATTATTTTATAAAATATTTAACTGTATTTCTAACCTAAGAGTTACGATTTCTTATAAAATATGTATAATAGTTAATTGATCATAAATTATATTTTATTAACTAAATTACATGTATTTTCATAGATTTCGAAGGTTTAATTATATGTCTATTTTTTACAAACAAAATAGATGAGAATTAAATAATCAAATAGTGTAAAAGGATCAAGGTTAAAGTCAAAGTCAAAACACAGTCCAAGATGCTCAATGATTTCTGATAGACAAAATCAAATTCTAAATCTGTCACATCATACCTTTTACCCATAACTTTTTACTCTCTTATCGAAATAAGGCAAAATTTAATGGTTAAAAAAATAAATTCAGAGGAAAAAATATTCGTATTTCATGTAGACAAGCTCATTCGGACTTCGAATTGATCAAAAACATGTAACAAGTCAGAGACTCCAAGTGTGTCACGTTTCACCATTTTGACTGTAACTTTTGAATAGATTATCAAAACAAAGCAAGGTCAAAGAGGTTAGAATTCTAATTGAGAGGGAAATATATTTATATTTCTTATAGAAGATCATATTCAAATAAAAAAAGGACGAAAGCGTATTACCAAAACAACCCCACTTTTTATTTATAAAAAGACCTTAATTCTTTAGTTTTTAACATCTCTCTTCTCTCTTTGATCTCTCTTTCATTTCCTCTCTTAATCTCTTTTTCTTTTATTTTTAGGTCTTAGTTTATTTTTATGCAATTTGAAAATACATTATTCAAGTTAATTTAAGAAATCAATAAAAACTAAATATGATATTAATTTTATGTCATTTGTTGATTTCTAGAATGAATCTTGACTAATCTCCTAATTTAAAGAAATTGATAAAGCCAAAGTTATTATTTATTTTAGTTTATTTTTTTAGTTCTTGAAATTTTTATTATTAAAATATATTTCTCTTCCAACCCCTATTTTTTAGTATTTTCAATTTATTTCTCCTTATCCTTCATTTCGGACGTGATCCATTATTATTGGGTACAACTCATTATATTGGATGCACATTGATGTTGAATCATTGAGCGGTAACATTATTAAAGTGAAAAAAAATTTAGGCAATTTCAAAATTTTAATTATTTTGTACATTATTGTTAAATCCTTTGAATCAAGAATCTTTGTCGATTTATTGATTTGAGTTATCAAAAAAGAATTTAAAAATAAATTCATTTAAATTAATTATCCTAAGTGGATTCATTCTCCTTAAATGTTTTTCAATTCAAAAATTTTTTAATTAATTTAATTAATTTTTAATTTAGTCTCAAAAAAGTTCATCATATTTCTTTAGTTTCTAAATTTATGAATATTAGTCATTTAATCCTTAATGGAATGACTTTATTTGTCAATCTAAAGTATGCTTTTAATTTTAATTTTATATTTTGTTCTTGCCCTTTTCAGAAGTATTTTTACACAACAAACACTTATCAATATGCCCATGCATGTTGTGCTATTAGGTGGTTAAGGCACTATATGGTGTACTTCGCATGTATACATCATTGTGAGGAGTTTGAGAGCCTTAAAGTTTTCGTGATTAAATACATCCAGCGTTTTTGGTTAATCAATCACGTATGATGGATCGAGTATGACCTAGACCGCACGATCACATTGGTATTCAATCGAAAACAATAGGATACGTTAGATCAAGTTAGTACCCAATTAGGAATGATCAGATTCGTTGGATTGTGTTGGTATTTGATTGGGAATGATCGGATCTGTTGGATCATGTGGTGTCCAATCAGATGAGATCAAAATTGTTAGATTGTGTAAATTTATCTAATGACTGTTGATGATGAGATACGAGACACATATTTTCAATGGGATGCAATCAGGATCGTTAGATCTAAGATCAACCAATATCCAACACCTCTTAAACGAAGAGTCTGTAGACACCCCAATTTGCACGAACCCGTTAGGAAGATCCAAATTTCCTCGAATTGATTCCGATTTAAAACTCAAGATTTTTTACGAACCCACATTGCTATTTTGCATCATTTTCATGCATACATGCATCATGTCATATAGTTTGCATACTCAACCTTGCCCCTAACCCACTTCAAATTCGTATTCATTCTCCATTAACCGATCCATCATCCATACCCTCACCATGGTCCACTCCCTAACCAACCTAAGTCCAAAATCCAATGCCATTCTAAACCCAATTACCCAAATCCATTACCTAAACCAACCTAAACCCAAAACCCAATGCCATTCTAAGCCCATAACCTAAATTTATTTTCTTGCCCAACCTAAGCCCAAGACAAAATCCAAATCCAAGCCCAACACCAAGCCCACCCCAAGTCCATTCTCTCACCCCTTCATAAGATGACACATGTTGATACCTCATAAGCCCCCAATGCCCAATGCATCACCTAATTGGAGGGTCAACTTCCTTTTTGTGTAAACTCAAGAATGCCCTTCTCAAAAGGTTTAGTCAAACCAAAAAGGTTGTTTGGTCTTTGGTAATAATCCATAAAGGTGAGGAAACTTCCCATTATGCCCTCAAAAGGTGGGAATCTTCAAGTACATACATGGAGTTCTCCCATTGGTCCATTTCAAAAATATACTTCTACCCATGCTTTATGAGTTATTTACAAATGAACCAAAGTCTACTTTTCACCTACCACTTCACCTTTACACATGTCATCCTCCTATTCACCCTCCCAAATGTGCTTTTGTTTTCCCATTGGTTCATTTCAAAACTACACTTCCACCCTTGCTTTATGAGTTATTTACAAATAAACCAAGATCTACTTTTTACCTACCACTCCACCTTTACACATGTCACTCCCCCATTCATCCTCCCAAAAGTACTTTTGTTCTCTCACCTCTATTTACCAAAAAACCAATGATCAAAGCATGCTTTTAGGGTTTCTTCACAAATGTCATCTTTACCCTCATACAAATAAAAAAAAATCCAAAAAGAAATAACCTAAATCTCATGTCCATTTTCCTTATTTTTAGGGTTGGACCACTTTATCCCCAAAAGTTCTCCAAAAACTCTATAAATACCCTCATTTTCTATGATCAACTCATGCTCTCAAGCCCCCATCTCTCAACCTAAAACTCTACCAAAATCTCTACTCATCTCTCATCTCTCAACTTCCAACCTTCAAATCTCTTAACCATCAACTACATCCTTCAACTCTCAAGTTCTCAAGCTCAAGTGCTCTCAAGACTTCCAAAAGGGTCAAGGTGGGATAGTAGTTAGTTATCTATTTTCTTTTATTTTTGCATCTTCTTCTTCTATCCCTCTTTTTTTTTTTTTTTTAGAAGCCTTTAGGATGTAATGGAGAACCCTCCTTCATCCCGAGTAGATTGAACCTCAACCTTGGGCATGGAATGCTTGAGGCGGTTTGGTCGAAAGGATGGAGGTTGAAGCCCTTTTTTAACCCATCTTCATATCATGCATCATAATGTACACTATGCACACACATCACACATGTTAGCTATGATGAAGAAATGTGTAACTCTCTTGATGGGGTTAAAACACTAAGTTTCTAGCTAAACATGCATGCATTAAGGTTATAGATCTAAGGGTATTCCATCCATGGAATTTCTCTAAAATCCTAAACCAACATCTCAACTCATGCAAAAGTGTGTTGACTCCATAGAATGTCTTCTTCCATAAGATATTTCTTATGTCAACACCAACATCAAATCCTCTTCTAAAGAGGTACATACACACTATGTGCACCCACCCACTTCATGCATCTCATGCATTCTACTTGTTATTTTATTTTTTTTCAAAAAATGGCCAAATCTAAAGGTAACCACCTTAGGTGGAGAGAATGGGGTGCTTAACACCTTCCCCATTCTCTAACCGAATCCCCTTACTTAGATCCTAGGTAGACCATACCTTTTCCATGATTGAGAGTCACTACAATGCCATAAAAAATGGTTTTCAAAAAATCGATTCGGGTGCCCATTCACTCCCATTTACAAAAAAGAATGGTGGCGACTCCAAACAACGTAGCATTGAGGTTCAAAGGTGAACATTCTCATGTCTACAACTTGGCGACTCCACTGGGGAGTTTGCGGGTTCAAACCATGACCATTTGGCCATTTTTACAAAAAAAAAAGGGAACAAATTTCAATATGTGTTTCTAACATTGTTGTTGTTTGTGTTTTGTTTGATATTTTGTCTTCTTATTCTTGGGGAATGGTTGTAATATGTTCTTTAATATTTTGTGGGTTGAATGCTTGTAAAAGGGGGTTGATACTTGTTTTTAAAATGCACTTGTGCACTTACGCTTGCATAGCCCATTACACAAACCTCCTCTACCTATAAAAGTTTAAACCCGGATGCTTAGTAGTTTCACGACTCGAGATCGCTTATTTCGGGTACGGGGACGAACACATCCAACCCAATCACCAACCTAAGACATGTGTACTTCGGTATGCATTGAGGTTTGAAGAATGGGTAACCGTGAAGCCACCTATAGCCGCATGCATTCAATACGATTAGAGGCTTAGGACACAATTTTGGAAAAATGAGTTATCAACCCTCTCATTATTGTAATTTTTCCAATCCAAGGAGATGACTTTGTATTTTTTTTTAGCCCACGAAGGCAAGTTGTATAGGTTTTAGGCTTGTTTTTATTTATTTTATTTCTTTACATGTCCCCCTAGGTAAAGGGGGAAATCTTTGCTTATGCTTTGCATCATAAAAAAAAAAAAAAAAAAAAAAAAATCGGCAAAAATTAAGGTTCTGGTCCGTTTTTAAAGAGCGGACCAGTACAAAAGTACTTCGGTCCGTTCATTAAAAACGGACCCCAAAAAAAAAAAAAAAAAAAAAAAAATTTTTTTTTTGCTCATTTCGTCCACGACATCAGTCTTGACAACTTTTCTCTTGGACTTTATTTTTCTTTTGAGTTTTAAGGCTTGAAAATGATTAAATACATCGTTTTTATCGTTAAACTTAGGGCCTACCACTCGTAGTTTGTGTTTGATCCAAACGGAGCTCGCTTACACTCTACCTATCGAAATTGATTTCAACCCAACATGGCCCACTATCAACCTCACCCATGTCCATATTCAAATAGATCCACAACCCATATCCACTCTCAAAATGGGTTCACGACCCATATTCGTATCCAAACGGGTCCACGACCCATATCCACTCTCAAATGGGTCCACGACCCATACCCACTTCCAAATGGGTCCACGACCCATATCCACTCTCAAAATGGGTCCACGACCCATATTCGTGTCAAAATGGGTCCACGACCCATATCCACTCTCAAATGGGTCCACGACCCATACCCACTTCCAAATGGGTCCATAACCCATATCCACTCTCAAAATGGGTCCACGACCCATATTCGTGTCCAAATGGGTCCACAACCCCTATCCACTCTCAAAATGGGTCCACGACCCATATCCACTCTCAAATGGGTCCACGACCCATATCCACTCTCAAAATGGGTTCACGACCCATATTCATGTCCAAATGGGTCCACAACCCATATCCACTTTCGAATGGGCCCACAACCCATATTCACTTTCAAATGGGTCCACGACCCATACCTACTTCCAATTGGGTCCACGACCCATATCCATATCCTAATAGGCCTACACCACATATCCATTTCCAATTGGGTCCATGACCCATATCCATATCCTAACGGGTCCACGACCCATATCCACTTCCAATTAGGTCCACGACCCATACCCACTTTCAGATGGGTTCACGACCCATATCCATTTCGAGTCAAATCCCCAACCCGTACCCTATCAATCTTTCAATAATCTATGATAAACCTCCGGCTCCGTGCTGATGAACCCCCAGCTCCGTGCTGATAAACCTTCGGCTCCGTGCTGATAAACCCCTAGCTCCGTGCTGACAAACCTTCGGCTCCGTGCTGATAAACCCCTAGCTCCGTGCTGACAAACCTTCGGCTCCGTGCTGATAAACCTTCGGCTCCGTGCTGACAAACCCCCAGCTCCGTGCTGACAAACCTTCGGCTCTATGCTGATAAACCCCCAGCTCCGTGCTGACAAACCTTCGGCTCGGTGCTGATAAACCTTCGGCTTCGTGTTGATAAACCTCCAGCTCCGTGCTGACAAACCCCCAGCTCCGTGCTGACAAACCTTCGGCTCCGTGCTGATAAACCTTCGGCTCCGTGCTGACAAACCTTCGGCTCCGTGCTGATAAACATCCGGCTTCGTGCTGATAAACCTCCGGCTCCGTGCTGATGAACCCTCAGCTCCGTGCTGACAAACCTCCGACTCCGTGCTGATGAACCTTCGGCTCCGTGCTGACAAATCTTTGGCTCCGTGCTGACAAACCTTCAGCTTCGTGCTGACAAACCCCAGCTCCGTGCTGATCAATATCTGGTTCCGTATCGACGAACCCCAGCTCCGTGCTAACAAAAATTTTTTTTAACTTCAACCAAATTCAAGGCTTTCTTAATACAACTTTACCATTTAATCCAATTTGACCTAAATAAATTATCATGCATTTTCATTGTGTAAACGATATATTAATGCCTAACTTTTTGCCTGCAGGTGGCCAAACGACCTAGAAAAAAGTACTTACCACCCGATAATCCTCCGTATTTTCTACGCTCGCAACCAACCATGAGCACGTCAGAACAACCTCAGCAAACAACGACAGAAGTAGTAACGGATCTCGCCTCAAAGCTCGATTTGGTAGTGAAGGCACTGGAAAAACACGATAAGATTCTTGATCTGCTGATGGCCAACCCAAGTATCATCTAGGCCGTCCAACATCAAGCTTCTGGCTCGAACCAGGCCATACCCGAACAACCACAACAACAACTTCCGCAAGCACCGAATACCTTACCACCCACCATCCTACCAATCAAGGACCACCAATTCACATTCACTGCAATCCACCACGACATGAGGTCATTCAAGAAGAAGAATGTGAATTTAGGGCAGCTGAAGTAAGGAGTACCACAGAAGAGAAACTTGCCAACAAGCTCGAGGCAGTCGAGGAGGATTAGAAAGATGAAGGAAGGATTCCGTAAGTGGAATGAGGTTCAGAGACCTCTGCCTATACCCCAATGCACCATTACCACCAAAGTTCAAGTGTCCTGATTTCGATAAGTATAACGGCATTGGATGCCCTCTATCACACTTGAAACTTTATTGTGGATCCATGTGCCAATTTGGGGATGACGATAGGTTGTTGGTTCAACTCTTTCAAAGGAGTCTGACAGGGACAGCTCTTTCATGGTTTTCACAATTGGATCACTCTCGAATCAAGAGCTGGCAGGATCTGGCTACGATTTTCTCAGAAGAGTACAAATTCAATACAGATATGGGATTGGACAGGAATGACATGGCAAAGATGACACGGAAGCCGAAAGAAAGCGTGAAAGAGTATGCGCAAAGGTGGCGGGAATCGACCTCCAAAGTAAAACCACCGATGACTGAACAAGAGATGAACACCATATTCATCTCAACTTTGGGCCATTCATTCTATACGCATCTAGTGGGTCATACAACTGCAAGCTTCTCGTCATTGGTCCAAGTGGCGGATCGAGTTGAAGACGGTATTCGGTCAGGTCTGATCTACGACTTGTCCAGTCTAGGGGCACCAGCAGGGGGGTCTATTCAGCGAAAACCAGTAGTCTTGAACAAGAAAAAGAAGAAGCACAAGTTAACAATGTACAACCCGTTCGTCCTTTCTTCATCTCTACACCAAACCAGAGGCCGCCAATACCTCAGGTCCCTTTCAAGGTGAACCCACCTCAAGCTGCACCAGCTCCACCAGTATTTCAATTCGGACAAAATCCAGTATTTGGGCAAAACCCACAATTTGCTCAGAATCATCAAACCGAGCAACGCCGACCCAATAGGATCCCTCGAGTCTTCACCCGCCTACCTATGACTCTGTCAGAACTACTCCCAGCATTACTCAGGGGAGAATATCTCACCAAAAGGCAGCCAAACCCTGAGGCAATTAAGGGACCAGGGTACAATCCCAATCAATTCTGCGAGTTTCATATGGGTGCACCAGGACATGCCACTGACCAATGTTGGCAACTCAAGCACCAAGTGCAGAATTTAATTGACAGGAAAACGATCATCTTGGATGGTCCGGCAACCCAAGCACCTCAGCAGAATATCAATCAGAACCCGCTACCGACGCATAATGGGGGAGGTAATGGGCCGACAGTCAATGCCATAGAGAAGGATGAACCAAGCTTCAACCCTTCAGTTTTGATAGCACCTATTGGCTCTAAAGTTAGAGTCAATTTGAGGAAAGAACCAACGTCATCAAGCATCAACGCACTACCACAAGATATAACCAACCAATCACCATCCCAACTTCCCGTCAGACTGGCCAATCTCTCCATTCATTCCAACTCCCAAATCTCAAATTCTTCACGACCACCTCTCATTATACCCTACACATCACCAATTTCAAGCTCTATCGCTCGTCCACCTCTCATTATACCTTGCACCATACCAACGTCAGGCCCTTCTTCCCGACCACCTCTTGTCATACCCTACACTGCACCGACCCCTCAAACTTCAAGCTTTTCCTCCCGACCACCCCTCATCCTATCTTATACCAACCCACTAACCCCAAACACCACTACATCAACCGTCAAACCCAGTCCGCCACCTCTTATCCTCCATGTAAAGCCAGACCCTCAACCCATGACCATTATATCCCCTAAACCATTTCCATACCGCTCAAGTCAAACCGTCCCATGGAGTTATGAGACGATGATTGTGACATCCGCAGGAGTTGAGAAGCCAAAAGAGGCCATGATCACGGACGTCGGTCATATGACTAGATCAGGGAGGTGCTACAAAGTGCCAGAGAAAGAACAAAAAAGGCAGAACGAGGAAGAGGACAGAAGAAAAGAAAAAGGGAAAGGAAAGCTGGTAGAAGATGAACAAACACTTCAAGGGGAACCAGAGAAGAAGAAGAGCAGGGTAACTGACAAGGAGGCAACTGACCTCCTCAAGCTCATTCGAAAGAGTGAGTACAACATAGTAGAGCAGTTGAATAGAATGCCAGCTCAAATCAGTATCTTTGACCTACTTTTAAACTCAGAGCACCATCGGGAAGCACTACTCAAAGTCCTTAGTAATGCGCATGTACCTGAGACCACCTCGCCAGATGAGTTGGAAAAGACAGTAGGTCAGATCATGGCCCCCAATCCGATCACCTTCACCGAAGATGAACTTATTGGCGGAGGATGTGGACACATTGAACCATTGCACATTATGGTAATGTGCAAAGGTATGATGGTAGCAAGGGTACTGATCGACAATGGTTCAGCTCTTAATGTCTGTCCTCTACAAACTGTGCACAAGTTAAACGCGGATTTATCTTACCTCAGGCCAACTAGAAGGACTGTAAGGGCTTTTGATAGTAGAAAAACTGAGTCGTTAGGAGAACTAGATCTCCCAGTCACTATCGGATCATGTACTTTCGAAGTAACATTCGAGATCTTGGACATACCCTCGGCATTCAATCTCCTTCTAGGAAGACCCTGGATCCACACCGCAGGGGCAGTCCCCTCTTCCTTGCACCAGCGGGTCAAATTCATCATGGGACAGAGGATGATATCAGTCCTCGCAGAAAATCTCATACCAGTCGATCGATCGCCGGATGTCCCTTATATCGATGTAGAGATGACCGGGGATAAGGAGGGGTTTCACGCCTTTCAGTTCACATCTATCAATCATATCCAAAGGGGAGAAAGAAGGACAAAGGCAAAGCTGTCAAACCTAATGGTCGGACGAGTGATGAAGAAGGCGGGATATCGTCCGAAACAAGGGTTAGGGCCTAAGGGAAAAGGCAGGGTCACTCTGATCAGCATACGAAAACACATTCCCTACTTTGGTCTTGGATTCAAGCCTACGAGGAAGGACATCTCTGATATGAAGGATAAGAAGAGGGAGCTTCGACTTGCACGAAGACAGAACCGAGAGCCTAATGTGTGGAACTTGGGCAAAGTACCACACATCAACATCAGCTTCCCACCATCCTTGAAGAAGTCAGCTGACTCAGCAGAACTGCCACCGACAAACCACACAGGAGAACCAAGAGTTGTAAGTATCGAGCCCGTTCATTCGCAAGAAGACTCGTTCGTTGAGTCCCCACATTCCTTTATAGATGGCATGGACATCTTGTTTGGAGGGGATTCCGAATGGAGTCAAAAGGAGGAAGAAGGAGAGCCCGCCAAGGCGGAAGTCGCAATATGCGAAGAAGAGAAATCACTGTTCCCTTTTCAAATCGATTGGGGATCTGTCATAATTCCAACCACCCTACAAATTCCTGCTCCCGGATGTGACGACAGTCATCCGGAAGTGATGGTTATATCTGAACCATCAAGGGAGTCACCTTCCCAACTTATCCGCCCTACAGAAGAAGGGCAAGTTTTCAAGAATTGGGAGGAATACCCAATCACTTACGAGGCCGCCATGGGGTCCAGAATCCCTACGGCCTCCAAAAAAAAACGTCATTAGCAAAATCTCATCTGCCCGAGGACCATAATGAGCCCTCGTCCTCGGAGCAAGACTGTTTTGGGGGCTCACCTTCGTTGCTAATGAATTTGCATGATTTTTCTTTATCTTGTTTCAGGAATACAGATAGTCCACAAAATCCAAAAAAATCAAAAAGTTTTCAAAATCCAAAAAAATCAAAAACTCTCCAAAATTCAAAAAAATCAAATATTCTCAAAAATTCAAAAAAATCAGAAATCTTCAAAATACCCAAGGTTTTCAAAGAATTTCCTCAGTTGAATGAGCCTTGTGACAGAACAGAGTATGAAAGAGAAGAATACGACTTTGACCTCGAGCTCGACTTTGATCTCATGGGGATTGAAGAAGAGTTAGAGGAAGAGGTTGAATATCCTCCAAAAGAAATCAAAGAACTCATAGAACGTCACGAGAAGGGTGTTCAGCCAAATATAGAGGATACAAACTCAGTGAACCTAGGCACCGAAGATGACCCACGGATCGTTAAAATCGGAGCCTTATTAACAATTGAGCAGAAAGAGGAGATGACAAAGTTCTTACAACAGTACCAAGATGTCTTCGCATGGTCCTACCAAGACATGCCCGGGTTAGACACAGATTTAGTCGTTCACAAGTTACCTATCAAATCAGGAAGCAAGCCGATCAAGCAGAAATTACGAAGGTTGAAACCAGAGTGGACACTTAAGGTCAAGGATGAAGTAATGAAGCAGTTCCAAGCAGGATTTCTCGCAGTATCCACCTACCCTGAGTGGCTCGCTAATGTCGTTCCTGTACCAAAGAAAGATGGAAAGGTACGTATGTGCGTGGATTACCGAGATCTGAACAGAGCCAGTCCTAAAGATGACTTTCCATTACCACACATCGACACCTTGGTCGATAACACAGCAGGGCACGGTATGTTCTCCTTCATGGATGGCTTCTCGGGTTACAATCAGATAAAAATGGCGGAAGAAGATCAAGAGAAGACTGCGTTCATTACACCTTGGGGTACCTTTCACTATAAGGTTATGCCATTCGGTCTCAAGAACGCTGGGGCAACTTACCAACGAGCCATGACGGCCTTATTTCATGACATGATCCACAAAGAGATAGAAGTATACGTGGACGACATGATAGCTAAATCCAATCTCGATGAGGATCATCTGGTAAACTTGAAGAAACTGTTTGATCGACTAAGGAAGTACAGTTTAAGACTTAATCCGGCAAAGTGTGTATTTGGGGCCACGTCAGGAAAGTTATTAGGGTTCATTGTCAGCAGAAGAGGCATCAAAGTCGATCCAGCTAAAACGAAGTACATCATAAATATGGAACCACCCAAATCAGAGAAAGAGATCAGGGGATTCCTAGGGAGAATTCAGTACATTAGTAGGTTCATCGCGCAGCTAACTCCGATCTGTGAGCCAGTATTCAAACTACTGAAAAAGAATGAGCCGAAAGAATGGAATGAAGACTGTCAAGAAGCTTTCGACAAGATTAAGAGATATTTGCTTAATCCACCAGTTCTAGTTCCACCTACATCGGGTCGACCTCTACTGATGTATCTTTCCGTGCAAGAAAACTCCATGGGCTGTGTACTGGGGCAACATGATGAAACTGGTCGAAAAGAGCAAGCCATCTATTACCTTAGCAAGAAGTTCACAAGTTACGAGGTGAACTATTCGACCCTCGAAAAGACGTGTTGTGCCCTCGTCTGGGCATCACAACGACTACGCCACTACTTGCTTAGTTATTCGACTATGCTCATTGCTCGAATGGATCCCTTGAAGTATCTCTTCGAGAAGCCGGCGCTAACGGGACGCACCGCAAAATGGCAGCTACTATTATCCGAGTTTGACATCACCTATGTCACTCAAAAAGCCATTAAAGGACAAGCCATTGCTGACCACTTAGCAGAACACCCTTTGCCCGACTATGAGCCACTAAAGACAAATTTTCCTGATGAAGCCATCTTATTTGCTGAAGCCGAGAGCGACGATGAAGAATCTACTTGGAAAATGTACTTCGATGGAGCAGTAAATCAAAAGGGAAATGGAATTGGGGCAGTCTTGGTTAAGCCAGACGGAACACATATCCCCATTGCAGTCAGATTAAGGTTTCAATGTTCGAACAACGAAGCCGAGTACGAAGCATGCATTGTGGGGTTGAAAGCAGCGATCGACCTCGAAGTGGATGAAATAGATGTATTTGGAGACTCAAGTCTGGTAGTCTACCAGACAACGGGAGAATGGAAGACCCGAGAACAGAGACTGGTTCCGTATCACGAGTATCTCGAAGATCTAAGTTCAAACTTCACCCGAATCTCCTTTACTTACATGCCGAGGGCTAAGAATCAGTTTGCAGATGCATTGGCTACTCTGGCCTCAATGATCAGCATCTCTGAAGACACCATAGTCGACCCTCTTGAGATTGGTATTCAAGATGAGCCAGCATATTGCTTACCTGTGGAGATCGAAGAACCTGAAGAAAAACCATGGTATGCAGACATCAAGGCATTCTTAGAGGACCGAACTTTCCCACCCGATGCCACAACGACGGACCGAAAGACTATTCAGAGATTGGCAGGACAGTTCTTCTTGAGTAGCGGAGTCTTGTACAAAAAGTCGCATCACGAGGTCCTCCTCAGGTGTGTAACACAGACAGAAGCTCAACGCTTAATCGAGACCGTGCATGGAGGAGTCTGTGGACCTCACATGAATGGACATATGCTCGCAAAGAAGATTATGAGAATGGGTTACTACTGGATGACTATGGAGAGCGACGGATATCAACATGTTCGAAAATGTCACTTGTGTCAAATCTATGCCAACAAGATCAACGCACCACCTTCAGAATTGCACAATATGACTTCTCCCTGGCCCTTCTCACTCTGGGGCATGGATGTCATCGGACAGATCAATCCTCAAGCTTCCAATGGGCATCGCTTCATCTTAGTCGCCATAGACTACTTTACGAAATGGGTAGAAGCAGCATCTTACGCCAATGTTACAAGGGGCAATGTCTTGAAATTTGTGAAGAACAACATCATATGTCGGTACGGCCTCCCAAGTGGAATAGTAACCGATAACGCCAAAAATCTCAAGAACAAAGACATGTCTAAGATGTGCAAGGATTTTCAGATCACCCATCACAACTCAGTCATTTACAGACCAAAGATGAATGGAACAATTGAAGTCGCCAACAAAAACATCAAGAAGATCATCGAGAAAATGGCCGTTACTTATAAGGATTGGCATGAGAATGTTACCATTCGCTCTACATGCTTATCGAACGTCAATCCGGACTTCGACTGGGGCAACGCCTTATTCACTAGTCTACAGAATGGAAGCAGTCTTGCCCGTTGAGGTCGAGATTCCCTCCCTTCGGATATTAAAGGAAGTAGAATTGGATGAAGCAGAATGGGTCCAAGCCCGATTCGATCAGTTGAACTTAATAGAGGAGAAACGACTTTCAGCAATCTGTCATGGGCAAACTTATCAACGGAGAATAGCACGAGCTTATAACAAGAAGGTTCGACCTAGAGAGTTCTCGCCAGGAGATCTTGTTTTAAAGAAGATTTTGCCAATACAAGAAGATGCGAGAGGAAAGTTCCGTCCGAATTATGATGGGCCATTCGTCGTCCAAAAGGTACTGTCCGGAGGGGCGCTGATTCTTACAGAGATGGATGGGGAAGTCTTTCCACAACCGATCAATGCTGATACCGTAAAAAAATATTACGCCTAAAGTCGTTCCTTGAAATGAAGAGAGGCCATCTTTCTACTACCTGAACAATTATCTACCCTTAGTTAACCCTCTTTGAGCCATCACATTCATTTCTTAACCTAGGACCGGGGCAAGTCACCACCACAAAAAAAAAAAAAAAAAAAAAAAAAAAAAAATCGTCAAAAGTCAAAACAAAAATACCAAAGTATACTCCTGGCCCGCATGAGGATAAACTGTGAACGGCTAAAAGTACAAAAAAATCAAAAAGTCAAAAACCTCGAATGTCTGATCTTAAGCTCGACCCAAATCTCTTACCTAAACAAGTTCGTGTGACGATGGGAGGAGACATAGATCATATTTTCGAAACAAAAACAGACAAACCCCATGTCCAATCTACCCATCAATAAATCCAGACTCAGCCTTTCTTACATCCTTTCACAACCCTAGCCTAAGCCTATGTTTCGTCCTATTTAAAGTCCTTTCAGATCAAGGAATGGCTCAAGGTAACTCGATCACGGTGGAAGCATGTCATGAAAAACATCGTCAGGGTATAATTGATTTTGCTACTTAAGTCAGATTTCAAGCTACCAAAGTCGTTGGAAGACCCGAGAGGGGAGACCAGATCGAATATTCGAAAAAAAAGAGCGACTCGAAGTGTAGAGTCATTAATCTCGAAGCTCAACTTGAGTCACCGTACCATGAAAATCGTCGGAGGAACTCGAGAGGGGAGTCCAGATTTGTTACTCAAGAAAGAGCGCCACTAGAAGAGTAGAGTGTTCGATCTCGTAGCTCAACTTGAGTCACCAAGCCATGAGGGGCACAGAGAAATCAAGGAGGTATTCAAAGTGAAAATCTATAAAGTAAGCATAGACTGAAAGGGCATGGTGAAAACCCGTCAGGGCACTGTGAGTAAAAAAATCAGGCTATGGCAAGATCAAAACCACCGGCACGATGAAAACCCAAAAAGGGCGTCGATGCGCAAAAATGTGGAAATCGGGTCTGGTGAAAACCGTAATTGGCGCCAGGGGCAAAAATGAAAAAAAAAAAAAAAAAAAAAAAAACAAAAAAAAAAAAAAAAAAAAAAAAAAAAAAAAAAAAAAAAAAAAAAATCCTGGCCCGCAAGAGTATAAACTGTGAACGGCAAAAATCTCGAAAGTCCTCAATGTTCCAACAGATGCAACTAAGATAACTCAGTCAAAATTCTCAATCTCGGGGATGACTCTAAAGAGGTTAAGGATTAGCTGACACTTGTATCCTCGACATTTGGCAAAGGCACCATGATCGTTAACTTTCAGAGTTTTCAAACACAGTCTGTCACAGATTATTCGACAAAGGCAATCTTTTAAAACCTAAAACAAAAAAAAATGCATCATCAAAATTACTATTTTTGGCCTATGACGAAGAATCTAGGACTTTTCTTAAAATCAAGTGTTTTCGAAAGCAGTAGATATATCTGAGGCCACTATGTAAAAAACCTATTTCATTCATTTCAAATAGTGCTACATCATTCTCATTAAAAGCAGGGTACAAGAAGGAATAGCGGGCAAAGAGCCACTCAAGCATTTCCCTGGAAAGTGTAGTAGGCATCAAGTCATCCTTTAAGGCTTCGATCTGAGCAGCTTGGTCAACGATGATTCTCTCCATATCTGAGGCATGACAACATACCAAATACTCAAATATCATACCATCATGCAAGTCTCTCTCAAGGACGGTCACGCTACGTTAAGCTTCTCAAGATGATCCTATAACTTCCATGAAAAGGGAAGATGGAAGTTCGAAATTCAATAAACGAAAAAAAAAAAATCTCAAAATTGCATTGCATGGTTTAAAACGTCAATCATTTTCCAAAACTTATCAAAAATCAATCCAAGATTTCAAACGAGCTCCGTGCCACGAAGTCAAGGGTTTCAACAAGGTTAACCCTGTCAGACCCTGTGCTTGGGTAGCCACATTCTACCAAAAAAAAAAAATCTTTAATCCATCCAATGTTTTTAATCATCATGCAATAAATTATTTCGGATTCGTGCAAATAAAGGGTCTAATTTATTCTTTGCAGTTCTTTACAAGCAACTCCTGCAAAGAGGGGTAGCTGTAGACACCCCAATTTGCACGAACCCGTTAGGAAGATCCAAATTTCCTCGAATTGATTCCGATTTAAAACTCAAGATTTTTTACGGACCCACATTGCTATTTTGCATCATTTTCATGCATACATGCATCATGTCATATAGTTTGCATACTCAACCTTGCCCTAACCCACTTCAAATTCGTATTCATTCTCCATTAACCGATCCATCATCCATACCCTCACCATGGTCCACTCCCTAACCAACCTAAGTCCAAATCCAATGCCATTCTAAACCCAATTACCCAAATCCATTACCTAAACCAACCTAAGCCCAAAACCCAATGCCATTCTAAGCCCATAACCTAAATCCATTTTCTTGCCCAACCTAAGCCCAAGACAAAATCCAAATCCAAGCCCAACACCAAGCCCACCCAAGTCCATTCTCTCACCCCTTCATAAGATGACACATGTTGATACCTCATAAGCCCCCAATGCCCAATGCATCATCTAATTGGAGGGTCAACTTCCTTTTGTGAAAACTCAAGAATGCCCTTCTCAAAAGTTTAGTCAAACCAAAAAGGTTATTTGGTCTTTAGTAATAATCCATAAAGGTGAGAGAACTTCCCATTATGCCCTCAAAAGGTGGGAATCTTCAAGTACATACATGGAGTTCTCCCATTGGTCCATTTCAAAAATATACTTCTACCCTTGCTTTATGAGTTATTTACAAATGAACCAAAGTCTACTTTTCACCTACCACTTCACCTTTACACATGTCATCCTCCTATTCACCCTCCCAAATGTGCTTTTGTTTTCCCATTGGTCCATTTCAAAACTACACTTCCACCCTTGCTTTATGAGTTATTTACAAATAAACCAAGATCTACTTTTTACCTACCACTCCACCTTTACACATGTCACTCCCCCATTCATCCTCCCAAAAGTACTTTTGTTCTCTCACCTCTATTTACCAAAAAACCAAGGATCAAAGCATGCTTTTGAGGGTTTCTTCACAAATGTCATCTTTACCCTCATACAAATGAAAAATCCAAAAAGAAATAACCTAAATCTCATGTCCATTTTCATTATTTTTAGGGTTGGACCACTTTATCCCCAAAAGTTCTCCAAAAACTCTATAAATACCCTCATTTTCTATGAACAACTCATGCTCTCAAGCCCCCATCTCTCAACCTAAAACTCTACCAAAATCTCTACTCATCTCTCATCTCTCAACTTCCAACCTTCAAATCTCTTAACCATCAACTACATCCTTCAACTCTCAAGTTCTCAAGCTCAAGTTCTCAAGACTTCCAAAAGGGACAAGGTGGGATAGTAGTTAGTTATTTATTTTCTTTTATTTTTGCATCTTCTTCTTCTATCCCTCTCTTTTTTTTTTTTTAGAAGCCTTTAGGATGTAATGGAGAACCCTCCTTCATCCCGAGTAGATTGAACCTCAACCTTGGGCATGGAATGCTTGAGGCGGTTTGGTCGAAAGGATGGAGGTTGAAGCCCTTTTTTAACCCATCTTCATATCATGCATCATAATGTACACTATGCACACACATCACACATGTTAGCTATGATGAAGAAATGTGTAACTCTCTTGATGGGGTTAAAACACTAAGTTTCTAGCTAAACATGCATGCATTAAGGTTATAGATCTAAAGGTATTCCATCCATGGAATTTCTCTAAAATCCTAAACCAACATCTCAACTCATGCAAAAGTGTGTTGACTCCATATAATGTCTTCTTCCATAAGATATTTCTTATGTCAACACCAACATCAAATCCTCTTCTAAAGAGGTACATGCACACTATGTGCACCCACCCACTTCATGCATCTCATGCATTCTACTTGTTATTTTATTTTTTTTTCAAAAAATGGCCAAATCTAAAGGTAACCACCTTAGGTGGAGAGAATGGGGTGCTTAACACCTTCCCCATTCTCTAACCGAATCCCCTTACTTAGATCCTAGGTAGACCATACCTTTTCCATGATTGAGAGTCACTACAATGCCATAAAAAATGGTTTTCAAAAAATCGATTCGGGTGCCCATTCACACCCATTTACAAAAAAGAATGGTGGCGACTCCAAACAACGTAGCATTGAGGTTCAAAGGTGAACATTCTCATGTCTACAGAGTCATTGGTCATTAATCTTAATCAGCAGACCCAAAATTGGCTATAAAAAGTCAACTAGAGGTCTGATTGAATCACCAAAAAATTTGTGCATTCTTGATTTCAAGCTGAAGAGTTAGGCATCATTGGATCTATAATTTTTTCAATGTTTCTAGATTGTACATAATCCGTTTCAACAAATCTAAGTGAAAGTTTCATTGAATCCTGAAAGAATTTTCTCAAAATCCTTTGTGTGTACTAACAATTCAAATTGAAATGGGAGAATAATTGTCTAAAAGAGATTTTTTTAAATCGAGCCATGGAGTTTGAAGTGGTCTCAAACATTTTCACAATTGAATTTTCTTCATAGTTTCCATTCAATTTTCTAACATCATAGTGATTGGATTTTTCTAGTTTTGGATGTGTATTACTTCCTTCCCACTTGTTCCTGGGAGCTCATTAATCTTTTTTACCATGCATAGTGTTTTCAAATGCCAATTTGATGAATTTGAAGCTATTTAAAATTTCATCTTAAGAAAGGAAAATAATAGGAAAATGATGGACTATTGATAAGTCGATTTGTAACTACTTATACTATGTAATTTTACTTGACATTTTGCATATTTGAGAGTGATTTTATTTAGTAATCGTTCATTTTTATTTTTTTAGGTAATAAATGACCAAGAATACGAAAAGGAAGCAATTCGGGGTGAAATCAGAAGAAAAGATGAAGTTTCGAAGAATGGAGTACAAGAGGCAGAGGCCGCCGCAGTAGTGGATACATGTCCACCGCGGCGCTCGTATTTAAATCAACAAAGACCCCAAGACAGAAGCTAGTCGCCGTAGCGGTGGATACATTCCTGCCGCGACGCGCGGCGCGATCCCGTTTTCTGCACTTCGTCTCATGTTGTTATTATATCGTTTAGATCCGATTTAAAGGGGATTGAACCCTAATTGTATTCAGAACGTATGGAGGCTATAAGTAGTTGATTTTTTAGGGTTTAGAGATATCTTGGGAGGCGAGAGAAGAAAAGGGAGAAGAGATCAAGTGATTGCTACAGCAATCTCGAATTTTACTGGTTTATTCTTCCTTTCTTCTATGTTTAACTTCAAGATGTTTGTTTCGTATTTCGTTATGAACTAAATTTCGTTTCTAAGGTTGAGATGTAACTCAGATACAATTTTCTAGTTGTTTTATTCAAATTTAATTCCTTGTTTTGCAATTACTTATTTGTATGTCTATTTTGAGTTTAATGCTATCAAATCTGAAAGCCAAAGTTTTGATTGATTTATTGATCTAAGTTTATAATTAGAATTAGAATCTAGGTTAGATCAATAAAATATATCACGTTAGAATGAATGAACGGTAGAGATACTTTAACATGTTCTAAGAGGTTAGTAATTCAATTTATAATAATTCCACAGATTTTATGACTCTTTGGTATTTTAATTCACATAGAGTTGTGCTGAGTTAATATTTTAAGGAGTAATCTAGTGTATTTCGAGAGAAAACACTAGTTGGTTTAGGGAATTAAACCTCCAAATAAGGCAAAGCAGGTATTACTTTGAATAATCAATTACGTAGAAGTATCTGTAGTGAAGTCGAAAGCCCTAGGTTTTTAATCCATAAGAATCCATTCTTTCTTATTTCATTGTTATTTTAATTTGCAATTCTACAATTCTCGATTCATCAAATAGTAATTTAGGTGATTATTTTTGGTACTTAGTAACTTAATCTTTATGGGAACGATATCTTATTACTTGAAACAATTAGTGCACTTGCTAGCATAAATCATATGCATCAACTATATAAAAGAGATTGATCCAAGAACAATACCCAAAGAAAAGTAAATAAAGATGCACCGCACACAAAAGATAGAGATTTTTATGTGGTTCCCTCAAGATTGAGGTACGTCCACGGATCACACCGATTCTGCTATGAAAAGAAAAACACAACTACAGATTAAACCTTTCCAAATGGATATATATACCACCAGGGAAACCTAACTAAGATTTTATATTATACTAGTGAAATTAAAAAAAATACCTTTGAAAATTTTCTTTTGCAGCCCTCAATGAGTTCAACTAGAGGGGATACGTGACTTGATTAACAGTATATACCTCCTTATTGACTTGTACTATCAAGCTCCACAATCCACAACAGACTATTGTAGTCTAATTTCCATTTTGGTACCTCCATCGTTATTGTCTCTGGGAAAGCAATTAGCAAGCATTCTTCATTGGTTTTTATTGGAAAAAAAAATATTAATATCAAATTTCCCTTGATTTTATTGTGTTAATGATAATGATAGCTGAAGAATGTCCTTCATGGTTACATGTAAGGGTTACAGGCTAATCATTGCCGTGATATCTTCCATGAACCTTGAGAGAATGATTATTTTCTAAGCCTTAGCATGAAAGGCAATGTTAAGAAGGTCAAGAAGATATTGGCAAAGGCATTTGATGATTGTTATCTTTAATAGTTTGAAAATCCTGCCAACCCAAAGGTACCATCAAATTAATATCTTGGATGGAACGTAGAATGGTTTTGTGTGTGTGTGTGAAAGTTAGTATTTTGGTTGAAGTTTGGGGTAAACTAGAAGCAAAGTTGGAGAATGAATAATGATGAAGACTAATCTTTTTGGGTGAAAAGATATATAAAATGTTTTCTGTGTTCTCTTTATTTCACGGTGATGCATTGGGATTTTATATAAAAAAAATTGGTGTAGAAAAGTTAACTTTAACAATTGGGGTTATCAGTAAAAGTTGGCTTGCCAATAGAAATTCTCAAGATAAATATAAGAGAAAATTAGTGTCCTGTACACCATTAAAATCATACAAATATGTTTATTTAAAAGATAAAAATGCCCTTAATCAACAAAACATAAATTTTGACAAAAACACTGAGTATTCTTCAATTGATTTCATTCGATCAAAGCACCATATTTTTCTTATAAAAACCATCACGATTTTGGTAGATGTAGAATTTTCATTAACAAATATGGAGACCAATACCATTGCCTCGATGTTACTCAATTTTATGACCACAAAGACTAAGTCACATAACACATATTATTGCCCTTTGGTCCCAATAAATTTTTCACTCTACTCTTTTAATAGATTTAGACACACAAAATCAGCCTAATTGGTGCTGTTTAGTTATTTGATTTTGTGCATTTCTTATATGAATCGTAATATTCTAACACTCTTTTTGTACGCTCTCTAACCTGACAGTTCATAAATCCATTATAAGAAGAATTGTAATAATCTGACGTTCTTTGTATGCTCATTTCATGGAACCGAAGATCCTTTACTTTGGGATAAACAAGTGAATGATAACAAATTCTAAGGGTTTAAAGTGTCAATATTGCAAGTTTTAAATTGTCTATCTTATAGGTTTTGCTATTTTTAGTGAGATAATCACTTTAAAATCTCGAATTTCGTTTCGTTCATGCTTTGGTAAGTAAAATGAACAATAAGCAAGAATCATATATTCGATAAATTTAGCTCACGAAATGATGATTCACCCTAAATTCTATTTGAGTTTGCATTCTGCCAAGTAAATCCTCCAAATTTTATTCTCTAAGACCTCTCCTCGAAACTTGTGGTGATGGATGATACACCCCAGACCAAAGGTTTGATGAGATTTGCACATGGTATAAGTTTTTGTTAAGTGTTGCATTGAGATACGCAATACATTTGAAATCATAAATAAAAGGACAAAAATTAGGGTAAATTAAACTGACCTCCTGTAGTTTGGCATAATTCCACTTTCACATTTTAATTAGGGGTTCACTTAGCGCTTGCGCGCGCGCACACACACACACATCAAAGTGTTGGCAAGCTAACAGTTAAATTTCTTTTATAAAGACCATTTTGCCCTTTTTAAAATGTTACGTTTTGTATAAATAAAAATATGCCAGCGAGAAAATGGGTTCAATGGATGTCATTTTAATTATTGTTTTAAAATCTAAATTTTTTAATAAAAAATAATATAAAATAAAAGGGTAAACTAATAAAATAACATCTAAATTTTAACACACTCAGTAAAAGAGGAGGTAAGTGCAATTATCAAAATGTCAGGGGGTCAAAATAGAATTATGTCAAACTACAGGGGAGTCAAAGTGTAATTTACCCTAAAAATTATAAAAAGGAATAAAAGATAGGGTTATCATTGGGCTCATTGGTCCATTAGTTTGGCCCACCCGAAAAAAAAAAGATTTAGACCTTGATTTTGAGCCCAAAGACGTTTGGCCAGATTTAAAAATCTCAGCCCAATAACAATGTATTATCTAACCATAAGGTTTAGACCTTGATTTGAGCCCAAAAATGTATGGCCGGGTTCAAAAAATTTCAGCCTGTTTAGGTCCTAACAATGTATAATCTGATCCCTTTTCCTCGGCTTATTAATAAAATAAATAAATAATAAAATTTAATTAAAACTATCGTTTTTCAACTGAAATTGAGATTGAATCCATATTTTGATGAAAAAATAACATCAAACAACTTTGGAAAGTACACGAGTTTAATATTATTATAAACCTAAAAAATTAACCCAAATACGACTTGAGCCTATTAGAGCCGGGCTTGGTTTAGCCGATATAAGGTGATTAGTTTTGGGTTAGGGCCAATCCAGGTCCGGCCCAAACCCACCCATTGATGGCACTAGATTATCTATATATAGCTGAGTAACTCAGTTGAGTACTTGAGTTCCTGACCTGATTAGGTGCATATTTTAGTTGACTGGATCAAGTTGACTTGATGATTTTCTAAGCTGGCTCCATCGAATTGTCCCGTCCAACTGAGTTGAGTTGATCGACTTGGTTGGATTTGAAGTTGAGTTAACTAAATCTCCTTTCACCTTCGAACAATGCACTTCGTTAAATTACAATAAACATTGTCATTTGAATCTTATTCCAACCATTTATATTATTTCTCAATTCTCTATCCAGAGAGCAACAATTGTTCCGTAAGCCCAAGCTAAAACATCATGAATTTGCCAACTTCCGCAATCGGATTACCTAAATTTTATTTAGGTACTCATTGTTAATGGTAGAAATGGATCGGGTCAGGTCGTGTTTTGTTGAGGTAAAGGTATTATGAAAATTTATCAAACCCTAACCTGAACCATTTAATATTTGTGTAATAAACTTAAATCCAAACTCAACTCATTTGTAAGTAGGTATACCTGACTCAACATATACATTACTATTTAATAAAATTCTATTTTTTATTGGAAAAAATAAGTTTCATTTCTACCACGAAAAATAAAATACTATTACTAGAAATAAAGTTACACAATTGTAAGCTAAGTTCAATGGTGAAAAAATAACTTTAAAAAAAAAAAAAGGAATTTTGTCTTTTACAACCATGTGGCATCTGATCATGTTTTTCGATGTCATAAGTTGATGTGGGTAGAAAACTTTCCTTACTAACTTAGTAAGGAAAGTGTTTATTATTATTAGTATGTGCTAAGAAATTTTTATCTTGGTAAGATCTTAAATCTTACCAAGGGTCATTTTGCCCACATGGATCACTATACTAGGAATCAAACACTACATGCCTCTGGATTTTAATAAAAGAACATAAAAATATAAATAAATAAATAACTTAGTAAGGAAAATGTATTTTATTTCCAAAGTAAAAAAGCTTAACCATTAATAATTACATTTTATAGAATTTAAAAAAAAATGTATTATGAAAACATTCAAGGAAATTCTACTAAAAAATGGGTAATTTAAAAATTTTCAAAATAAATTATGATATATTAAAAACTAAATGTAATGACAAAATAACTAAACGTGTCAAACTGGTTGACACCCCAAACCCAAACCCTACCCATTTAATAATCGTGTTAGACGGATTAACACTATTATGACCCAAGCACAATTAGGCTTGACCCAAACCCATTAATTTCGTGTCATTTTTTATTCGTATTTACAGGTCATGTTAAGATTGTCACCCGCTCATTGTGTTTCCAATTGCCTGTATTATTTGTCTTCTAATTCAAGATGTTGCATGCCAAAGTAGGCAATGATGCTCCTATTTTAGTTCTTTTAACGCTAATGATTTTCTAACTTGAAAATTTTCGCTCAATCTATACTTGGTTAATGTGGCAAGGGCACGGAATTGTTGATCGTTTTCCTTGTGTATCCCTAAGAAAAATATATATGGTTCTATGCCCCTTGCCACATCAGCCTTGTACAAACTGAGTGAAAATTTTCAAGTCAAAAAAATCAGGAATCATCTTTTAATGTCCAATTTTTTTTACCATAGTATTCTTTTGGGTCTTTTTGGAACGACTTTTGATGGGGGTATAAAACCCACATTATGAGAGATCTTTATTGGTTTGTGTTGTATTCCGTTTGGTCTTTGAATTCATTTACATACATATGAAATATAACTTTAGTTGATTGAAAATAATTTGCTCACGATGTGTTTCATGATATATTTACAAGAAAATTTGATAATACCATCGTTCAATGAAAGATAAACGTGGTGTTATCTATCCTTGGGTGAGGATAAAATAATGAAAAGATTATTGAAATCAATCGCATGTGCACGCCATGTCGGGCAAGTTGGGTTCAGGGCATGGGGCTAGAGGCCCACCTGTGTGAACTTTGTCTAATAAAGAAGGAAAATTACTAAAAAGTAAGGGATTTATTTCTAAATAATCCCTAAGTTGTGGGCGGTAGCTTGATAGTCCATTTAGTTGACTTTTTATTTTTTAATGGTCCCCATTATTGGCGAACTCACAGCTTTTTATTTAGTGACGATTTCATCACTTTTTATTTATAGTTGAACTCACCACCTTTTATAGTCGAGTTCACCGTTTTTTATTTATTGTTGAACTCAACAATAGAAAGTGGTGAACTTGACACTGGTAAAACACGATCATTTTTTATTTTCCAATTTTTTCGAGTAAAATACATGGAAAGATCTACTAAAAACTTGTGATAACAATTTGTGTAGATGATTTCAAATCTAAAGAACCATTCTTGATTGATTTTCATCCAAAAATGAAGAAAAAATGTGAAAAAAAAACCTAGTTTTTTACATACATCTTTAAAAATATTTGAAAATAGCTTCTTCTTCATTTGTAAATTATTTCCAATGGAATGGAGTCTCTGAAATTCAATTGAGATGCCAAAAATTCAAAAAATAAATAATTATGAAAGCAGTGAGTTCAAATGATTGGGGCATTCAATAGTGAGAAATGGGGGAAATGGGGTTTAGAGATTGATTAAAGTAAAAGTTTTACAAAAAAAAAAATTTATTAAGAGAGGCACTAAAACTTAGGGACTAATTAGAAAGAACTCTAGGCAGGGTCCTTTGAGTAATTTTCCCAATAAAGAATATTCTTTTTGTTCTAGCAATATCGTCTTGTGTTGAGATCCATTTTATTTTCTTTACGGAGTGCCACCGTATGAATCCTATTCATTTTCTCCAAACTAAAAAATTGATTTCTTCTTTAAGATGGCACATCCTTAAAGAGTGGTCTCAAATAACAATTGTAACGCCATAAAATTTATTACGTATATCGAGAAATTAAGTCAACTATATTGATATGTTTTCCTATTAGAAAATAAATAAATAAATTATTAAAAATAAATCATGATATTATCGATTTAAAATAACAATTTTTAGAAGGAGAATTTGCTCAATGAAATGTACATTTCGGAAAACCTTATCATAATTATTATCGAAAAATTAGAATATTTAGTCAAACTAGATAAAACTCAAAATTTTATAGAAAATTCTTTTGATCAAACATATCTTACCGTTGAATTCAAAAGTATCAAAAAAATATAGTTTAGACTGTCAGATGCTTAAATCCGAGTTTAATATGATAAGTTATGAAAATATTAATTTTATTAAGAAAACTTAGGGTGTAAAGGGTATTTTGGTCAATAGAGAAAAATCGGTGAAGAATTTCAAAAATTTGAGATATACGATTCAAATTAGTATGATGCAACGGACATAACGAAGAAAAGAAAAATATAAAAAAATAATATTATTTAATTATTTTTATATTATTAAGATAAATTATTTTATTAAAATTAGGTTTAATTATAATTATTTATATAAAAATGTTAGATTTGAAATTATGAAAATATTAAAAGGGTAGAATGTAATTAAAATAAATATAAATATTATTATCTTACATATTATTATATTATATAATATTATATTATAAGTTAAAAGCAGTGATATTAATTTATATATTATAATATAAAATTTTATATTATTATAAAGTAAATAATAAGTCGATGTTCATTATACTTGTGACATTGAAATCGAAACAGAGACGAGTGAGTTTGAGAGTGGGTTTGTGTACATTGCGTTTGATCAAAATTTAAATGTGTTTAAGATGGAAATTAAGATCCAGAACTAAAAAAAAAAAAATCTACGACTTCGAGATCTACTTTGTTGCCGGATTATTTTGTCGAATCGTCGAGGAAATTAGCCATAAAAATTATTTGTATCTTGTAAGGACGCATAAAACCTAGTTACAAAGGTAAAAAACTTATAATTTCATATTTCTAGAATAGTTTTCAATGAAATCTATTTTTTTTTAATTTTGATAGTTAGTTTCAAATTTATTATGATTTAAATTCAAAATTCATGTATCGAATTGTAGAATAACTCGTTTTATATATTTTCTCTGCTATTTAAATATCTTGAAATAAAAATAAATGAATTTGGGTAAATGTAACCAGAAAATCAATTTATTTAATAAATTGATTTATATAATAATTTTCGAAGAGTGTTCATTTTAAAAATTTTAAGACGCTTTGTTTTGAAAATGTATTTTCATTGCGTAATTATCTATTAAAAAAAATAAATGTTTAAATTTAAATTTAGAATCAAGAATAAAAGTCTTGATTTTTTATAATCAAGAATAGGATTCTTGATTGGTTAGAATCGAGAATGAGATTCTCGGTTATATGTGCTTGTGTTGAGGAATTTTCAAGT
The DNA here is from genome assembly GCF_017979445.1 of Akebia trifoliata. Taxonomy (NCBI): domain Eukaryota; kingdom Viridiplantae; phylum Streptophyta; class Magnoliopsida; order Ranunculales; family Lardizabalaceae; genus Akebia; species Akebia trifoliata. Next base: position 20,586,158 of record NC_141389.1, read on the forward strand.
TTAGAGTACTTTTGAACACTGTGTAATAGAGTATGAAATACAATTAGAATGGTGTACCTACATGTATACTACTTTTGATATACTGTTAAATGTTTATAATTCTAAAATACTTGAGAGTATCGTCATTCTTGCAAATTTGTCTTAATTGATTTCAAATGAATTTCAAAAAATATAATTATTGTTTTTGTTATCAATTAAAGGGATAATGAATGCCCATAAGACTAATCGATAGCTCTTTTTAAAAGCAACAAATTAATTGAGAATAATAGAGATTTGATATTCTCTCCGGTGGTATGGGATGCCATTTGAGAATATCTTAGTACGTACTATTCGAGAAATTATATTTTATCTTTATTGGAAAATAATAAATTGTACTATAAAGATGGTTTGTAGATGACTAGATTGATTAAAGACACATGCATACCACAGAGGTACGATGAAGCTAGCTTGTCAAATGATCATTTACAACTTATTGTAATTAAACGATTGATCTTCATTAGGGATCAACGGCCAACCTGAGCTGAAAAATACAGTCAACCAATTATGGTAAATTATCAGATCGACCATAAGATCAAGAACTAACGGTAAGTTCTACACTGGTTAAATATTGGAGTATCAATACTCAGATCGATACTTTTGTATCAGTTATGTACCTCGTCATTCTTTTCACATACACTATCAAAATTGATATTCTTATGACATGTTTATGCTTATTTTATTTTATTATGAGATGGAGATATCTCGTTACTATTTTATTAAAGATTAGCTTGTTTCAAATATTATTCGTTTTACTTATTTATTTAAAAACTTGCATTATTTAAAATAATTTAATTTTTTTATCTATTCATATTAGGACTATTAATTTAAAATGTGAGTTTACTATTAAGTAACTTCCCTGGTACTTATCCTATCAACAAAACATTACAGATATTCCAGTTACCGAGATACCTATTCCTGTTGAAGAACATTATATAGAGGGATCACTATTTCTGTTATTTGTGAGTTGAGATTTGAGTTTAGTAGAATTATTTTGTTTAGTTTTGGACTTTTTTTAATATATTAGTATCATATACGTTTTGTATTTTTGCATGTATATGTTTAGAGAGTGATAGTTAATGTTTATGATATGGACAACTGTTGATCGATATGAAATGTGTAGTTGATTTATGTACATTTTATGTTGTAATTATAATATGCTTTTGAAGTGATGTATATTCGTTATGATATGGTGGTTGGAATGCAGTGGATACATGAATTTTGATTATATAGGGATATTTCTATAGGTGAAATTTTTTTCTAAGTCTAATTTTTAGGAAAAATTTTGTCAAAATTATTTGAAAGAAGTCCATATTATATTTAAACTTTGAAGATCTTCATTTGGATTTTTTTTTTCACTTCACCCTCGAGATTTGGGAAAATCTAGATCATAAATTAGGGGCTGTGACAACAATAAATAAACGAAAATGCTAGAATGACACAAATGGAGACTCAAGGGTGACAAAAATGATGTGGTAGTGCGTACAACCTTAGATAATTTTCAATCGTATCTTGCAAAAAAACATCTATGATAATATGTACGATACCACATCATTTTGTCACCCATGTGTCTCCGTTTGTATCGCCCCAGCACGACTCATAAATGAAAGCTCCTTCTTTGTTATAATCACTTAGTACATTATACATGGAAGGAAAAAAAATATCATCACTGCACCCTTCTATTTGTTGAGTTATTATTTTCTCTTAAGAGTACAATGCTGATGTAAGTTGGTAGACCTTCCATTAAAAAGTGTTAGTTGTTGAAAAGTAAATTATTGAATCCTAAGAGATGATTATGAAGATCCCAGCCACATTGATTCTTCGAAGTACTTGGAGCAAATCTCTTATGCAGGACAACAAGCAAAGCTCGTGCATCGATATGAAATTCAAATAGATTTCTCTTTTCTATTTTAATTATAGATTTTTAGCCATGGGATGCATTATTTGTTATCAAATATATATTGGATCGATAAAATGTTGTCAAGGGACCACATTTAAGATGTAGTTAAATTAGATTCAAATTATTCTTGTTTTAGGATAAAATTTTCTATTTAAGATGTCTCACCTAACAATTCCAACACTTGATATTTTATTCAAAAGTTCATTAGATGTTTATTTTTGTTTCTTGCATTATTGATCTTGCACTTCATCCTCAACACGTCCAAGCTTATGTACTACATTACACGTTATACTGACCCTCTCATGGTTATTGCTTAGATCCCTATAACATAGATTCTTGAAGGGCTGAGTGTGAACCTCACATAAAAGACATCAAGTAAAACTCGTTCATTAATCTAACAAGTAAGGCAATTTTGCTTTTCTATTTCGGTTATGGGAGTGGATCCTCTATGGTATTTCTTTCCTAAAGTTCTGTGTAGTGGTTTTAAGCGATTAAGATTTGGGACACGTCAACACAACAATAAATCCAAGCCGTGTAGATTTAAGAGTTCAATCTTTAACAGTTTGAATCGTAGATCTCACCAGTTGAAAGGGAGTGAGAGGCCATTATGGAGTGTTTAGAAAAAAATTCTTCCATGAGGGTTTATTATATAAATTTCCTTAAATATCACACCTAACAAGTTCAACCATGATTTTAAAACTCATTTTGACATCTTGTCTCGTCCATGAATGAGACCAAGTAGTCTCGAGCAAGACATCTAATTTATTGGAGTTGTCTAGAGTCAGATGAAACCATACCTTTGATCAACTTGTCTTGTTGGTGGACAATATTGAGACAACTCGGATGAGTTATCTTCGTCTCGAACAGGATTTAAAATCATGGGTTCAAAACTAGATATTTTATTCAAAATTCGAAGATATTTACATCGTTATTGTCCTCACCTTGCATTATTGGCCTTGTACTTCGTCCTTAAAAGGTCCAAGTCAATGTACTACCTTACAAATTGGCCTTACTTGGTGAGCTTTATTTACACCCCCTAATACCCTACATTTAATAATCAATCAACGCCCCAAGGTTTTGAACTATAGAATAGAATCCAAGGTTGTCTTTTATACTAAATAGATCTCCTTTGGTCAATCAAATGCACCTACAAGTAACACTTGAATATAAGCAACAAATAATAATTTCTATATGTTCACATCATCTCTTTATCATCATCCCTAATCATATTAATGGCTTATAATGCTTCGATGATTGACGGCCACAAATCTTAAAGACCATCCAATGGTTGAGATTTAGGGATAGTTGGCTAGGATGGACCATAAAATATTATAATAATGGAGTCTTAGTCATGGGCACCCATTGCTTATGGTGGTGGTTGAAAACTTGAAATAATTGAGAGGAAAGATGGCTTTTTATAGAAATAAATAAAGTGTTAGAAATGGTCCTTTTCAAAGACGTAGCCCACCGTCCTAAGTCCCATTACTTTAAGATTTTGTCGAAAGAGAAGGCATGATGTATGATATGACCTAACAAGGGTCTTCTCAAAACTTTTAATGATTGAAATTTGTTTTCTCTACTTTCTTGTAACTCAGGGTTCCAATTATTTTAGTTGATTATATATTTCTATTAATATAAAAAAGTATGTTATGTTGTGGTCGTTATTGACTCCCTAGTTTGTTCTAACTTAGGGTTCCAATTATTTTATTTGATTATGCATTTCTGTTAAGAGTCCTGATGATATGACTCGCTAGATAGCATATTCAATCAACTCCCTGACGTGACAAGTTCAGGAATCGTAAATCTGTACATTTCACGATACATGATTGCACTTCCCCATAAACAAAGTATATCCCGAGGGAGTCGTCTATCCCAAGACATATAGATCTATGATCCAAAACTTGTTCACGTCAGGGAATCAATTAAGTATGCCACCTAACGAGTCATATTATTAGATATCTTTCTATTAATCAAAAAAGGTATATTATGTTGTGATGGTCATGGCCTCATCGAGTGTTGGTCACTTTCACGTTGTTAGTGGTTGTAGTAACCCTAATCATAGTATGTAATGTATATTTTATAATGTTTAAATTGTCACGATCTGGGATGGGACTCATGAAAACTGCCAAAATATAAAATCCAACTATCTAGATAATATATATATATATATATATATATATATATATATCTCAAGATATGTCATAGATAAATCTCGATCGTTGAATTTTATATTTCTCTATTAGGTCTATTAATCAATTTTAGTGTGTTGTGTCATGGTGGCCATGGGGGTGTTGGATAGTTTCACATTGTCGGTGGTTGTAGGCATCAACCACGTTTATAGTATATAATGTGTGTTTTATTTATAATAATATTGAAGGGTGGGGATTTGTGTGTTGGACACACATAAAACCTTCCCAAAAACCAGAATATGGAATCCAAGTATCCAACTATTAAGATATAACACATATCTCTAGGAAACGTATATATATCCTTAGGATAAATCTTGATAGTTGTTTTCGCATTTTTGTAAGATTCATCATGACTATATATTAATAATAATAAAAAGTATGTTGTATGTTGTGGTGGTCATGGGTTGCACCTACACATGGTGGACGCAACAACCCCAATTATAGTGTGTAATACACGTTTTATAATAATATTTAATAGGCCAGGATTTCTTGGCTGGACTCATATAAAAGCACGCAATCCAAATTATTAAAATAAGAAATACAACTATCAAGAAAGAGCATATATAAACACGAGGGATTGGCTCAATGGTAATTTTGGATCGATAAGTAGTTAATGCCTGTAAATCATAAGTTCGATACCCAATATGAATATTAATTCCATAGGGGCCACTCGTGAGGGCGCAGCTTCAGTTACTTGGTACTTGTGATGTGTGGGCATTTCATGTATCCCAGGACAAGACTATGAACTGGGCAAAAGCTTAGATACGAGTCCAGTCCATTGTACAGGGATACTTGATTATCAAAAATAAAAATAAAAAACACATATATCTCAAATATATATCACATAACCCTACGATAAGTCCCGATTGTTGAATTTCTTGCTTTTATATGAGTTATTTTACACCAGTCATTCGATACAGACCCATATATATAAACAAAGAAAGAAATGTAAAAGCAAAAAATAGATAATATAATACCATGACATCATATGAACCATCAATATGAAATTATAGTTATTGCTGGTCTAGTTGATAAATTATTGGATTAGAAACTATCCAAAGTAACCTTATTTTTATATTAAATCCTCAACACATAGTGAAATGAAGTAGTCCCAATCAAACCATTAGACAATCCTTTATTTATTTTCATTGTAAAAGACAATGATTAAAAAATGATCTAGAAAATTATTGTTATAATACTTGAATGCTAAATCTATTGTAATAATTAAAATATCATCTCTCTTACGCAAATTGACATTAGCATTTTGGTTAAAGAATATTTCATTTTCCCGATGGGGAAATTATTTTTGGCATTCTCATTTGGGTTATTCTAAGCTTTAACAATATTTAAGACACACGACTAAGGTGGGAGAAAATGCATATCATCAATATCTTTTTTAGCGTCGAAGTTAGAATTTTCCTCTTCAAAATATCAAGCTCTTGGCCTTATTAGTATTAGGGATGTCAATTAGTATCCATGTAATTGGAATCAAAATTGAAAATCCTAGTTTTAGATTTTTTTTTCCAGATACATGATTAGAATTGGGTTTTAAGAGGATTCGAACCGATAGAAGCAAAATTGATTTGCTTCTATTCGGTATTTGAAATTGTTGATTTTTTTCTTTTATTTTTTAGATGATGGTTGAATGTTTCCTTACTTTTTAAAATTAATATATACGTTAAAATTCTTAATGTTTCCATATAAAACCATGCATTCGAGCTTAAAGTGAGTCATTTCTTCAGAGAGTTTATTATCCTACAAAGGAAGGATTTTAATATTTGGAAGAGAGAAAAATAAAAAGGTAATTTATATATTTTATAGAATAAATTTTAATTATATGTGTGTGTGTATATATATATATATATATATATATATATAGAGAGAGAGAGAGAGAGAGAGAGAGAGAGAGAGAGAGAGAGAATAGATCAAGGGACGTATGTAAAAACAATATAACATTAATAAATTTTTAAAAAATGAGTTAGAAGTTTCAGATTTAGCTGATTTTTTGTGAGGATGATCTCTATGATGGGAAAATCATCTGGAAAAAAAAAAAATCAGTCCAATCTGAAATTTCTAACCCCATTAAAAGTGATTTAGAATGTGGACCGTCGACTTTTTGCTAATTTTTATCAATAATTTGTAAATCACTTTTGATGGATTTAGAAGTTTCAAATTGAACTGATTTTTCGTGAGGATGATCTGCTCATCATAGTGACTATCCTCGCAAAAAAACAGCCCAATCCAAAACCTCTAACCCATATTTTGAAAAATCATTATTTTTACATATGTTCTGAACCGCCCCTATATATATATACATGATGGTCCCAATGCTAAGTGCCTAAAGAACCAAACTGAGCCAAAACGAGCCTGGTGGCACATCTATTTAATATCTTTGCAAGATATCAAATATTAATTATTTATATTTAAGATTAATTATTATAATTTTATTATATTATCATTGGTCCATTGCAATTGTTTTAAACTATTAACATGCTGTATAAAATACAGCTCATTCATTTGTCTAAAAATCTTTTTATAACTCTATTATTACAACATTATATCTTATTATTATTAAATATAAAAACGAACTTAATTTACTTAAAACGTGTTCGTGCGACTCGTGCCATTTATAGAAGGGAACGCGTGTTGCTGTAAAGAAGCCACGTGTGCGGTGTACATGCGTAGTTTATAAACATAATTTAAATGCTCCAACTAATTATTGTTGTCATTGAAAATGTGGGGCAATCGAATCTTTTAAAATTAAAATAATTTGTAGCGTCCAATGAGGTTGGACGCTAGATATCCGACCAACAGCTTAAAAATGTCACATATACAGCTAACTTGTCTATTATACATGAATCGTGCTGGAGTTACAATGAAATGTACATCGATTCTCACGTTCTGATGTAGTGGTGCACATATAATCATAGATTCTTTTCACTCGTATCTCAATAAAAATCATCTATGATTTTGTATGCATCATCACATTAGAATGTATGATCGATGTATATTTTAATGTTGCTTTAGTATTATTTATTATACATTTTTTAAGTTTAAAATTTTGGTGTTGATTATAATGAAATAAGGGTGAATATTGTTGATGCCAAATCTATTTTAATTAATTTTTTATAATTACAAAATATCTCCAACACTCAACTGACGTGGAATACATAGAACCTTAGAATTTTTTTATGTATCTTGAGAAAAAATCTATGGTTTTATGCACGTTCCACGCCAATTGATTATGTTTGAGTATCTTTTCGTTTTGAGTTAATTTAACAAAGTTCTTATATTAATATTAGTTTTTGTAGATTACGTGCAAACACACATGCCACTCATTAATTATATAAAGTGTAATGATTTTGTAACTCAACTTGACAGCGTGACTAAAAATCTCAACTGATGTGTACCAGCAAGAATCATAGATTTCTTCCCTCAAGATACACAACACACATCTCCATATAATATATGCAGTTGTATATCTCAAGGGAAAAAATCTACGGTTCTTGCACCTGCACGTCAGGTTGTGTTGCAAAATCATCACTCTTATATAAATGTATTATTTATAATAAAAATAACTAAAATATATGATAAAACAATAATTTATTCTCATTTTAAACCAATTTTCAATTACAATGACGTTGAGCCCCTTATTTTGATGAAAGGTACCATCAATTGATTTCAAGCAGTTTGAATTGTACATAAATTCATTAATTTTTTTTTAATAAAAATGCTAAAATGACCTCAAGCTAGACCTTCATATCACATTTCTTGACGTGAAATTGGATAGGAACCATAGATGCGTTCACGTCAAGAAATGCGATATGAGGTTCCATCTTGAGTTCTCTCTAACACGACTCTTTTTTTTTTTTTTTTTCTAAACTTGAAAATCAACCTAAAATCCAAAACTAGAGTTGCCTATTTGACTAAAAAACCGAAACAAAACTCTTATCGATAAGAACTAATCCATTGACACACCAAAACTCCACTATTGACACCCCTAAATCCCAAACTTGAGAAATTGCAAAATTTTCACCCCCATAGAGGAATGACCAGGACGTTTCTCAAGGCATAAAAGTCAATATAAAATATTGCTGTAAGCAATCTCGGAAGCTGCCAGGTGGCGGAATCAAACGGTTCCTCATTTTGGCCAATCTGCAAGTGTCTTATTATTTAGAAGCCGTGTAGTTTGACCGCTAGCCAGTTGTAAGATAAACTAAAAAGCGTTCAAAACGTGGAATCAAAGTATATTTCGTCTTCTTATCCTTTATTAGACAAAACTATTTATATCCTGTACTCCCAGGAGTTAAGTTTCTATATCGCTTCTGTACTTATTGGTGATTCTTTATAGATGTATCCAACATTAAAGCCCATCATGAAAATATCCCACATTAAAGGATGTCGTTAGCGATTTAGCTACTTAACTCCCAGTTGTACAAAAACATAACGGTAGTTAAAAAATGTAAACTCAGGGTTTTAATTAACGGACGTTTTGAAGAGATAACGGAGATTGTAGAAGCAAAGTTTTTCCTATTTAAACGCACTCAGTCTTCTTCTTCTTCCCCCTCTCCTCTTACTTTCTTCTTCTACCATTACATTTCTCTCTGTCTGCATTTCGATTTCTCTTCGAAATCAACGATTTGGATCTGGTACGATCTTTTCTTCAAGTTTAAAAATTAGGTTTTTAATGAAAATGGTGGTCCAATGTTGAACATTTCCTTGAGATTTTAGGTGTTAATTTTTGAAAGATTAGGTTTTCTTGTGATGCATGCAGTTGCAGAAAGATTAAAATCTACAATGTTGCTTTAATGCTTAAGGATCCAAACTTTGCGTCTAACAAAAAATCCTTCAATGTTCTAATTTTCAGGTTAAATTAGCAACTTTTCAAGGTTAAACTATAAGATTTCAAGTTATAGACGCAAGATTAGGTTTATTTTTTCTTATGGATTTTGTAACGCCTAGTGTTTCAGATCCATTAATGAAAGTTTCGGAAACTAGTTTACTTGATTTTTAATTATTTTTATTTTTATTTTTTTAATTTGAGGCTTGAATGCTTGATTTATTAATGAAGATTTTGGGACTTAATTGCAGTTTCTCGGTGTTGCGTAAAGGACTTAATTTCGTTTTCTTGTTGTATTGTATTTGGATGATGTTTGGCATTTTAGGTTTGAAATTGTGTCAATTTGAGGTTTTGAAGTTTACTTTTCTTTGCTTTTGATTAAACGTTCTGACTTTATACATAAATGGTTTCCCCCCAAATCTTCCAAAGTTGTGATTTCTGGTTTTAGTGTTTGAAAGGCTGTCATTTTTAGGTTTGATTTTAAGTGTCAATCTTGAATGCTTTTTGTTTGAAGGCATATCATATCTCTGTTCTGTCCAAAGGGTCTGAAACTTTCCACCTATTACCCATAATACCCTTCAAGAACTGTCTTCTTCATCCATGGCTCATGCCAATTTCCTCGTTTGAGGGATCCTCAGGTCCTGTCTATTCCAAAGTTTAAAATCACCTCTCGAGGCAATGTTTTGATCAAGAGAAAAATCGATATTAGTTGAAACATTCAATGTTTCAGGGTAAATGTTTTGTATGGGTCTCTGCCAATCCCAATAAGTATCGGCCAATAAAGTCCGATATTTTGAACCATGGTATAACCAGATGGTTCCTTTGTTTACTTGATGAAATTTGGCAATGTTGTATCCATGCATTGGTACAATTTCTAAATTAGGAGTTTTTCTGCTTTTATATGCTTTTTTTTTTTTTTTTTTTTTCTGTTTGATCTTGAAAGATAACCTTTTTGTTTAAAAACCTTTCCTTCTCTTTTCTCTTTGTTTTTATTTTTTTTTCTCTTTATGGTCAACATCTTGCTGGTTGGAAGCTGTGAGCATTAGTCGCCTTTTACTTTGAGTTTGAATTTTTTTTCTTTCCTTTGTTGCTTTATGTCATTTGTTCTAATTCTAATTAACAACTTCACATGCCCAAAAGTTTTGAATCTGTGATAGTAGTTGTTCTGTATTCTTCAAAGTTCTAATATTTTTGTGGAAAGGCCTTTATCTTTTAGCTGAAGCTTTAGCTTGCTTTCCTTTATTATCATATAAGGTTCATGAGTTGTATACAGTTGGAATTTATATCAAAGTATCAAAACACTTGATTTTTTTGTTCACGCACTATTGGTTGAATCTTTTATTGATCTCTGTGGACCACCCATTCAATTTGGCTTTATTAATCTTAGTGGTAACCTAAGTCAATAGTTTGGCGTAGTCTAAGAGTATCTCCAATTGGTCTTCAAAACTACAAATATAGAGATAGGGATCTCCAAACCTAACTCCAAGCGGTCTTCGTTTTTGAAGTTACCCCTTCTATATCACTATCACATCTTCAAATATAGAGGGGAAGGGATTTTTAAGGGCCTTTCTAAGTCACTATTCACCTTTTCTAAATACCTATTTTGTCCCCTTTTCATAAATGCCATTTTGGCCTTCTCTTTTCATGGAACATGTTTTAAATATCATTTTTGTCCCTTACCAATGTTATTCTTTTAAGAGAATGAATAGTGATTTAAAGAGGGCTGGTTGGAGTTCAAAGTGGTTTGGAGGGATCTCCATCTTCAAATTTGAAGAAGATGCCAATTTGATGGAAAATTTTGAAGATGCTCTAATACTTCAACCATTTTCTACTAGGCATTCTATTAATCTGAGTACCTCGTTTCCTAATTTTGTTTGTGATAGTGTCCCACCTTTTTCTTGGTACTAACTTCTGTTGTTTACTTTTCAAGCTTTTTAGATCAAAATGGAATATGATCAGATGTACCAAAATTCTCAGAGTCCTAAATTTGAATGCCTCCTTTTTGGTAAGCCTTCTTATCTCAATAGTTTTAGTTGTGAAACTTGATTACCTGTCAAGAAGATACTAACGATTTTGATTTTATGAATTCAGATCTAGACGATACCCTTTATCCCCTGAGTTTAGGTTTCGCTACAGAATGCCGCAAGAATATTGCAAGTATGGATACATCATAGTTATTTTTCAGAATTCACTTGATATTTCATAAATTTTCTTGGCATTTAATATTTTCCTGGATGAACATTTTTTTGTTTTCAGATTATATGGTCCATAATCTTGGCATTGAAGAGAACAAAATATCTGATTTGTGTAATCTTCTGTACACAAATTATGGGACGACGATGGCTGGTCTTAGGGTATGGATTTGATCCTCCTCCTGCTTATACTATAACTGTCAAGTTGAAAAAAAGGGTTCCTTATTAACTCTGTTTTATGGGGTTTTCTCCTTTTCTACAGGCCATCGGCTATGACTTTGACTATGATGAGTACCATAGGTGTGGCTATTTTCCTCACTTTTTCTTCTTTTATGTGTCTGTTTCTATTAAGATCCATATAACTTAACTCAATCCTTTTTACAGTTTTGTTGATGGGAGATTACCATATGAGAAGCTAAAACCTGACCCTGTTCTAAGAAGCCTTTTACTAAGCCTACCTATTCGGAAAGTCGTAAGTTCCTTATCCCCATATTGGTAAAACTAGTAAATTAATGCTTTAGAGTGCTAAGCAGTTTTCTTTTGTGTTAAAACAGATTTTCACAAATGCAAATAAGACCCATGCAGTTAAAGTTCTTAGCGGACTCGGGTTGGAGGATTGTTTCGAAGGGATAATATGCTTCGAAACTCTGAATCCCACAAACAAGAAAACTGTTTCTGATGTTGAGGATAACCACAATTGCCTGCAAACCAAACTTTTTGACATTATCGGACATTTTTCTCGAAGTGATGCCGTGTCAGAACTTCCAGAGACTCCAGTTGCCTGCAAACCATCTGAAACTGCGGTGGAGCAAGCTCTCAGGATAGCCAACATCAACCCTCAGAGAACGGTAAGATGATCAAACCCTTTCTTGAAGAGTGTTATTAGATTAGAAACAAAGAGGAAATGCCAAGGATCGAACCCATTGGGAAGAACATAAAGATGGTATAAAATTTGTCTGATCTTGAAAACAGGGGCAATTGAACCAAGAAACGAATAAAATAAAATAAAAAACCCCGCAAATCAAACAGATTTACGTGGTTACCTCTAGATTGAGGTATGTCCACAGATGCACAGACCATTCCACTATACAAAAGGTGAAAATCACCAAGATACAAGAGTTCTCTCATCTCTCAAACCTTCTCCTGCTGTCAAGAGTACAATAGCAAACATAACAATCAAAATTAGGGTTAAAACCCCTTTTATAGTGGTGTCCAAAAATGGGCTTGGGCCCAAAAAATTTCTCCTCTGGGGCACTGCCCCCGTAGCTCCTTGTGGGTCTGTCAAGAAAGGCCAATGGGCTCTTCTTTCGTCTCGGAGGCTGTCTAGAAGAGCCCGTACTAGCCCCTTTCATCAGAGCAGCCTAGATCAGACTCCACCTCCAACAATTTTCATTTGGTTATTAATTTTCTTCTAATGCTTCTTGCAGATGTTCTTTGATGACAGTGTGCGCAACATACAGTCTGGAAAACGTGTGGGTCTCCACACTGTGCTGGTAAGACATCGATGGCATTTGGGTCTCTCAATATATGAATGATTTGGGTTATTTTTTCTTGTTAACTTGTCCATGTAATCCATCCTAACTTTGACACTATATGTAAATGTAGGTGGGCACTTCTCATAGACCCATAGGTGCAGATTTTGCGTTGGAGAGCATTCACAATATGAGAGAAGCATTGCCAGAACTATGGGAAACTAGCGAGAAGGCAGAGAAGGTCACCTACTCTGGGAAGGTTACAAGGGAGACATCTGTGATAGCTTAGCTTGTGCACTCAAAATGTGGAGAATTGCCATCTTGTTTGATGGAAATGTAGGCTACATGTTTTGAATGTAATAATAATATTCTCTCTTTTTCTTTTAGTTAATATAACAAGTCTTCACTTTCTTCATCTTTGTTACGTGACCGACCACTGACCATCACTTTTCTCATGTTGAAACTGCTTTATTTCCATCCAAACAGCTGTACTGCACATTAGATTGTAGCTCATAATCTTATTCTTAACCAAAGCTAGGCCAGTCTAATGGATGGGCCGAAAGGGTTCGGGTCCATTTATGGCTTGTGCTGCAATTGGCCCATAAGTTAAAATAACTGAATATATGTTATGGGGCCATTCAACAGGCCAAGCTCCTAAACCCAAACCTGGAATTGGGGCCTAGCCCAGCCTGATAACTAACCAACCCCATCCCATCCATTGAAAGTCTTTTAACTCTTAAAAACATTAATAAGATGATGATTCCAAACAATCTAAGACACTTTTATTTACATATAAAATTTTAATGGGCTCAAACTCTGTCTTGCTCCATGGGAGCTCGATCATCATTCATCACTAAGTTGAAAGACATACCAATATATTGTCATACCCTCGACGTTGCCAATATGGCCGCAGAAGTTTTGAGGCTGCTTGAAAAGAGCAGAAAAACCTCAGCTGCTTCATGTCACAGTTTGTACTATATATGCGACATCTCTCAAGATTACATGTGTTATATATATGAGTCTGTTTTCGTAAAGAGAGATTCTATTGCCACACCAACTTTAGTTAATGCCATTCACAAGTAAATCACCAAAGAAGGGCAAATTAACATTTCGTGTGTTGAATATGTCAGAATTCTGAATCTAGTATACAGTTATGTTGTGCTACGTGCGGCAATTTTGATAAATAATACGAAAGAGAAAAACAAGAAAAAAAAAAAATAAACACACAGATTTAATGTGGTTCGGCGATGTGCCTACACCCACAAAAACGAGAAACTAAATTTTCACTATATGTCAAATTAGGGTTACATCATAAGAATTTATAATAAACCCTAGTCGTACAATATGTATTAAAAAATTCCAATAATACCCCTGTACCATACCACGGGGGCGTTGCCCCCACACCCCGAACCTACAAAATTTGTCCCTGGCAAATATATGTTTTTAACAGATGCCATCGTTCACTCCGTTCCGTTAAGTACGTTATGCGTTCCTCGCTCCAAGTGAGTTCATTGGTAGGTATTCTAATTTAAAATGATGATCTAGCTGATAATTATCAACGATCTTATCGTAAAAAAAGTAAGGATATTTGTCTTTAAATTAATTACTAGCAAGATCTTCACTTTTTTTTAATCAACTAGATCATCACTTTTTATTAGCAAGTTCATCACGTTTAAATCAAGGATATTTGTTCATTAAATTTACCACCGAGTTGTCACTTTCTTTATTAGCGAGTTTGTCACTTTAAAATAGAATACCTACCTACGAACTTGCTCGAAAACATGTTTGGGGAATTGAAATGAACAATGTATCAGACTTGGAAATTTTGCAATAGTTGCACACGTTTTGGGAAAAATCTCACCAAAGAATTAGCACCCATCTTGTGGTGGCATTAGTAAAAGTTGGTGGGACAATATAATTTCTCATTCACAACAAATCACAATTATAGTTATATAAAATAAGACTATATCAAGGTTTTGACCATCTCTCAGATAAAAAACGTACAAATTCAGGGACAAAAAAAGGAGAATAAATTGAAGTTGATTCCCAAGAAATTTCTTCAATCTCTTTTGAAAGGTTCTAATGTTCCGTGAATAGTCAAGACTCAAGACATTGAGGAATATTCAAAAAAAAAAGGGCATTTCGGGATTATATATTTGTTTGTAATCTTTTAAAATCCTCTCGACAAACAACAAGATGTACAACAATAAGAACCAATGATTTTGGTAAGTTTTTTACTCTCTCATAACACAAGTCCCTTGCCTAATCCCATTCGAGCGGATTTGTTTTCCTTGATCAACAATTAGATTTATCCCATTCTTGTGGTCCACATCATCGTAAAAAAAAAAAAAAAAATCATTTATTTTAAGTCTCGTTTAAAACGTGTTTTGTACCTCTAATGATTAAAAAAAAAAAATACAATTTCATCATCTAAAAATGACTTTTATGTTTTAAATGCATTTTTTAACTTTTTAAACACATTATTTTAAATAACATAAAATAAACTAAAAGTAAAAACAACCAAATTTTTGCATGTCTATCATTAATTTCTATGGCCTTACAACTGTTTGAGTTTTGGTTCATTAAACAATGTAAGATTTGATGATAATGGTTGATGTAATAATTTTATTTTTTCAATTGTATTGGAGGATCTCCTTAAGTGTTTCCTAACATCTCTATTCTTCTCTAAGTGTTGGCCACTACGATCAGTTCCAAGTAACTAAATGACATCCAGGAGTCTTTAGTGTCCTCAACCTTGACTTGTTTAACTTATGTAACTGCTATTCTATGTATAAAATGATAATACACAGAACCTCGCTGGTTTGTGTAGGAGAATTGTTAGAGATTTGTACGCATTCAAAATGTTAAACATAACTTTAATAAACTATGATTTTTCAATTGGATCTAATCTATCGCATACCTCAAGTATATTATTCATTTAATTATCAAAAAGAGTTGATGGTACTTATTACCTTGTGCCATCATAAAGTCATTGATTCAAAATCGTTGGAGATGTGCCTTGCAATCCACATGTTCGTCGAAGTCTTCAAACCCCAATCGAATTGATCTTTCACATTCTAGACTCACCTTCTCCCTTCTCTCTATGTGGATCGACTAGGATTCTAGTGATTGATGGATATCACTTTTTTAGAGCTCTCTATTTTGTGCGTTTTCCACACTTAGTTCTTTCTATTCATATATTCCAATATGGGGTTGTCGATTCTTTTTATAGATGAAGGTTACGGGCCTAGAGTTATTCTTTTAGTAAAATTCCTATCCATCAAGGTTTCTTACTAACTTTAAAGAATATCTATAATTCTAACGATATTGGGATTTCTTAAATATCAATATCTTTTATGTATAGAACCCTTGTGCAATTAAACAACCAAAATCGTGAGGTCAATGAGTCACACATTATAGAGTTCTAATAAGAACCTTTTTAAGTTCAAACTGTTTTATGATATTAGAGCAGTAGAAAAACTCACGTTTCTTTTTGATCGTTAATGACAAATCTGAATACTTCTTCCTCAATGACAAGTATCAAACCCAACATTCCTAACTTCTAACATTTTCTTACTACTAAATTAGATCAATACAATTACTTAATGTGGAAATCTCAATTCTTACCTCTTCTTCGAGGGCATGATCCTGTTTGCCTAAACTTATTCCCTATGCCACTACCAAACAACCCAAATTAAACCTTGATTATATAAACTGGCAGAAACATGACCAACATCTCCTCAGTTGGCTTATCTCATCTCTTACTGAAAGCATCCACACCAAAATTGTTGGCCTGACAACTTCGAAAGATGTTTAGCCAGCACTTGAGAAATAGTTCTTATCTCAATCTCAACCAGATTGATGCAATTTCGTTTACAACTTCAAATAATTAGTAAAGGATCTTTGATTATCTTTAGAAGACTAAGATCATAGTTGATCATCTTGCTGTTACCGGTCAAAAGATACCTGACGAAAAGCTTATGTTTTATATCCTCGATGGACTTGATCCCAAGTATGAAGCCCTTATCACATCCTTCACCACCAGACCTGAGCCCATTGATTTTGATGATCTATACGATTATCTTCTTAGCCATGAATAACGGCTAGAACAAGCTCACATTCAACCCTTGGAAACTCTGTCACCATCAATAAATTTCTCACACTAATAACTAAAATAATGGTACTTTTCATGGGAGCATCCAAGGTCTCCACTCAAATGGCCCCCATTCATACAAACAATTTAGATATCAAATTCCCTCCATCCTCTCTCAAGTACTAATAGAGCACGTGTACATACTGTATATAGGAGTTTGTTAGACTTGTATAGGTGTGATTTTGTTCATTTGGTTGTACAACTGTAGATAGGTTGTATTTTTTATTGAGTCAGTTTCTTCACTGCAATTATATTTCAGAAGTTTTGCCTCCTATAAAGGGGCTTGCGCATCCTCATTCTTTCGTGTTCTTGCTTTTCGTTCTAGAATCAATGGTTTTCAATATGTGTTCTCTGTGATTCGTTCGTTCTTTTCTGATTTTCCATGGCAAATGATTTTTCGTCTCAATCTGATCCTTCGTCTGCATCAAGGATCAATTCCACCATTGAAGATGGTTCCAGTCCTTATTATCATCATCATTTAGATAATCCAGGGCTGATTCTTATGTTGCAACCACTGACTGAAGACAATTACACTTCGTGGAATCGAGCTATGATGATTGCCCTGTCAGTGAATAACAAATTAGGGTTTATTGATGGATCCATTCCTCGTCCTGAAGGTAATGATCCTCTTTTCAATTCTTGGATCTGGAACAATAATATGGTTATTTCTTGGATTCTTAACTTTGTTTCTAAAGAGATTTTTGCTAGTGTTATACACTCCGATTCTGCTTATGGAATGTGGTTCGATCTTAAAGAACATTTTCAACAGAAAAATGGACCTCGTATTTTTCAATTGAGGCGTGATTTGATGAATCACACTCAAGGTTCATCTTCTGTCAGTGCTTACTTCACCAAATTGAAAACAATTTGGGAAGAACTTAGTAATTACAGGCCTTTCTAGTCTTATGGAAGTGTGTTTGTGGATGAACTAAAGCACTTGTAGATCACTATCAAATGGAGTATGTTATGAATTTCTTGATGAGCTTGCATGACTCCTTTGCTCAAGTGCGTAGTCAGTTGCTATTAATGGATCAAATTCCTCCCATCAACAAGGTTTTCTCCCTTGTTCTCAAGAAGCACTTCAGAGGAATGTTAATGTGACTTCTGATGGTTCTTGAGGTGCTACATCTATGGCCTTTGCTGTGAAAAACAATGTTGCTCGATCTAACAATGGTCAGAATTTTCCTAAAAGGCAAAGGAAAGATAATCTCAATTTTAACAAGCCTGTCTGTACTCATTGTGGCCATGTTGGCCATACAATTGATAAATGTTACAAGCTGCATGATTATTCTCCTGGATATAAGTCCAAATCTAAGTCTAATACTTCTTATCAAGCTTCTTCCAGTCAGACTCCTGTTGTTGCAAATCAAGTCTCCAATTCAGTTAATGATTTGTCTCGTGGGAATGCTGAGAACTCTGTAAATCTTGGAAGCTTTGTTCAAATGCTCAATCCATCTCAGTATCAACATTTGATGACTATGTTGAATACTCATCTTTCTGCTGCAAAGATAGGCACAGAAGCTTATGCTGTTTCTGTTCAGGCATCAGGTACTTGTTTTTCTGCTATTATTAATCCAAATTTTAATTTTCCTAAATATTGGATTATAGATTCAGGTGCTACCAGTCATATTTATTTCAATCAATTTGCCTTCCACACAAGGAAACCTCTCAAGAATTCTTTTGTCACTTTGCCTAATCACAGTTGTATTCCTGTTCATTTTTCTGAAACTGTGAAGCTCAATTCTTGTTTGTTGTTACAAGATGTCCTATATATTCCTTAGTTTATATTTAATCTGATATCAGTGAGTTCATTAACGAAGGATACTCATCTGGATATTAGATTTCTCACTGATTCTTGTATCATCCAAGATCTACACAGCCTGAAGATGACTGGTATGGCTAAAAGAATGGTACATCTTTATGTTCTTGATGATGATTTTTCAATATCATATAATCATAGTTGTTTCATTGCTACTAATTCTTGTAATTCCAGTGTATCTGTTGCTAATAAGGTGAATTCTTACACTTGGCATTACCGGCTTGGACATTTATCTTTTAAGAAGCTAGACATGTTAAAAGATAGCTTACAATTTTCTGAAAATACGACTGATCATTGTACCATTTGCCTTTTGGCTAAGCAACAAAGGCTCTCTTTTGTGTCTCATAACAATATTTCCAAGTCTCCTTTTAATTTAGTTCACTGTGATACATGAGGTCCATATCAGGTCCCAACACATACTAGTTACAGATATTTCTTGACTTTAGTTGATGATTGTACTCGTTTCACCTGAATTTTTCTCATGAAACAAAAGTCTGATGTGAGCCTTATTATTCCTAAGTTTTTCTCCATGATTGAAACTCAGTTTAACAACGTCATTAAGTAATTTTGTTCAGACAATGCTCCTGAGTTACATTTCACAAATTTCTTCAGTTCCAAAGGGGTTCTTCATCAGTTTTCTTGAGTAGAAAGACTTGAACATAACTCTATCGTGGAACGCCAACATCAATACCTTCTCAACGCGGCTCGAGTTTTATTCTTTCAGTCTAGAGTTCCTATAAAATTTTGGGGGGAATGTATGCTCACAACAACTTATTTGATAAATAGAACTCCTTCACCATTTTTGTAGAACAAGGCTCTTTTTCAGTTGCTATATAATTCTCCTGTTAATTATGGTTTGCTTCAAGTCTTTGGAAGCTTATGTTATACATCAACTCTTCTTTTTCATCGTTATAAGTTTTATCCCCGAGCCACAACTTGTGTTTTTGTTGGATACACACCAGGTATTAAAGGGTACAAACTTTATAATATTGTCACAAAATCCTTATTTCATTCTCGAGATGTAGTTTTTCATGAGAATTTGTTTCCTTTTCATTCCATACCTCATTCCAATGATCTAATTGACCCTTTCCTAGATTTGGTTTTACCAAAACCCATCCCTGATATGTCTCCTGTACCAACACCTTCTATTAATAATTATGCACCATCAGTTTCTCCTTTACCTAGTGAGCATATTTCTTATAATACTCTTGCTCAACCTATCTTACAATCTTCCCCTCCAATTAGAAGAATCTTTCGGGTTATTAAACCACCTTCCTAGTTAAGGGATTTTCACTGTAATCTTTTATCTAATAACCCTTCTCATACCTCAAATACCATATCCAATTGAAAATTACATTTGCTATGCCAATTTGTCCCCTTCTCACTCTAATTACCTCCTCACTATATCTTCTATATATGAGCCTCGATTTTACCATGAAGTTGTTAAGTTTGCTCATTGGAGAGAAGCCATGTCAAAGGAATTAGAGGCTATGGAGACCAACAATACCTGGACAGTTACAGCTCTTCTCGTTGGTGTAAATGGATTTATAAGGTCAAATATAAATTCGATGGAAGTTTAAAGAGGTATAAAGCTCGTTTGGTAGCAAAGGGGTACACACAACAAGAAGGTTTGGATTTTTTGGAGACTTTTTCCCGAGTGATAAAATTGGTTACTATCAAAATCCTTCTTACTGTTGTTGCTAGTAACAAATGGCCTTTAATTCAATTAGATGTTAATAATGATTTCCTCAATAGCGACTTGTTTGAGGAAGTTTATATGGATTTGCCTGTCGGCTATTCTACGCTACCTAATAATAGAACTTAGGGGGGGGGGGAGAAATTAGTATGCAAATTGCATAAATCCATTTATGGATTAAAGCAAGCTTCAAGACTATGGTTTTTCAAATTCTCTCATGCTCTTATTCTTCATGGTTTTGTCCAATTGAAATTATCTCTGTTCTTGTTCATTAAGTACCATGCCAAACCTCTTAGTTCCAGCATGTTGCTTGCTAAATATATGGTCGATTTAACCATTTGGCTATTAATTGCTATAGTTGTTATGACTATGTTGTGCAATCAAAAAAGTCTTCACTGCCTCTTGCTACAATACATGGTTCCCATTCGACCAATCCCATCGATTCCACTTGGTACCTTGACTCGGGAGCTTCCAAGCATGTCATTGTAGATCTAGGAAATCTTTCCATTAATTTTGACTATCAAGGGAATGACCATCTGTGTGTTGGTAATGGAATAGGTTTGCAAATTTTTCATATTGATTCCTCTATTTTAAAAACTCTTCATTCTTCCTTAAAACTTCATGAGATCTTGTATGTGCCACACATTACAAAGAATCTCGTCCATTACACAACTAACTAAAGATAATGATGTCTATTGTGAATTTTATGCTGCTGATTTTGTTTTTTGTCAAGGATCGATACATAGTGAGGATCCTTTTTCACGGCAAGAATAAAGATGGACTGTGTTGTGTACCTTTTGGAAAATCCCATTGTCCCACCATTAACCACCATGCACTCATTGGAGAACAAGCATCCTTAGAGACTTGGCATAACCGTCTTGGGCATCCTGCAGATCGCATTGTTCTCTTCATTCCATTTCGAACTAAACTACTTGTAATATATCAAAATAGAATTTTTTTTGTATGTTCATCTTGCTAACTTGGAAAAAGTCATAAGTTAGCATTCATTATTTCTAATTATATTTCCAATGCTCCACTTGAAATTGTGTATTCAGACATTTGGGGACCAACTCCTCTCATTTCCTCATAAGGTTTCCTTTATTATATCCACTTTGTTGATGCTTATAGTGCATTTACGTGGTTGTACCCTTTGTTTCAAAAGTCAGATGCTTTCAATGTCTTTACACAATTCAAACTTCAAGTTGAAAATCTGTTTGGAAGAAAGATTAAAATACTCCAAAACTGATGGGGGTACATAATATAAAACTTTCAAATCGCTTATAGTTTCAAATGGTATTATCTATCGATTTTCATGTCTATCTATACCTAAACAAAATGGTTCTGCAAAAAAAAAAAAAAAAAACCACCATCATATTGTTGAAATGGGTCTAATATTATTGGCACATGCATCATCGCCATCCACATATTGGGATGAAGCCATCCAAACAGTCGTTTTTCTTATCAATCGCTTGCCATTTCCTGTAAAAAAAAACATCACCCCTTTTGAAATATTGTTTCATCAGCCACTTGATTACTTGATTTTACAGAATTTTGGTTGTCTTTGTTATCGTTTCCTGCGGCGATTCAATAAACACAAGCTTGAATTTCAATTTGCCAAGTGCACCTTTTTGGGCTATAGTTCTTCCTATTGTGGTTTCCATTCTAGTATGGTATGCATCTTTATTTTCTCACATGTAATTTTTTATGAGAATATATTTCCTTTTGCAGGAAAAATATCTCAAGGGCCTACCTCTAATGACAGGTTTATGCATAATGTTCACATACCAACACCACCACTACTCCCACCCATTCAAGGAGAAACGTTTACTCAAGGTGGAACATCTCAACCTTAAACTCATGTTGTTGTTCATCCTTCAAGAGTATTGGCCACCACTAACACCCATTCATAACAAAAAAATCTCCCCAATAGCTGCAACTACTTCTTCACCTATACTTGCCCAAGCCAACCTTCCAATTGAACAAACATCATCGCCTTTCATTGACCATTCCCTTAATATTGCACCACCTCGTCATTCCAACACCAATCCAATGATCACATAGTTGAAATATGGAATTACTAAGCCACACTTTTTAAACCACTAAACATCCTTTCCCTATCACTTTAATTGCTCAATGTCTAGCCAAAATTCCTGAACCAACTTGTTTCACTAAAGCCAATAAATATCCATATTGGCATGCAATTATGGTCGATGAATATAGTGCCCTCATCAACAACGACACTTTTACACTTGTTCCTCACCATATTCTTATGAACGTTGTTGGGTTCAAATGGGTTATCTAGGTTAAACAATGGGCAAATGGTACCATTGAACAATACAAGGCTTGTTTAGTGGCAAATGGTTTTCATCAACAACCTAGACTTGATTACGAAGAGAAATTTAGTCTTGTGGTCAAACCTACAACAATCCATATGGTTCTTTCCATAGCTCTTATGCACAAATGGCCAATAAAACAACTCGATGTGTAAAATGCTTTTTTACATGGCTTTCTAAATGAATAAGTGTACATGAGCCAACTGTTCGGTGCAGATTATCAATAAAAATATAAAATAAAAACCTTGGCAAGCAAGTATCGAATCGATCCACAGAGACAACTTTGATCTATCAATTTTTGACTTAAAAACAATCATGATTTGAAGTATTAAAGGAAATCAAATTAAAACTATTCTAAGATATAAAAAAAAAGAATGGAAATCATAATGTAAAGAATTAGATCAGTCAAATCTACGAAAACAAGTCACCTTATCAATTTATTTGTTTACCTTTTATCTCAATCTAATTAACAAAACTAATGTTATTGGATCAGAAGATGAAATCTGTTAATCCAAATAATAATCCTAAATCCCATGATGTTATTTAATAAGACGAAATCAAAGGTAAAATATTGAATCTCTAACAAAGCATAGTTTAACTTGAACTTATCTAAGATTAAACTATCAAAATTATGAGAATAACATTTTATCCAATGATCACTACTTAAGAAATTAGTATCACAATAAAATATTGAACCACGATTGAAACAAATAATTATCTAAAATGATCTTGCTTGGGCTTCATTGACCTTTCTAACGGAAGTCTAGCCACAGGTTATAGCAAGAATAATAATATATAAAAAAAGAAGAGAATAGAAAAGAAAGTAATGGTCCTTTATTAATCTTGAATTGAATCTGGCAAAATACTCATTCTGTTTACAAAATTTGAATGGAAAGTAAACCTAAAAAAAATTAAAAAACTAAAGGAAAACTAAGAGAATAGATGATCTCAAAGGAGATTAGATTAGATTTGACTCTGGTCTGGTCTCTTATTGAAATCGCCTTGACTCTTTTTCATTAAATAGTAAAGGGTAGTCCGATTGATAAATTGGAGATTTTTTGATAAATGAGAGTCGCCACCTAGTTTAGGTCTAAGAATAAAAAATAACTCCAAATGAATTTGGATCAGTTCATGAATAAGATAAATGGGTAAGGGGTCAGATTACAGGTTTTAAAAGGTGTTAGGCACCGAACCCGCACAATCAAAGATGATTGGTCTCTATTGTAAAATCCCAAATTTTCAATTCGTATCTCGAGTAAAAAATAAATAGTAGAATTTTAAGAAAATCTTGAAAGTGGGACTTAGGGGTAAAATTTTAGGATGTTTCTGATCATTTTTAATGAAATCTGACCTCACCATTGGATTCAAAATGATCAAAAAACATACTTTAGCTTGTAAGCACGCTTAAATACGAGTCCGAATATAAAAATTGTAATATCCTCGATTACCGGGTCGGACTAGGCTAAAATAGTGACTTGTTGGTAGAGAAAGAATTATTAAGAGTAGATTACACCATTGGATTCGTAACAAAAAATTATTGGACATAGACCATTTATTTTTCATTTTTGGAGATCAGAAAGTCGAATTATCGTCGGAAACGAAAACGACATCAAGTTTAAGGGTCACCTCAGGCTAAAAATGTAAATTTTTGATAGAGACATAATTTGTAGAAATTGACTGTACCATTAGATCCGGAACGAAAAGTTAAGCAAAATAGAGTATTCATTTGTTAATTTTGGAGTCCGGATGGTGAAGTTATCGTCCATCAAAACAATTGACAAAATGTCGAATTCGTCCCAAATTTTATATAAATAATATTTTAATTTTTTTTTATCTCATCTTCCCCAAACTCGTCCATACAGTCGCGATAATAAACGAAAAATTCATTTTTTCTTCCGATCTTCCACCTCAGATCCCTCGCAAACGGTCCACTTTCGACGATCGCCGCAGAAAAGAAAAAGATCCGCAGCTGCGTTCTCTACATAACCTACCCAACCTCTTTCCATTTCACTTTCTTTTTCATCCAATATCGTAAAAAATCAGTTGTATTTATATACGGGAATTTCGAAACTTTGACCTCGGATTTCGTCTGTTTCGGGGTCAAATCGTCTTCCGACGTAGAAGGAAGAAACGTCCGCAGCCTCATTCTCTACATAACCCAACCAAATTCCTTCCGTTTTCTCGTCTTTTTCAACCCATATCGTCAAAAATCAGCCGTACATATATATGTGAATTTCGAAAACTACGACCTCGAATTTCATCGGTTTCGGGGTCAAACTGTCCTCCGTCGCAGAAGAGAGAAAGGACGACGGCATCGAGATCTTCAAAACCACCAGGCTAGATTCAAAAATCAGCCGCTTTGAATTTCAGTTCGTCTCAATTTTTGTGCCAATCGCCTTGATTTACGTGCACACACTTCGATCCTTTCGCCTAGAGATAGTAAGGAACTCTCAATTTCTATTAGTAATCATAGATTGTGAAAATTGCATTTAGGATTTTATCGGATAAATTTTGATGTATTTCCAAAATATAAAATTCTTTTGTTATTTAAAAATTCACGCTAGAAATTACATGTTTGATATGTTTAATTGTAATTTTTAACAAATTATACGTGGGTAGGGTATTTTAACGGGTTATTTTCATCAATTGGGTCGTGTGCACTGCTCGGACCCCGTTTTGATATAAAATTTGTATTCTTTTTCAATATTATTGGTAAAAAAAAAAATTTATAGTTGAAAAATGTGATTTAATATTCAATGAACTCATTTTGAGTTGATGAATATCAGAAAATGGATATTTTGTTTGAAAGATTAAAAATAGTAAAAATTGAAAAAAGGAAAAAAATGTATGAAACGATAAAATGTCAGAGTCACACCTGAGGGGTGATGTCTGCATTTTACATTGTTGTGTGGTGTATAGGTTGGTGAACGGATATCTAGGGATAACGTTAATGGTTGCATGTTTATTTAAATTTCTGTTAGCGCGAGGCGTTGTTTACTTTTTCGTTTTGTTATTTATTTTAGGCCGGTTGGACACACTTGCATGGTAGAAAACTAGATATCTATTCTCAATCTTGTATTGTTAATTTCTCTTTTATTTTTAAATGAAAATAATATATACATGTAACTATTTTGTGAGTTGTTAAAGAGTCTGTGAATGCTTGAAAGGATATTGCGTCATATTATCTGGAGTGGTGTACTATCCTGGGATGTACGGTAGGGACCACCAAGTTCATACATGGTATAAGACGCATATGAGAGTGGAGTCACAACTGGAATCCAAGTTATTCCTCTCTATCTTTACCAGTGAACTTATAATGTAAAGGTGGTCGTATACGAATGGTTTGTATATTTGGGAATCACATGCACGCCTGATAGGCATAGACGAAGATGATTAGTCAGTGATCACTAACAATTTATAGTAGTCGAACGTTCTGACACATCGAAAAGAGACCCATTGCTAAAGGTCAAGTCAAACGGTCAGCCTGAGGTGGATAAATGGTCAACCAAGTGTGGTAAGTACAGCGACCGGCCACAAAATCAAGAACTAAAAGCCAGAGAAGGATTGTAACATCATATCTCGACTGGGAGCGATCTAATCGTGAATCCCAACTCTCTAATTCCAATACTCCACCATTGTGTATTATGTATATGTTGTCTTATTTTGATATATAAACTGAAATGCATGTTTAATGTTTCCATTTGATCAATTAGATTTGTATAAAAAGATAATGTTATAGTAAGTACTGTTGATCGATGTAATGTGAGTTTTAAAATGTTTAGTTGCTAATCCTTAGCTATATGTACCAGTTAATCATAGTTTTTTTTGTAAAATTTTGCATATTTTAAAATGATTCAATATGTTTATTCGTTCATGTTAGGAGAGGTTATTGGTAGAAATTGTTTGCTTCCCTACTGGGTAACCATTGTTACTCACCTTTTCCTTCTCCATTTTTTTTAGTTTCTGATCAGAAGCTTAGCGAGGCAGGTGTAGAACATGAGTGAGAATCATCTGGTGGGTCAGATAGACAGTCAGAATCCGTCACTTGGTGAGTATTGGGGTTATACCCTCTAGTGGTATCGATTTGTCCAAAAGTATTATAGATTTTATTCTAAGCGTTAGGACTTTTGTTAAAGCGAGAAATTTTTGTATAATCATGTGTATAAATTTCTTCTCCTGCACTCTGATCTATCGTACGTTATTAGACGTATATAGGCTTCCGCTAGTACTATATTTTATTTTTTTATATGCATGATTGTATGTCGTTTATCAGGTGCAAGTTGAACGCCTTGGAATGCTAACATAAACAAAGGAGATCATGCAGAAATTTCGAGGTGCCACCTAGTATCTCGAGATCTGACATGGGGATTTGTATTAGTGTTTGGCGAGGTGCCACAAATCCTCCAATGGAGGATTATTTATTTAATTAAAATTTTAATTCTTTGGGATCAGTGGAGGGTTCTTTATTAAATATCATGTAGGCCCTACTTAAGTAAATGAGCCACCACTTAAAAATTTTCCTGTGAGTTTAATTAATTGATTTTATTCGTTTAAAAATTTTAATTTTATTTATTAATAGTTCACTTTACATTGATTAATATTTTAATTATTAGTTTTCAATTTTTGATTTTTAGGGATTGAAAAATTATCGTTTTGCCTTCAAAGAGGGTTTTTGTGTTGAGAGGTTGACTTTTGACATTTTTGAATGTTTTGAAATTAGTTTTTCATAAGGATTTTAATGAGAGTATCAGTTTGTGTCATTTATAACTTTACGACGTGAAATGATTATGGACTTTAAAAGGGGTATTTTCATAATTTTGTCGAATTTTTTGAAAATTGGTGAAATAGTTTATTTGATTTTAGTTTGTTATTTTATGTGTTCGAAAAGGTTTTTCTAAACGTAATGTAAGCTCTAGGGATGTTCTGATGTCAAGAGTATTTTGGTAATTTAGTCATTTTTAGTGATTTTTCTTGTAAGGCTTCTTTTTGTCTGAAAATAATGATTTCTATGTTTTTAGGTCATATTTTCCTATCGTAGCGTGATTTTTAATATTTATTTGTTTGAAATATCTCATCCGAACTTTGGAAACACATCTACTAACAAATAAAAACATTAAAATATTCATTCATTATTGGGAATCGTCACAATCGGGTTAACAAGTTGATTAATCAGGCAAGTGCAAAAATGGGGTGTCTACA
Organism: Akebia trifoliata; assembly: GCF_017979445.1. Taxonomy (NCBI): domain Eukaryota; kingdom Viridiplantae; phylum Streptophyta; class Magnoliopsida; order Ranunculales; family Lardizabalaceae; genus Akebia; species Akebia trifoliata. Next base: position 20,613,987 of record NC_141389.1, read on the forward strand.
CATACCCCTCTTTGGCAGAGGGTTGAAGCAAACTAGATAGCAAATCTACTTTGGTAGATAGTACGATTTCTGAATGCTAAAGCTAATGATAGTTTGTTTTACAGCCTGATTTAACAATTCATCGAGACATTCAGATCTTTGAGGGTAAAACTCTTCTTGAATTAAAAGTTTGTCTGGTCATTGAGCTTGAACTCTCAGTAACAGTGTCAGATCCTTGAATTTTGAAAAATTCTTCCTAACTAATGCAAATGCAATGAATGTGCACGTGTGTGAAATGGTGTGAGGCCTACGGAGTATTTTATTAGATTATTGAGAATAAACTCTTATTGATTAAAAAAGTGTCCGGTCCTAAAGATTTTTTTTTACTGACAATAATGATTCAAATTGGAATGCACCTACGCATCGATAACAATCATGAAATTATGGCAATGTTGAATAATGAGGTGATTGGAGTCGTAGCATAATCGACATCAATTGCTATAGAAACTTTATTAAATCCTATTTGAAATTCTTTTTTGGAGTTCAAAAAGTTTGAGTATCATTTTTCGGACTTGCACTTAGTAGAACCACACCTCCGGGTTGATGTTGGAGGAACTTATTTAAATTCTTATTCAAAAGTTATAGTTTCATTTTTTGGACTCGAACATACTAGAACCATGTTTTTCGGGCTTGGGTTTGTAAGAACTTATTAAAATTATTATTCAAAAATTGGAGTCTCATTTATCGTATTTGAACTTATTAGAGTCATGCTTCTCGGGTTTGGATTTGTAGGAACTTATTAAAATCCTACTTCAACTTAAAAAGTTGGAATATCGTTTCTTGGACTCAAACTTACTAGAACCACGTTTTTCGAGCTTGGGTTTGCAAGAACTTATTAAAATCTTACTTCAACTCAAAAAGTTGAAGTTTTGTTTATTGGACTCGAACTTACTGGAGCCACGCTTCTCGGGTTTGGGTTTGTAGGAACTTATTAAAATCCTACTTAAAAAAAGATAGAGTCTCGTTTCTTGAACTCGAACTTATTGGAGCCATGCTTCTCGAGCTTGGGTTTCTAGGAACTTATTAGAATCTTACTTCAAAAAAGTTGGAGTCTCATTTCTCGGACTCGAACTTACTAGAGCCACACTTCTTAGACTTGGGTTTGTAGGAACTTATTAGAATCTTACTTCAAAAAAGTTAGAGTCTCGTTTTTCAGATTCGAACTTACTAGAGTCACGTTTCTCGGACTTGGGTTTGCAGGAACTTATTAAAATCCTACTTTAACTTGCATTCTATGATTCAAAAAGTTGGAATCTCGTTTGTCGGACTCGAACTTACTAGAACCACGCTTCTCGGGCTTAGGTAAGTTAGAACCTCAGTATTATCTGGCTCAAAGATTGAGAAATCAGGTCTTTATTGGCTTATCATGCATTTGGATTCATAATAGCATGGCTCCACCAAACTTTTAGATTTTTTGAGTATGATTTTCCTTTTGATCATGTGATTAAGAATAAAAACTTTGGAATCACAATGACTTTAAAAAATGCCCTAGTTTCAAGGTTGACATCTAACTGGAACTTAACTATGAAATTGATGGAATGGATTGCACTTGAAAAATATAGATGAGAAACTATGAATTCTGATAAATGACATACAAAAGAATTCTTTTAGATTTTCAATACTCTTAAGATTATCATATGCGCAATAAAAAATTTATCATTTTTCTAAATTTCTTTTAAGAAATGCTTGAGCTATACTTAAAATCTTGATAATTATTAGAATAGAAGATCATTTTCTTCAAAGTGGTCGATAGTTCTATATTTTCCTTTAGCAAATACTTGGATAAGTAAACATACCCTTAAAGATCTGACATGCTCAAGATGACTTTCGAGTTTCGTTGACTTCGATATTGTCTTCATTGGATGTGAGTTCTTAGCTAAAAAACGAATGTCGTGACTTGAATAATTTTCTACATTTTGTAGTGAACTTCCTTTAGGATTTTTTTCCTCAATGGGATTTTTTCTTATCCTTTTTGTGTGCCCTAATTTTTTCCTAGATTACATTTTCAGGTTTTCAACCTAGTAGATTTTATTTTTCTTCTTTTGAGGATGCCTTGATTTTTACATAGGATGTTTTTTCAGGTTTTCAACCTAGCAAGCCTTCTTTTTTATGGTTATGCCCTAACTTTTGCTTATGTGGCCATTTTAGGTTTTTAACTTAGTGGGCTTCCTTTTTTTTCTTGATGATCTTGAATAATCAACTCCACAACTTTCTTTTGAATTTTTCTTCTCAGTGAGATTTTTCTTTTCATTTTTTTTTGTGTTCTAATTTTTGCCTAGGTTATCTTTTCAGGTTTTCAACATAATAGGTTTTACTTTTCTTTTTCTGAGGATACCTTAATTTTTTTCTAGGTCGCATTTTCAGGCTTTCAACCTAGTAAGCATTTTTTAATGGTTATGCCCTAACTTTTACTTGAGTCACCCTTTCAGGTTTTCAACTTAGTGGACTTCTCTTTTTTCTTTATGATCTTGAATATTCAACTCGACATCTTCTAGGTTCCCTGCACTTTAATCGTGTCAATTAGCATTCAGGATGGCTTAATAGGTGGACTTAGGACATTGTTTAGAAGAAAAAGTATAAGGTTCAACTTCCAAGAATTCTCCTAGTATGATATTCTCTTTTTTTTTCAATTCTTTTGGTTATCTTTTTTTCTAATGCCCTTAGTTTGACATTCTTTTCTTTTCAACCTTTCAATAGGGGATTGTCGTTTTAGATGACACATTTATTAAGAAAATACAATTTTTTGTATGTGACCAGGCCTAGAGTAACTTCTTAGGTTGCCTATGTACCCCAAATCTTTCTTTCCTCTTTTAAGATCATGTCAAAACGTAGTTCATACTTAGATTTCCTCCCGAAGTTATTTGGTGTAGTTTAGAAAGAAGAGGCTATTGATTTTTTTAGAAACAGCGAGGGGCTAAAGAAAGTTATCTTTTTTTTGATAAGATAAGAAAATGATTCGACCAAAGAATGTCTCCTTTGGTGAAATGGTACTTAATTTGGTCAAGGTTCTAGGAACTCAATGTCTTGATTGCTCTATCGAGTAAGGTCTTCTTTTAAGAATGAGTAATCTTCAGTCTTCTTCAATGAAATTGAGTGTGATTGAGTTCTTTGTATTTGACATTGACTCATTTAACGCTTTCAAAACTTCAAAAAATCTTTTATTCTTTTGCGAATAACAACCTTCATCTCTTAAATGAGCATTATGATAGATCCTTCTTGTGGGTCTTAACATCTTTGCCAATGGTTTCAACTGCATCATTCTTGACCAATTAACTTTGACTTTGAAAATCACCCTTGACTTTATGTTTTGATTTATTTTGGTGCAATCTGTTCCGATGAAAGGCAACATGGTGCTTATAACTAACATATTCTCATAGATCCATGCGAGAACATTGTTGAATTTATTGAGATAGTTTTTTCAAGTTCCTTTGATGATAATGTAGTGCCAATTTGCACTTCTTGAGTGTACTCTTTAATTCTAATATTTATTAAGTTCGATTAGTGAGTTCTGAGTCATTATTCATGTTTGATATTATGTTCAAATCGTTATTACACGTATGATAATCAGAAACTTCTTTATTTTTATTAGAATTAAAAAAAAACATAGACTAACAAACTCGACTAAAACTCGAAGATTAAAAAAAGACTAACGTAATTGAAATGATCAACTGAATTTAAAAACTGACAAAAATTAACTTGAAACTAAAAAGAAACTCAGGGACGCTTATCTACAAAGTAGGGATGTCCTTCTAGGTGGATAGGCATAATACTATGGTGCAAGGTTAGACTACTTGGACTTGATATTGGTAATTTGGCTTGACGACTCTTTTGACATACCCAAAGTAGCATAGACGGGAGTTTAGAATGTCTATGGGCAATTATTACTTGATTGGAAGTAAATCAAGATTAACCATTGATTCTGAATGTGGCGCCCCGCCGAACACTAACACAAATCCCCATGTCAGATCTCGAGGTATTATGTAGTACCTCGAAATTTCTGCATGGTCTCCTCTGTTTATGTTAGCATTCCAAGGCGTTCAACCTGCACCTGATAAACGACATACAATCCTGCATACATATACAAAATATAATACTAGCGGAAGCCTATATAAGTCTAATAACGTACGAATTATCAGAGTGCGGAAGAAGAAAATTTACGGGATTATACAAAATTTTCTCACTCTAACAAGAGTCCTAACGCTCAATACAAATCTATAATACTCCTAGACAAATGGAGTATAACTCCAATACTTACTAGGTGACGGACTCTGGCTGTCTATCTGACCCACTAGATGATTCTCACTCATGTTCTACTCCTGCCTCGCTAAGCTTCGGATCTGAAACTAAAAAAATGGAGAATGAAAGGGTGAGTAACAATGGTTACCCAGTAAGGAAGCAACAATTTCTGCTAATAACATCTCCTAACATTAACGAATAAACATACTGAATCATTTTAAAATAAACAAAGTTTTACAGAAGAAAACTACGATTAACTGGTACATATAGCCAGGGATGAGCAACTAAACATTTTAAAACTCACATTACATCGATCAGCAGTACTCACTATAACATTCTCTTTTTATACAAATCTAATTGATCAAATGGAAACAATAAACATGCATTTCATTTTTATATATCAAAATAAGCAACAGATACATAATACACGATGGTGGAGTATTGGAATTAGAGAGTTGGGATTCACGACTGGATCGCTCCCAGTCGGGACATGATGTTACAATTCCTTTCTGGCTTTTAGTTCCTGATTTTGTGGCCGGTCGCTGCTCTTACCACGTTTGGTTGACCATTTATCCGGCTCAGGCTGGCCGTTTGACGTGACCGTAAGCAATGGGTCTCTTTTCGATGTGTCAGAACGTTCGACTACTATAGATTGTTAGTGATCACTGACCAATCATCTTCGTCTATGCCTATCAGGCGTACATGTGATTCTCAAATATACAAATCATTCGTATACGACCACCTTTACATTACAAGTTCACTGGTAAAGATAGAGAGGAATAAACACGGATTCCAGTTGTGACTCCACTCTCATACGCGTCCCATACCACGTATGAGCTTGGTGATCCCTACCGTACATCCCAGGATAGTACACCACTCCGGATGATATGACGCACTATCCCTTCAGGCATTCAAACTCTTTAACAGCTCACAAAATAGCTACATATGTATATTATTTTCATTTGAAAATAAAAGAGAAATTAACAATACAAGGTTGAGAATTGATATCCAGTTTCCTACCATGCAAGTGTGGCCACCCGGTCTAAAATAAATAACATAACGGAAACGTAAACAGCGCCTCGCGCTAACAGAAAGGAAATAAACATGCAACCAATAATATTATCCCTGGATATCTGTTCACCAACCTCCACACAACACAACAACGTAAAATGCAGACATCACCCCTCGGGTGTGACTCTGACATTTTACCGTTTCATACCCTTTTTTCGATTTTTTTTCGATTTTTACAGTTTTCAATCTCTTCAATAAAATATCCATTTTCTGATATTCATCAACTCAAAATGAGTTCATTGAATATTAAATCACATTTTCCAACTATAGAATTTATTTCTATCAATAATATTGAAAAATAATACAATTTTTATATCAAAACGGGGTCTGAACAGTGCTCAAGACCCAATTTATGGAAATAACCCGTTATAATACTCTACCCACGTATAATTTGTTAAAAATACAATTAAACATATCAAACATGCAATTTCTGGCGTGAATTTTGAAATAAACAAAGAATTCTATATTTCGGAAATACATCCAAAATTTTTCAATAAAATCCTAAATGCAATTTTCACAATCTATGATTACTAATAGAAATTGAGAGTTCCTTACAATGTCTAGGCGAAAGGATCAAAGCGTGTGCGCGAAAATCGAGGCGATCGGGGCGGAAATCGAGATGGATCGAACTTTGAAGCGGTTGATTTTCGAAACCGACCTGGTGGTTTCGAAGATCTCGATGTGCTCGTCTCTTCTCCCTTCTACGGCGAAAGACGGTCTGACCCCGAAATTGATGAAAATCGAGGTTGAAGTTACGAAATCTCCGTATAAAAATACGGCTGATTTTTGACTATACGGGGTGAAAAAGGCGAGAAAACGAAAGGAATTTGGGTGGGTTATGTAGAGAATGAGGCTGCGGACATTTCTCCCTTCTGCGTCGGAAGACGATTTGACCCGGAAACGGACGAAATCCGAGGTCAAAGTTTCGAAATTTCCGTATCAAAATACGGCTGATTTTTTACGATATCGGGTAAAATAGAAAGTGAAACAAAGAAAGGTTGGGTGGGTTTTGTAGAGAACGTAGCTGCGGATATTTCTCCCTTCTGCGTCGATCGTCGACGGCGAGCAGTTTGTGAGAGATCTGAGATTGAAAATCGAAGAGAAAAAAAAATTCGTTTTTTTATATGTCTCGGCCGTATGGACGCATTGGGGAAGATGACATATAAAAAAAATGAAAATTATTATTTAAATAAAATGTGGGACGAATTCGGTATTTTGTCAATTGTTTCGATCGATAATAACTTGATCATCCGGACTCCAAAACTGACGAATGAGTACTCTATTTCGCCTAATTTTTCGTTCCGGATCTAATGGTGTAGTCAATTTCTACAAATTTTATCTCTAACAAAAATTTACATTTTTGGCCTGAGGTGACCCCTAAACTTGATGTCGTTTTCGTTTTTGGCGATAATTCGACTTTTTGATCTCCAAAAATGACAAATAAATAGTCTATGTTGAATAATTTTTCGTTATGAACCCGATGGTATGATCGAATTTTAAAAATTATTCCTCTAACAAAAAGTTACTATTTTAGCCTGGTCCGACCCGGTAATCGAGGATTTTACAACTTTTATATTCGGACTTGCATTTGAGCGTGCTTACAGGCTAAACTACATTTTTCGATCATTTTGAATCTAATGGTGAGGTCAGATTCCATTAAAAATGATCAAAAACATCCTAAAGTTTTACCCCTAAATCCTACTTTCAAGATTTTCTTAAAATTCCACTATTTATTTTTTTCCTCGAGATACAAATTAAAAATTCAGGGTGTTACACTGAAAGTTTGACTCTTAACCACATGATTAAAATTTTGATATAAATTAGCCCAAGTTCAGTGGGAAATATCGAATCCAAATACACTATAAGTCTATAGTAACGAAGAAGGTAAAAAATGTTAGTCACTAGTCTACCCCTGATTGGGATTGAACAAATTAATTTGACGCTAGGATTGAATTTTTTTTGTATGAAATGGTTTGAATCTTTAAAAGTAAAACCAATTGGTCCAATCGATTTGGTGTTGATCAGTTTGATCAATTTGTCGATTGGGCCAACTGGTTTAATTGATTCAAATTGATCGCTACACTTCACAGATTGGATCGGATCGATATTGCGGGTTTAGTTTAAACAATATGGACCGGTTTACCCACTTATTTGTTGGTTGGATTAAATAAAACAACCCTCCACAACCATCTTTAGTGTCTTCACATCACTACTACAATTACCCCTCCATAGCCATCATCTCCATTGTTGCAACAGCCTTCTCTGTCACATCCTTTACACCTCCCCAATCCTCTTTTTGTCTTCACCTCCTCTTCAACATCCCCAACAGCACAACCACGTCTCTCTCAGCATTCATCTTCAACACATCTCAGTCTTGCTGCATATGTTTCTACTCTTTTCTCTGTCTAACATAACGCCTCAGCATACCCATCCCATGTTTTGTCTTACAACACAACCCCCTGCTGCATTTAGGTCACTGTGACACAACCCACTTTGTTGTCCAATCTCTTCACTCCACTACTACAATGCCTCTTTCTCTGTCCTCATCTCTTGCAATCCCCGTAACAACGAATACTCACAGGTCTTTGGGTCATACCTGAAGGAATAAACTCACTATTCTCGGTTCAACAGGTAATTTTATTTTTGGTTTAGTATTTTATTTTTTTACTTTTTGTTCACCTCTTTCTCTTTTTATTTTTCTTAGTACATTTTTTCTTTGTGTTCATGTATTCCTTTAGTTAGATTTTCCTTTGTATTAATGTCTCTCATTGAATTTTTTTTAGCGTCCTAATCATTGTAGAGTTTATTATGAAAGAGTTTTTTTTATGTTCGCTATGCTAGGTAATGTTTTGTTGTGTTTTGCATAATTCACAATAGGGGGAATGCATAATTTTTATTTTAGTTTATTTATTTTTGTATATTGATAGGATTAGGAGAACATTTTTTTATGTTTTTTTATTTATTTTTTACATATCAATAGGATTAGAAGAATAATTTTTTATGTATCTCTTTTATATATATTTTTCATTTTTGTATGTTAGTAGAATTATGGGATTTTTGTTAAAATGTTGCGATCATTATGCTCGAATGAGATTTGCATGATTTATGATGATATTCAAGCTCTTCGTATTATCTAAAGATTATTCCATGTGATAAGTACACTTCTTGACTTGATGCATGCCCATTTGGCTAATTTAAGAATTGGATAAATGTCGATTTTTTACTTCAAATTTGAAATTTTAGTATGCATATATATTTGTTAGTCTCCAATTTGGTAAGCATGATAACGTGATTTTTTTTGTCATTTTGTAAATTTTCAACTTGGTAATTCTTTACAAATTCATGATTTTCTAATTTGGGACTCTATATTCATAAGATAATACTTTTTGAAAAGTTGCAAATTACTGAAATTTCTTACTCCAATCTTCTATTTTGAAAATTTTGTGAGCAAGAGTTTGTTTCGAAAAATTGATATTCGAAACTTTGTATTATGGAAATTGCATAATTTTCTATTTTGGAAAAATGTATATTCAAAAATCTCTAATTTAAAATTTTCACATTTTAGTAATTTCCCAATTTAGAAGATTTTACATTTTCCTATTTAAAATTTCATATCCATGAAAATTTAGGATTTTCTAATTCAAAAATTTACATTTTTTGAAACTTTCTATTTTGGAGAACTCATTTTTATAAACTTCTAATTTGATAATTCATTATATATTCTTCAAATTCTAACTTAGTAAACTTCAAATTCCTAATTTAGAAGCTTTATATGTTCCAATTTAACAGTTTTGTGTTTATAATTTTCTTATTTGGAGGATTTTTCGTGTGTTTTTATTTTGGATGATTTAGAAATATTTCCATATGAATTCTAGAATATGAAATGAAATTGAGGACTTTATCAAAGTTTCCCTTTTTATATGAAATTCGAGGAATAATCATGTAATGATTGGGATAATTTTAACTGTAAGATTCGTTTAGCACATTTGATATAAATTGATGATGATGATCGGACTATAGCCTTGACAACAATCTTCCTTGTTTGATCTTAGGATTTTCCTTGGATCGTAGTAGAGATCGATCATCTTGATTGGGTGGGTTCGATGCCTAACACCTTTCGAAACCCGTAATCTGACCCCTTACCTATTTCTTTGATCCCCACAATCAATATGTGGATTACTTAAATTTGTTGGATCATGGACTTTATCTGCGAAAGCCCAAAATCCAAGCTTATAGGGGGCACGTTCCCAGTTAATGGACTCAATTTAGCTGTGAAGCCCATTTATAACTTTAGGTATCTCAAAATTTTATTTATTTATTTATTTTTGATAACGAAGGGTATCCGGACTAGCTTGCGAGCACCATACTAGTCCCTACGCCCCGCACTCAGGCTATACCCTACTACGTGGAGCGGTGCGTGGCCACCAAGGTTTTTTATAGGTAGTGGGATTTGAACTTGAGACCATAGAAAGAGCAGATTCCTTGGTCCCAAGTTACTACCATTCAGCCACCCCCTTGGTGGTTAGGTATCTCAAAATTTTGGTGCCTACAAATGCCCCCTCTCAAGGATATTTTATTGAAAACATAATTGAAGACGATACATCCTTGACTATGTTGATAGGCGTGTGAGTGCCTTGAATTCAGAGGGATTGGTTAACCACTAAAATTGATGTTTTTGATAATGATGTTTCTTGATTAAGCAAATCAACGACACATATCTGATATTTAAAAACTCACTCATTCAGGCCTATATTTTTGTTAAAAAGAACCCTATGATCCGAAGTATAAATCAACAAGAACACAAGAATTTTACAAGACACAAGCTATACGTGGTACGGTCAAAGCATTGACCTGCGTTTACGGGCGAAAAATAGTGTTTTTCAAAGAAAAACTAGGTTACAATTTCTCTCTACCTCTCGTATATCTCTCACACCTTTTAGGGTTTCATCTCTTACCCTTTATATACTTAGGGTTTTAAAGAGGTTAAACAATTCGGATCCAAATCCAAACCAAATGGGCCCAATATTTTGCCCGAGGGCTTCGCCCTTGGACTCCCGATAATCGTGGGGAAACCCCACACATTACCAATTAAATGAGTCGTTAACGAATCATCAAAAGATTTGGGTTTAATCCACAACAACTCTCCATATACAAGAATAGAAGATATAACCTAACAATTTTTTTTTGAACTTCTCTTCACAAAGAACACTAAAAGTAAACAAGGTCATTCATCATATGGTTTTGTTTACGTGAGATGCATGGGATCACACACTAATCTCCTAATTTCCTTTGACTAGCAACACTCTCATGTGTATTGAGATGTATGAGATCAAACTCTTGAAAAAAAATTTCTTTCAAAGGGATTGGCTTTGGTGTGTATGAAAAGCATGGAAACAAACCCATGTACTTGGATAATCAACTTTTTTTTTAACAGAATCTCATTAGAACAACTTCTTGTTGGTTAGGCCATGGTGTGTGTGAGTTGTATAAGATCAAGCCCCCCAAAAATATCCACTAAATCCCATTCTGTTGTGGTTGTGATACGTATTCAAAGTTTAACTCATTTAAGATGTATGGGATTAAACCCCAAAACATACCCAAACGCAAGATTTCTGTCTTGAGCTGCATGGGATCAAAACACGTGCTTTTCTCATTCTTTTAAACTTCCTTATAATTGTTTTGAGGCTTAAAGAGTCTGACCACGACGCAGACGCAGATTTTGGTACATCGTTGGATAGAGTCCGATTGAAACTTTTTTTTTCTTAAATTAATCAAACAGATATGCATATTTGTCAATTCAAGAAGTGCATTAATCACATAGAATAATCTTAAGATAATACGAAGAGCTCGAATATCATTATAAATCATGCAAATCCCATTCAAGCATAATGATCGCAACATTTTAACAAAAATCCCCTAATCCTACTAACATGCAAAAATGAAAAAATATAAATAAAAGAGATACATAAAAAAAATAATCTCCTAATCCGATATGCAAAAAATAAATAAATAAACATAATAAATATTCTCCTAATCCTATCAATATGCAAAAATAAATAAAAAAATAAAAATGGTGCATTCCCCCTATTGTGAATTATGCAAAATACGACAAAACATTACCTAACATCGCGAGCATAAAAAAAAGTCTCTTTTGTAATAAACTCTACAATGATTAGGACGCTAAAAAAATTCAATGGTAGACATCAATACAAGGGAAAATCTAACTAAAGGAAAACATGAACACGGAGAGAAAAAGAAAAAAATGTATTGCAAAAAATGAGGGAAAGAGGAGAACAAAAAGTAAAAATAAAATACTAAACCAAAAATAAAATTACATGTTGAACCGAGAATAGTGAGTCTATTCCTTCAGGTATGACCCAAAGGTTCGTGAATATTCTTTGTTGCGGGGATCGCAAAAGATGAGGGCAAAGAAAGAGGTGTTGTAGCGGTGGCGTAAAGAGACTGAGCAGCAAAGTGGGATGTGTCACAGTGACCTGAATGCAGTAGGGGGTTGTGTTGTAGGACAAAACTTGAGATGGGTATGTTGGGGCGTTGTGCTGGGTAAAGAGAGGAGCAGAGACGTATGCAGCAAGGCTACGATGTGTTGAAGATGAAGGCTGAGAGATATGTCATAGGGACGTGGTTGTACTGTTGGGGATGTTATTGAAGAGAAGGTGAAGATAGATAGAGGGTTGGGGAGGTGTAGAGGACGTGATAGAGAGGGCTGTTGCAGCAATGGAGATGATGGTTGTGAAGGGGGTGACTGTAGCAGTGATATGAAGACGTTGGAGATGGCTACGAAGGGCTATTGCAGTGGTAATGAGGTTTGACTGAGAAGAACGTGAGTGTAGGTTCAATGGAAAAGCAAAAAAGGGGCAACAAGGAATCAACTGGACAGAATGTGAGTGCAGGTTCAATGGAGAAGAAGACGTGGAGAGGGAGAAGTGTTCAGTTGAAGGGGAGAAGAGACCGTGAGGAAGAAGAAGGTCTCTATGTTTTATAACTAAAAACCTTCTAAATTTTTTTTTTACATCTTTATTTTTTTTTTCGCTTTTGATTTCCTTTTGGAGAATGATGGTAGCGATCCCATGCTACTTGTATTACAATAGTCCTTGTTTAACCTTCATTTGATTGCTATATTTAATTCGATTAGCCTCTTTTTGGTTTAATTGATCGATGTTATTTAATTTGATTTTTGAATTTCGATTTGATGTTGCATTTTAATTGGTCGAGTGATTTTTAATTTAAACTTAATTTTGATTTTGCATTTTAATTAGTTTCTTAGTTAAATTTTAATTTGATCTTCGATTTGATTTTGATTTTGATTTTAATTGTTTGATTTTTAATTAGAATTTGATTTTTAATTGGTCGGTTCATTTTTAATTTTGAATTTCAATTGGATTTTGATTTTTAATTTGAGTTTGATTTTTATTAGATTAGATTTCGATTTTTTTTATATCATATTTTCCTAAGGATCAGGGTCTCTAAGTTAGAATTGGACATTGAGGAGCGTTTCGATCATTTTTGTGATTTCTCATAAATTTCTCTATTTTTTGTCGATTTGGGTCTCATTAGACTCGAAATCAGATTCTGAGTGCAATGACAATACTTTCGAGATGTTTTGATGATTCGAAATTCATAAAAGGTATTTTCGTCATTCTATTGATTTTTACATAATTTTACGAATTTAACGTAAGATTTCTTTCAGTTCCTACGTGATTATTTCTAAGTCTCGAGATCATATTTTCTTAGCATAGCAAGGTCTCTTAGTTATTGAACTGTGTGGCGAACCTAAGTGTACGTGCTTGTTAAATCGGGTGTAAGATGTAGCAATCTTAAGTATGCATAAATTTTTATGTCGAGTCCTAACGAGTAGGGGAGATGAAAGGATTAGAAATGAGAAAAGTCAAGGATAGTACTCACGAGTTTTCGAGTTCTTTATGTTGATCATTAAGAATTCATGGCAATCGGGTGACGAATTGTCGAATTAGACAAATGCAAAAATAGAGTATTTACAGGTCTTATACCCAAATAAATGAGTTTGGCCCAATAATAATCCATAGAATCCTTGAAAATTTGATTTGGATAAGTTTAGTCTCTAAGGTGCCGATTGATTGAGCTTCTAAACGTAGCTTTACCGGCATTTGCGTTAAAAAGCTGTGATTTACAATTATTTGCGTGTTTGATAACGCTTCTAAACGCAGTATTTTGAATTTGAAAACGTAATTTTGTGAAAAAAGACGATGAAACGAGAAGCGAATGAGAGCAGCTTCGTGAAATTGTGTTTTAAAACGCTCGAGTGAAATGACGAAATTACCTTTCGTCATATGTTCTATTTCCACGCACAGTCCACGATAAAAAACCTCTTCGTCTTTATCTCTCTCTCTCACTCATAGATTTCAACAGCATCAATGACCCACCTCGACGATGACGACAACGACCATCATTCCGATCGAAACCCATCGACAACGGTGATGTGCTAATCGTTAAATCAAAACCCATTGACGATGACTGTAAACAGTAAGCTTTCGAAATCCATCGACGCCATTTCTCGTTGAATCTAACTCCGATCAAGACAGCGACGTCGATTGACACCATTGAAGACCTCGTTTGCTATCGACACCATTGATGACAAAAATTTGAAGGCCGATGAACGCAATCTCACCGTTTGCCCCTTTTTCCATTGATGCCATTGACAATTGTGAGCTCTCTCTCTCTCTTTCTCTCATCGATTTCAATTATCATGACTAATTTTTGACGAAATTTCATATTGAATGTTGGATTTACAGCATAAATTTTTTTGTTAGGGTTATTTATAATTGCTAATTTCTTGGTAGATTTCTGTTAGGGTTATTTCAAATTTCTCTTTGATTTTTTTGGAATATTATTGTCTCTTTTATATTCAATAAATATATTTATTTTTTGTGATAAATTTTGAAGGAGTTTCAGGCATTCTTGTTATGTAATTTATAGACATTTTCTTATTTTAGTTTCTCGATTTATACTCTATTGTTGTAGGGTTTTTGTTTCTGATTAAGAACGTATGCATTTTTTATTTTATTTTTATCTTCATTTTTATCATGATGAACATTATTTTTATTTTTATTTTTATGATGAACAACATTCTCCTTGACTGTTCTGCTCAACTTATTTATATTTAAGAAGCTACAAACACTTTATGATTATTATTTTTTTTTTCCTTTTTAATTCATTATAAGTTTTTTTTTTTTAATGGTTTTGATTTATTTATTAATACGGGGATTGTATAATTACATTTGAAAATAATTTTCAAACAAATAATTTCTCAAGCAAATGGTCCTAATAAAATGATAGTTGATTTTTAGTTGAATGGTTGATGGTAATTATGGGGCATAAAAATCTGATTTTTCAATCCCATCGAGAAAATCATTTTTCGTAGGACTACGTTGAGTAAAATGCCATATGTTTTCCAATTTTCTAACATGCATCCTTTGACCTCAGTCGTATTTTATATATTAATTTCTAACATGCATCCTTTGACCTCAAGGATGGCATATCATTAGTTTTTAAAAAAATAGGTGTATCTCAAATATTCTTTAAAATGTGTAAGGTGTATCCAAAACATTCTATCTTATAAAATATTCTAAAATTGACTTTAATTCTTGCTTGTATATATATGGTTCAAAAGCATGTCTATGCCCGACAAGAAATAAACCTTGCTTCTTTGAATTTAATAAGATTAAACTATTGGATGAGTTCTTGAAGGGAAAAAACTTTGAAGCGGGTTACCCATTTCAAATTTTGAAGAAACCCTCTCTCCATTAGATTACACGTGGCATTTCTTTACAATTATGTGTAACCAGCAAATGAGTTACTATTGCCATACCACCTTTTATAATGTCATGCCAATTTATAGTACCAATCACAAACATAATTAGCCAATTATATGTTCTTTCAATGGAGTTCTTTCAATGGAGTTGTTTTGTTTTTATAATTTATAAATTTATATAAAAAAATTACACAGTTCAATTACACACACACACACACACACACAACAATTACTGTATTTTGTACTAGGAGTGCAACTTGGTCTGGTTCAAACCGAGAACCGAATCAAACCGATGGCTTTGGGGTGGTTTGGTTTGGTTTGGAACAAGTTGCAGTTCAGTTTCGAGTTACAAAAATGGGAAACGGATCAATTTGGTTCGGTTCTTGGATCAAGCATGTATAAAACCGAACCAAATCAAGAACCGAACCCTTATGCAATAAATAAATATATATGTATATAATAATTATTATGAATTATTTTAAGAGTTATTACATAGATTAGTGATCTTTTATAGATAAACTAATGGCTTTTTATGGATAGATTTGTGATTTATTATAAGAAATTTTATATTTATTTTTTCATTAAAAAATATTACTTATGGCGAGATGTCTGATTTTATGACTGGAAAAGATTTTTAGACATGCATGTATTTTGTTTATCAGGAAAATTTCATATGTTCAATTTTAAGAGGAGATGCTATCAAAATTTTTATAGAATTTTATTATATTTATCTATATTTAGTGTAATTATATGTTTATAGGGGTATTTTAGTAATTTTTGATGCATTCTGCGTACATTATGTTGGATTGTGTATTATGCAGGTATTTTGTTTATCAGAAAAATTTTATATATCTATTTTTAAGAGGAGATGCTGCCGAAATTTCTATAGAATTATAAATTTTTCTATATTTTTTTTAGAATTATTAATATGTTAAAATTAATACAATTATTTTTTTTAATTTTTTATTTAAGTTTATTATTTTATATATATTTAACTGTAATTATATATTTATTGGGCATTATGGTAATTTAAATACATTCTGAGTGCACTAGCAACCTTAAAGGTATTATATGGTCATTTACCATAAGACAACAGATTCTTGAAGCTATATCAAACAGTAATTACCAAATTCTGGTCAACAGCACAACACTTTTACAAAGCTCTATCAAACATGCTTTTCAATGTTTCAGCTATTGACAGCAGATTCTGACGGTAGAAACTGACAGCAGATTTAAGAAGCTGAATCAATCAGCACCTAAATAAGCCAATCAAATCTCTTTAAGTTAGGGTATAATTGGAAAGTTAACTTATCTTTAAAGTTTATAAATATCAAAGTTTCTTTCATTGAGAGGGGATCTGGATCACTTTCTCTCAGAAGACAAAAGTTCTCCATCTAGAGAAGGAGAATCTCTCAAGTCCTCCTTAAAAAACAAAGCAAAGTTCTTTACAGATCCGGACTCCGACTAAAGAGAAGATCAAGCATAAAGTCATTCTCCAGAAATCAAGAATACATTCTCAATCGATAAAGCGTGAAGTCCAAAGAGAAGAAAAATCTATAGAAGTCTTTACAGAAGATCAAGTACAAATAAAATCATCATTAAAACAACCTTCTCAGTTGATAAAGTTCGAAAATCAGAGAGAAGAAATGTTATATATGTCATCTTTTTATCTTTAACTGTTAATTAGAAGAAAATATTGAGATCTATATCTTTTTTCATAAAAAAATTAATAAAATCATTTGTAATCTTATTTTATAAATCTTGAGGTAGATCTATTAAAATTTATTATCAACCATATCACTCCTATGTCTCCCTTTGTGTTACCGTAACACGACTCAATTGAACCACATCCAAAAGTTTCAATGTCCTCAATAGTTGACTTCTATAACTCATGTAGTTGATTTTATGTGTATAAAAAATGATACACAACCTCAGTAGTTTGCGTGGGAGAACCTTCTTAAATTCAAGTTGTTTTTTTTTTTTTTTTTTTTTAAAGTAAAGAATAAATGTCTAATGTAATATATTATACTGAATATAGTTTTTTTTTTAATTATTTTTTTTCTCGATATCTGATCCGTACTCCGATTTGATGACTAACTGACTATAATCCGTACCATCTTATCATCCTTACCGATTAGTTTTACGTTAAATTTTACCTTATTATCAGCCATATCTATATTGTAGATAGCATCCTTGTCGGGAAAAAGATAAGGTGACCTCAAAAACGAAATAAAAATCTCTCTCTGCTTCAAAAACCGCGTCTCGCCCTCGACGGGTATGAATTGTTGACTACCACCATTCTCACCTTAATCTCGATACTTACCAATGGCAATGATGACACGTGTCACACTATTCTCCTCCCTTTCTTCAACTTCCCCTTATAAATACTCTCTTCCACATAAGTCGACCACCAAAAACAACTTTCGCTCTGCAGCATTTCTTTCAGAGAAAAGTTTCAGACGAAAAAGAAGACTTGTAGAAGTAGTAATGGCTGTTTCGTCTCCAAGTACTGTTCTTGTTACTGGAGCTGGAGGAAGAACTGGTAACTCCTCACAATTTTTCCCCATTTTTATTTTCTTAATTTAAGGGTTCAATATTGGGTTAGAAATGACTTTGAAGAACTGATGAAACTTTAACAGAATTGTTGATTCATGAATTTTAACAGCACATTGGATCAAACTGCACTCTTTTTTTTTTCCCAATTGGAAAAAAAAAAAAAAAAAAAACCCTTTTTTTTTGGGTGAAAAAATTGGGTTTTTTTTGAAACTAATCTAGATTAGTTTCGTATGGGATTTTATTGCTATGTGATGCTGAATTGGAAAATCTAGACCGTCCATTTGATGTCCTCCTTGTCCATCTTCAGTTAAAAGATGGAATCAGATGAACAAGTTTTGTAAAAAATTGATATTTTTTTAGAGAAATTTGGAGAATTATTGCCAAAGTAATTCGGAAAATACATTGATATTATAGATAATGATAGAATAAACATGATGAAGACACTCAAAATTTATTTTTTTAGAAAAAACAACAACAGTTTGAGATGTTGTATGCAATATGAAGTGCAGAACGGCAGAAATTTACAATTACTTATTAAAGATAAAACCACTTAAGTAAATAAAACTTAATTACAAACTGATTTTTCATAGAAAAATTTAAATGAAATTCCGAAGGTGCCAACTAGTTAAGTGGGTTGAAGTCGGTGAGTGTCGGTTCCACGATCTGGGCTTCTTCTACTTATTATTATTATCCACTAACATGGTTGCTTATAAAAAATTAATAATAATAAAGATCCTAAATATGCTTGTCTAAGGTGAAAAGAAAGAAACTTGTAACTTAAATGTTTAAAATATCGGCTTGAGACATTGTCTCACACAAGAGAAAAATTGAGATTGTCTCAATTGTGACATTTGAAGAAAGTTCAAACTTTAAACCATGATCTTACCCTATGATAACAATTATTAAATATAGATTACACAATGGCTCTTAAACATTTAGATATGCTCCATTTACAAATTTGTATGTATTAAAGAAATATGAAATAGCACAGAAAATGGATCTTTATGCATGAAAAACTTCAAAATGTGCTATTTGAGGAGTGTTTGGTCTTGTTTTCAACACCTACAAGTAACAGCCTCGTAAAAATGCAGAAAATATTGGAATAGAAATGCTTTTACAAATTTCTCATATTTTATAGAGCTGAATAATATACTTATTTTAATATCATGATTAGCAATAAGTCGGAATAACAAAACTATGGGCATTAGAAAAATGCAAGTTTTATATAATTTTGATAAAAAAAAAAAAATTGGATTGATAAGGCAATTAATAGGCGAGAACATCAAAATATTGATGACTATGAGATTGATGAGTAAGAAGTTCAAGTTTAGTACAATTTAATCCAAAAATATGCATACATGTGCATAGCATTCCCACAATATGATGTGTTCTAAATGCGAGTTTGAGGTCATGTGTTCAATTCCATCTTACCTATCAAATTAAACATATTGTGGTACCGAAAACCATCTAATTCTTCACCTGAGTAATGTAAGAAACTCTCACAATGCCAAAATATGTCTTCCACTGCTTAATGTCTCTGAGAAAATGTGTGAATACTTCTATTTTTTTAGAAAGGTAATTTAAAGATGCTATTATGTAGCATATAAAGAAGTGGTTTTCTTTAATTTTATTTTTTAGTTCTATTCATGATATTTTTGAAAAATGAAAAAATGTGGGGTTGTTTTGAATGGTCAAATATTTGGTGTTTTCTTGGTGATGTTTTGAATATATACTGTATAAGACAAATCTTCAAAACTCAACTTTTTTTTTTTTGTTTCCAAAAAACATTTTAAATGGAGATTTGCTAGCCATTATACAACTTTCTCCCGGATGAATGACAACACATGAGGTTTCTAACTTTTTTCAATTGAGAAAAAGGTCAAAGAAACTTCTCTTTTGCCTTGTGATTGAGGTAACACTTGCTCTAGATGAAATTCGGTGTTGCGTAGAGTAGACTATGGAGAAGAAGAAATTGAAATGCAAACTTAGTCACTATAATCAGAATGTAGGTACCACTAGGTTCAAAATAAAACTTTAGGTATACTCTGTGTAGATGTAAATATGTAACTATTCATCTGAAAATGCCAAAACTAGTAATAGTTGTAGTTTAGTGGTGTTGGTGGTGGTAGTGGTTGTGGTGGTCGTAATAGTAGTAGTAGTAGTCATGGTTGTGGTTGTCGTAGTGGTAGTGGTAGTGGTAGTCTTCGTCGTAGTGGTAGTGGTAGTGGTAGTGGCAGTGGTAGTAGACTAGTAGTAGTAATTCCTGATATTTAATGAATGGAAACTATATAATAGTTGTTACTAAGATATTAACATTTTTGCTATATTATTTTTCAATTCATAATTGTTTCTAAGGGCCATAATTACCATTTGAAACTCGCTCGAGTCACGTTTGCTAATGCTTTTTTCTTTTGTATGAGACCTCCCTTTTTCTTTTTTTTCTTTTTTTTTTATATTGGACAATGGCTATAATTTTTTCTTCTTGAAGTGGTTTTCTAATGGATTGTTTCGCAGGTCAAATTGTTTACAGGAAATTGAAGGAGAAATCAGATCAGTACGTTGCCAGGGGTTTGGTTAGAACTGAAGAAAGCAAAGAAAAAATTGGGGGTGCACATGATGTTTTCATAGGGGATATTACGGATGCTGATAGCATCGTTCCTGCGGTTCAAGGAATTGATACTCTTATAATTCTCACAAGTGCTGTCCCAAAGATGAAACCTGGTTTCGATCCAAGCAAAGGCGGGAGACCCGAGTTCTTTTTTGAGGATGGGGCTTATCCTGAACAGGTGATTGCTGTGTTTGATTTCTAGTTTGGAATATTGTTGCTATTTCTTGTTTTTCTGACTTTGGGTTTTAAAATTTTTGGCATGATAGGTTGACTGGATTGGGCAGAAGAATCAAATAGATGCAGGTAAGAACTTCTTTCCACTTCTCTATTTTATTTTATGTAAATTTTACTTTTGTTGTCTAATTGTCCAATCCCTTTGCACAGCTAAAGCTGTGGGAGTGAAGCAGATTGTTTTGGTTGGGTCTATGGGCGGGACAAACCTTAATCACCCTTTGAACAGCTTAGGAAACGGCAATATACTGGTGGGTACTTCTATTGTCATCATCTTCGAAATCTTGTCCCAATGATTTAGGGATCTGCTTTTATATATATATATATATATAGTGTTCGGGGTACAACGTTAGGGAGACAACGTTGGGAGACAAAATTTGTCCTATAAAGCTTTAAAGTTTCGGATTGGACTGATGTTTTGTGACGATGATCTCTATGGTGAGGAGATCATCCTCAAAAACAAAAAATCAGCCTAATCAGTAACTTCTAACCCCATCAAAAGTGGTTTACAAATTAACGGTAAAAAATCGACAATCCACAATTCTAAATCACTTTTGATGTGGTTAAAAGTTTCAGATTGGGTCGATTTTTTGTGAGGATGATCTCCTCACCATAGAGATCATCCTCATAAAAAATCATCTCAATCCGAAACTTTTAAGCCATATGGGACAAATTTTGTCTCCAAAAGTTGTCCCGCAAACATTACCCTATATATTCCTTCAGATTTTGTCAGCTTTATTTGGTCCGTTGGATATTGGTTCCGTTTTCTTTCAGTGCTTTCTAAAGTTGTTTACTATTTATTGCTACACGCTTTCTAATTTTCTCTACAGCATTTAGTATTTGGAGTCCAAAGAGCTCTGTCATTGCTCTCTCTCTCTCTTTTGCATTAAGTGAAAATAGATTATTAACTTACACTTCAAAGAATAAGGATTAATATTTTTCGGTATCTTTCAATTGGCCTTCTGTTATTTTTCTTTTTTACACTTGAACAAATCTTCTTGAAGTGGAAGACTATCTGTTCAAAATTGTAAATAAATTACATTTTAACTTTAATTCCAACATAGACACCTTGGGAGTTGCTTATCAAAAAAAATAAAAAATAAAAGATTATCTACCTAGGGAGTTGACTCCTCTTAATTCTCTAATATTATATATATATATATATTATATATATAGTAATATTTCTCTAAAATTTCACGATTTTCCTACCTCACATAATCCTTTCAGATCATCCATGGTGTAATGAGAAGTGAACTGGCATTTTTAAAAGATTGACGATCCCAATTTGCATATTTCTCACCCTCCCTTTTGACAATTTGATCCCACGATTAGTGACAGATATTAAGAAAATTGGTGAAATCCTAAGCAAAAGAGAGGGTTTACACTTCCCCTCTTTTTCTTATTTTACTTCTAGAATTATGCACTATGATTTCCAGTCTCTTTTTTTTTCTTTTTCTTTTCATGAAGTGTACTGTAGTTTGCTGCTGCTTGCTAGTTTAGGGAATAACAATTTTTATCCAAAAGAGAATGCTTTTGAAGGAGAACCAAAGCTCCAACTAAATGGTTGCTAAATAAAATTCATCACATGACAGGTTTGGAAGAGAAAGGCCGAGCAATATCTGGCTGACTCTGGAATACCTTACACAATAATAAGGTACATCTTTGTTTTCTCACTGAATGATAGATCCAGCCATTTATGGATTTATATACATGTGAACTTGCTAACTTCTTGTTTCTATGATTTCAAGACAAGACAAATGATTGGTTTTGTTCAAGGTCTCTCTTTCTCTCTCAATAACATTGCCAATGTGTTTTGTCCTATATGGGCTACGTGTTTCTGAATGGGCTGATTTTTGGTAGGATGATCTTTATGGTAAGTAGATCATCATCAAAAAAAATCAGCCCACTCCGAAATTGAAGGATTGTGGACCATCGATTTTTACCATTAATTTGTAAATCACTTTGAATGGAGTTAGAAATTTCGGATGATCTCCTCACCATAGAGATCATCCTCACAAAAAATCAGCCCATTCCGAAACTTTTAACCCATATAGGGCAGAACATTGGCTCCTTAACTGTTGGCTGCCGAACACTACCTATATATATGTATAAATCTTATTTAGTACTCATAAAATTGGGACTGATCCATTAACTTGGTGAAATAGTTGAAGCTCGTATCGGTCCTGGTGGTTTCATCAAGGTTATACGAACTAAAACAAATCAACTATTGTGTTTACTCAAGTGCAAGGGTCTTTTCCTTTGTAAATAATTTTTTACTTCAGGATTTTTATAGCTAAGAGGGTAAAGGTAAAGTTCTTATCCTAGGGTCTGTGGTATTACCAATCACAGATTTTACCAACTCGTGAGTTGACACCTTTGTTGTAGGTTTTTCTTAGGATTCATAGTGTATTTTCTTCTTTTTTATGGTTAAGTTGTTCCATTTTGTGAGATTTTTTTTTACTGCACAATATGAGGGAATCATACAAATAGTCGGGAGTCCTTGCAACATGGTTTTAAAACTTGGTATTTTGTCACATCTTGCTCCCTCACTGATACCAAGTTAACTCATCCAAGTCATCTAGTTTTCAATGAAATAAACCCTGTGGAGCCCATTTCTGTCACGCCTTGAGATAAGGACACATGCCCAGGTCCACAATGCGAAGCTTGAATTCTTGAATTTGACTCAAGAAATACGCAAACAATTGGGAAGTCAGATTGGAAAGGACCAGCACAGAGGATCAACTTTGAATAGTTAGAAGATTAGGCAGAATGGGAGTAAAGTGACACTAAGAGACAAATTGGTATTTGACCATAAAGCCAAATCTCTTTATTCAATGCAGGATCCACAAGTACGAATCTAGGTAACGTTGACAATGATGTTCTCTGACTTACCAACTCCAAACACCAAGCTCACATCAGTTTAATAATTAATGCACCTAGACACCTCAAATCAAACTCGAATGCAAATATTAATGAGGCGTGTGAACAAAACCCAAGCATGTAGCCAGCTGCACTAGCCAGCTCATAACCCATTCGACTTGTACACCTGGGTAAGATATATCGTAACACCCGTCCAATCAGGGGACTGTAAAACCCCCACTCAAATTAAGACAAAGGGTTGGAGATTTTATAGAGAAAATCAAGCTTAAACAAAATCACCCCTCTGAGTTCACTATTCATCATCTTCTCTAAGCTATCTAAATTCAATTTTACCTTCCAATATCATTCCAATCCAACTTGATCTTCGGAGAATCATTGACAGGCACCACACCGGGGACTCGTCATTCTCCATCTTGATCATCAAAAGCTCGGATCCGACCTTACCCCCTGGAGTAGAGGAACAAGATTGAAGCAATACCCAGTGGAGCAGGAAAGTTGGCAAATCAAGATCTATCAAGCCATATCAAGGGTATCACACATCTCGAGGAGTAGGGCCTAAAAAACCCTCTACACTTTTGGTGCCGTCCATGGGAATTGATGACTTGCAATGGAGCCAACAACCACGTCAAAGGCAAAGGGCTGGTTTACAATGGAAAAATGCCCGTCCAAGGGCATCCATCATGACTTGGACCAACAGATGACTAAAGTAGCAACAGGAAAGAGAGCTAGATGTCAAGGTCTCAGCGGGGGCAGAAAGTGACACTGGGACCAGAGGAATACATCACTCCCATAGGCCACGCGGACAAAAGACCAAGATATGCAGCACCAAAGTTGGTTGGGAGCATGCCACACGAAAAAATGACTAGGGTATAAGCAGCACCAAGGCTGCAAGAAGTTGCAACAAAAACTCTTATCTCCATTGGGAGTTTCTGAATGGGTCGGTCGTGTCCTTAGCTCACAATGCTTCGACACAAAAAGGAAGTTGCTATAGTCAAGGAAAGTTAGGAAAATTGGAGAAGGATACAGAACAAAGGAAATGAGCTCGGTGTAAAAGATTTTCATTGGTACAACACCTAGTATCACTCAAAGAGCAATATCTAGAGGTGTTAACAAAGTTGTGATGAACCAGCTTGATGATGAGTATGATCAATCACACCGAGCCTCGCCCAAGTGCCATGTCGATCAGAAACTCCCGCCTATAATTAAAGCATCTTTGTGATGAATCTCTATGTAAATTTGCACATGTAATAGAAACGAAGCATGGGAAATCAATGAATAGACGAAGAATAAAACGGGTTCATTTTTCATGCCAAGGATGTTTCTTAAAAACACTTGGGTGACTAGGGGAAAGCAAGTCAGATATATAACAACACTCTGAGGATGTTTCTTTAACACACTCGGGTGACTCTAGAAAGGCAAGTTAGATGTATAACAACACGCTAGGGATGTTTCTTAAAATACTCAAGTGACTCTGGAAAAAGAAAAGTTTGATGTGCAACAACACACCAAGGATGTTTTCTTAAAACACTCTCTTCTAACTCTAATAAGGCAAGTCGGATGTATAAACTACCAATTGAAATTATTTATCACTCATGTAATTTTGGAAGGAACTGATCCTATGTACGAATAGGCCCCAGGAATGGTGTTTTTTGAGAAATAATCGCGCAAGATCGGAAAAAGCAAGACAAACGTAGAAGGTGTATCAAGTACAATTTTCCAAAAATACTCGGGCAAATCAGTTACAAATAGCAGAAAGGGCAGCTCTCTTTTCTCAAAACAGAAGCTCATTCAAAATGGCAAAAACAAGTAACACTATCATAGACCAAACGAACAAAGTTGTATTGAACTTCCCCAAGCAAATAAAAAGGTTGAAAAATCTAAGTAAGGTACGCCAGAAAAGGCGTCACAAACAAAGTATAGACAAATAAAAATTTCAGCAATTACATAAGTAGTAACTCGAGGCATATCCTGAGAGTTGTTCAGAATCCCTTCTACAAAAAAAAAAAACAAATAGGAAAACATACAAGCATTAAGAAAGAAGTGCAAAAAAGCAGATCAGGGTGTAAAGGCCTTCGAACTTCGAAATCCAGAGTACCTGCAAAAACAAAATACATTAAAAAAAAAAAGAAACTCCAAACAAAACAGAGATATACGTTAAAGACCCTACCTAGGCCGTAATCCCAAAGGTAGGGCCAGCTAAGACAAAAGTATATGTTCTTTTTACCACCCTGGCTATACCCAAGGACAGTAAATATTGTTTTATCCGACAATCACGGTCAAGCAATATCGAAGGCCATCACAGCCACAAAATAAACAGAATATTGTTGTTGTAGTTGTTGAAACACCAAAAACCCTAAAAGGGCACATGAGAGAAAAACATAAAAAAGATTATGGAAGAGTAGAAGGATCTTCCGGATGCACGGCAGGTACGACAACGTCGATTGAAGGCTCAAAAATAGTGGGAAGGCCAGTGTCGAGTTCCAGGTCGATAAAGGGAGACTCAGGAGTAGGAGGAACAACAGCAGCATCTGATTCTGTAGGAACGAGGGCAAGAGTCTTGAAAGGAGAGCATTGAAGAGACTTCAGTAGAGCGATCCTTTCTTTCAACCTTTTGTTAGATTGCTCCCACTCCAACAGGGCATCACTAATTTCGGCTTTGGCCTCCTCTAGCTACTCTGCAAGGGCGGCCCTCTTCTTCTTTTCATCGGTTCCGATGAGCTGTGCCTCGAGATCAACAATCTTGGCCTTGAGAGCTTCGGAACTCTCGATCTTTGTTTGACATGCAACCTTAGAAGCTTTTAGGCGCTCATCAATCGCCTTGAGTTGCTGCCTTATTTTGGTCAGATCATCAGCCCTATTCTCGGAGACTTCATCGGCCATCCCCTTCCCCCTCATCAGCTCGAATTGAACCCGCAACATCCCGACCATGACATGTTGAAGTTGGGAATCAATGAGCACATAAACATGAAAAATATAAGAGACGAATGAAAGGAAAGGAAAGTACAAAACAGAAAAATGGAAACACACACGTACTGTCACTATAACCCTGTAACCATCTTTGCAAATAGAGTTAGGGCTCTAAGAGAAAGAAAGCGCAATGGCACGCCTATCCCTTTGCAAACAAGTGGACTCAAAGAAAGCCCTAGCCACTCGACCGTCCTGAAGAGCCAAGTCACCCTCGTTAACATATCGAATGGGGAACTTGAGATGAATAACCCATTAGGTTAGAGGAGATTACTTAGGGGCAGTTGGAGTTTGGGCCCGAACAGATGAGGATGTACCCACTTGTGGACAAGGCAGAAACATGGCAGTAGCATTCAGCTCGACATCCTTTTTCAACATCTTCCTCTGGAGTGAGGCCTCTATAAAGGAGGGATAGGCAGGGCCTTTGCCTAAATCCTCAGCAAAAGACATTTAAGCTGTATTAGACCCATGTCATCGAGTGGATCTTCAGGTTCGTCTATAAAACACCTTAAGGGAGTCGGGGAAGAAGTATGAGGACCGATGGGAGGATGATTGGTAGAAGAGGTTGATGCTTGATGCTCAGATTGGGTGGTTTCTCCTTCTCGAGAAATTATAGGATCGTCAGGAAACGGTTTAGTCACTCTTTGAAATTTGGCTTGATTGTGAAGGAGGTATTGAATTATCACCGACTCAGGAGGATCCTTGTCTGTGGAAATGTCTGCAAAACAAATGGAGAAAGTAAGGAATTTTGGCATAAAGTCAGTACAAGAGAGAGATCTCCCGAATCAAATAGACTACCTTCATTATTAAAGGAGTTGAATTGCTAGGCGGGATGCTCATGATTGGGGAATGCTCCCATTGGCCCTTGAGAACAAGAGGGTGTAGAAACCATTCCTTGTTAGAATTAGGGAGACAGATGAAATGATCTCTCCCCTTCCTTTTAGAGAGGAAGAAGAACCTAGGCCTTTTAGGACATCTTTTAAGTTGGAACTGTACTCGAATGTCTGGTAGGCCAAGTTGATGGCCTACCCCAAGATGAATGTTGATTCGTTCGATGGACCTGATCAGACGGTAGAAGTTTCCACTCATGTAACTAGGGGTCCGCTCGTAGAGGTTTAAAACCTCTTGGGTTAAGGGAGAGAAGTGCACTGATAAACCAGCCCTAAATTGACCCCAAAATACAATGGTGGTCCTATCTCTGAAACGACGGTTGTACAAAGGTTCTGCACAATATTCCGTCTCAATATTACAGGGATGTTGTACTCCACTCTAAGGTCCTCCATGGAGGGCCTAACTGGGGAATAGTATTTCTTTGGGGCCATTTGTTTGAAAGAGGAGAAGGAAGAACAAGTTTCAAAGATTTAACGGAAGAATTAGAAGAAAACAAGAAGACGAACTTGAGATAGAGAGAAGGGAAGCACCAACGAATAAGAGCACCAGACATGAAGGGATACAAAAATGAGAATGAAGGAGAAGTTGAGATTTTTTTAATGGATAAAAGATCTTGAATCACAAGAAACGTTCCATCACCCTAGTAAAAACGAGCCTTAATTATGAAAGACAATCTGGCAATAATAGCGCACAATTGAAACTTCGCCAAAAGATGAAAATGTGCAAGGTGGTGTGCATGTTTCGAGGCCAGTAGAGGAATAACATGTGCACATCAGTCATTATGGCGCCAATTTCAAAAAGGATATTGAAACAACGGAAGGGGAAACGACAAGGCACTACTACGAAAAGTACGGAAGCAAAGTGGGGGATTGAGGTGGTTCAAAAGGCATGGGTACGATGATACCTAAAAACCTCGGAAGGTCAAAAAACTAGAAACGGGCCATAAAGGGATTGATAAAGCAAGGTCAGGTTTTGCCACCTCGGTAAACCTAGCTATCAAAAAAACGGCAATTGTGGAGGCCATTTCTATCACGCCATGAGATAAGGACACATGCCCTACCTAGGTCCACAATGCGGAGTTTGAATTGAAGAATTTAACTTGGGAAACATGCAAACATTCAAGAAGTCAAATTGGAAAGGACTAGCACAGATGATTAGCTTCGAATAATCGGAAGATCGGGCAGAACAGGAGTAAAATGACTCTTAAGAAACAAATTGGTATCCGACCATAGAGCTAAATCTCTCTATTTAATGTAGAATCCACAAGTACAAATCAAGGTAACGTTGATAGTGACGTTCTCTGACTCATCAACTCACAAACAGTATGCTTACACAAGTTCAGTAATTAATACACTGAGACACCTCAAATCAAACTCGAGTGCAACCATTAATGAGGCCTGGGAACAGAACCCAAGAGCGTAGCCAGCTGCACCATCCAGCTCATAACCTACTCGGCTTGTACACCTAAGTAAAATATATCGTGACACTTGTCCAATCATAAGGCTATAAAACCCCCACTCAAATTAAGACAAAGGGTTGGAGATTTTACAAAAAAAAATCAAGCTTAAACAAAATCACCCCTCTGAGTTCACTATTCATCATCTTCTCTTAGCTATTTGAATTCAATTTTACCTTCTAATATCATTATAATCTTACTTGATCTTTGGAGAATCATTGGCAACCACCACACTAGGGCCTCATCCTTCTCCATCTTCATCATCAGAAGCTCGGATCTGACCTTACCTTCTAGAGTAGAGGAGCAAGATTGAAACAATACCCACTAGAGTAGTAGAGTCAATAGATCAAGATATATCAAGCTAGATCAAGGGCATCATACATCTCGAGCAGTAGGGCCTAAAAAACCCTCCACAAACCTTTTTTTTTAGTTATAAACCCTTTAACTTAGTTTATAAATTTTTTTTATCGGTTTTTACTTTTTTTTTTTTTTGCTTATACATATAATGAAAATAATTATACATCTTTTTGTAAAATAAGATGGATTAGAAGATTATTAGTCCCAATGTCATATTTTTATTTGTAAAATAAATATTTAAATTATAAAAAATAATCATTTTGATAAATAAAAAATTCAAAACCCTGGTTGACTCGGCTGAGTTTTACTGGCTTGGCCAAGATTTTGAAAATATCGTCCGACTCATCTTGATTGTCAAACGAGATGGTGTGAGAGATGATTCACATTCTATATCTCATTCATTTCTAAAAGGAGATGACTTTGTCGAATCATCTTGGTTTTGGGCGAGATTTGAAACCATGCCTTTAAATA
This sequence comes from Akebia trifoliata, assembly GCF_017979445.1. NCBI lineage: Eukaryota > Viridiplantae > Streptophyta > Magnoliopsida > Ranunculales > Lardizabalaceae > Akebia > Akebia trifoliata. The sequence continues at coordinate 20,643,555 of NC_141389.1, forward strand.
ATGATTTTAGGTTTGTATCCAACAGGGGTGTTGTATCCATGTAAGATGCTTTGATTTAAGTGTAAAATGACATATCCACCTTATCCGGGTAACACAGTCCCAAACACATTCTTGTAATTTCTAAGATTCTTGGGTCCTCATGATTCCAACGATCTTGAATGAAAGTGTGGGTTTCCTTATTCACTGTAAGTTATGTTCTCTTGTTCACGATGGCGTACCATCTACCATACCATTGTCAACACGAGAAATAAGAAAGTGGAATTAATGGATTAGCAGAAGTAGCACTTAATTAACCAACCATAGCTTTTATTAATGTGAATTATTACTATATGTTGTTCTATGGTAGAAGAATCAACGTTCTTAGATGTTGCAATTAATTACCGGTTGATATGACATTATACTAACTGAAACAGGGCTGGAGGCTTACAAGATAAAGATGGGGGTCTGCGAGAGTTACTTGTTGGGAAGGACGATGAGCTTCTTCAAACTGAAACAAGAACTATTGCAAGGGCCGATGTTGCAGAAGCCTGCATTCAGGTATCTATCTCTATGTAGGCTTGTGAATGAATGAAAACATTGCTTTCCCATAGAATCCAATTAGTGCTTACATCCCAAATTCTTTTAACATACGTGGCATAGTTCGTGATTTGTTTATTTCTTTATGGGACAGGCATTGCAGTTTGACGAGGCCAAGTTCAAGGCATTTGATCTGGCTTCAAAGCCAGAGGGAACTGGTGAACCAACGAAAGATTTCAAGGCTCTCTTCTCCCAAATCACTACCCGTTTCTGAGATCCAGCAGGCCCTGATGATTGGTTAGGAACTTTGATTAATACTGGTTATTGATGAGAGAGAGAGAGACAGAGAGAGAGAGAGAGAGAGACACAAAAATAATAAAAGGACTGGTATGTGAGCCTTGTAGTTTGAACTAGTTATATTACCGTTACAAATGGTATCAAAATACAATGAGCTAGTGATTTTGAAGCTAAAATAACTCTGACCCAAGGTGGAATAACACGAACGTACTACTGAATTATAAATTAAAATAGTTGAATTCTGGTTATGAGCTTAGTTTAAGTACGATGATGGTAGACGAAGTGTCAAACAAAAGTGTACAAGCCTATTTAAATTATTATTTTAAGGATTGTTATTATTATTGTTGAATAGTTTGAAGATGATTGGTTTTAGGAAAGAAAAATCAAGGTTTTTTTTTTTGCTAGAGGTAGAAGATGAGGGCATTTAGAACATTTTAGACAAGTCTATAAGACAAATCCGAGGTTATCTTAATTATTCACCAAAATGTGGAGGGGGCTATGTCTAAAATCATCAAAAACTAATAATGAATTCAAGTTTTTACATAAAAATACGGTTTATAAACCCAATTATAATAGCCATTATTATTATTTATTTATTTTAGAAATTAGATGTTTCGAAGATTTATTAAGTATCAAGGTGCCATCTCATTAAGTACGTTGAATAACAAATTAACCCTATAAATTTGAATTTATGACATGGATCGTATTGCAGGGTTTGTTGGGTAACAAACCTTATAAAGTAAGTTTCCCTTGGAATTGTCAGAATTCTAAAGGGAGTTTTTGTAATAAAAGTGCAATCGTTAGATCTGCCGGATAAATCTCTTTTTTATTTTTTTATTACCAAAATTATTAATAATAATAAAAATAAAACCAATATATAATATTATTAAATGCCACAAACAACTTGATGGGCTAAGTCCATTCTTAATCTGATATTATTGTCATTATTATAATTTTTTTTTTTTTTTTTTTTTTGTTCAAAACCATGGTTCGAACATGGTCAAAGTCAGTTAAGCACGCTAACTCAAGTAGAAAAACCATCACAAACATTATAGACCAACCATTAGAAAACATTACACACACGCCTTTCTTCACTTCTTTTCTTTTTTTTCCCTTCTCTAACAAGACTCTTGTAAGAATCAAAAAAATAAAAATAAGAAATGAAAATGCCAACATTTTTCTACATCATTCATACTGATTCCCATTACTAGCATGCTTTTATTCTGTCATCATTTACATGTGTGTCACCTCCTCTCCTCTCCCCCCCAAGGAGGAAAGGAAAACCCAGCTGTTGAAGAATCATGTCATGTCAGTGTGTAAGAATAATACACAAATTTCTATCTTCTTTCTTGTCGTTACAATTTATTTATTTTTTTACAGAACAATAATCAGATCTCCGTCTCTCCTCTCTCCTATAATATAAGCTTTTAGAGAAGAAGACATGTCTCGGTCTGCTGTTGCTTCATCTGTAGTTTGGTTTGCTGTTGAGACCAGTACGCATGAGCAGATAAGACCCTGTCCAAGAGCTCTTGCGGCACTGGCTCTCCCCTTCTCTGCTGAGGGGATATTCTTGCCGTGTGGACCAATGTCTTCCATTTATCCTGCACACACACCAATACCCAACATCCCATCCATCCATATCTATCAAAAACTCATCAATGTAAAATTATTCCGACCCAGCCAGCCTTTAAAGCTATACTGGAAAGATCTAATAAGTCTATCCAATATTTTGGACTTAAATGTTTGTAATCTATGAAAAATAAGATTTTGTGACTGAGCATCTACTAATCTATCTTATAATAAGAAAAATAAAATTATTCAAATATAAATATGTATTAATAAATAATGTTAAAAATTTTGGAGGAGATAGTCAAGATATTTCATTTTAAAACCATGAGACTGACTGGACCATTTGAAATGACTAAACCCTAAGATCTTACAGGCCAATCTATATGCAGGAATCACAAAGTGCATTCACAAAAATGACAAGCATCCTCAACTAAAAGAGAGAAAAAACTTGGAGAACCAAACCATTAAAAAGCAGTGGATTCATAGGTTTTTTAGTAGAAATATTGACCTTTCTTAATACAATATAGAAGAAATATTGATCATTTAAAATGATTGAAAAAAAAATTAGCATCTTTACATAACTAGAGTGCAACAGCTTAACTGTAGTGTACCTACAACTTGCCAATACTAAAATCACAAAGATAAGGTAAATCTCTCAGCAAAAAAAAAATAGTTACCTTCAAGTCCACATAAGTTCGATGCTTTGCATTATCAAAAGAACGTAGTTTGATGTCACGCCACCTGCAGAATAAGGAGTGTGTTAAAATTCGGTATGCTGCAAGGAATCATCACTGTAATAAAATTCTATAAATTTTTCCAAAAATTCAAAAAAATAATTACCCAAAAAGACACAAGCTGACTAAATTGCTGAAGCACTGATTAATTTGGCATCTTGATTAATCGCCTCCTTCAAGTTGATTAAATAGCTGAAGCACCAATTAATTTGGCATCTTGTCTAATTACCCCACTTCACTATTTAAGGGTTCAAGTGTGTTATTCTTTTTAGCTTTTTTTCGAAAATGTTCGGACTTTGAATTCCACATCTCCATCTCTCGACCTGTCCAACTACTTGTGATGAATCTCCAGCGAGTGGCAATCTTCCTGCAAGTGGAAAATCGAGGTACGTTGTTTTTTTTTTCCCTAATATTTCCATTCTTCTTCAAGGTTTGTGCGTCTTTTTTGGGACCTTGATATTTTCCTACAAATCCATTGACCCAATTCTTCTTCTACTTCTAAAATCCTATCTAACATTATTTTATTTTATTTTTTCTAAAATAAGAACCTTGATGATTAATCTCCAAATTGTTTCAGAAACTCTCCCAGATTTATTTGAATTATTAACACCCCCCACATGGAATAATTACAGAATCTAAAGTTGGTTACTATGGGAATCATCACCTATACCAGGAGAAAAAAAAAAAAAAAAGGCCAAAGGCTTTATGGTCATATTAAGGGTGGTGGTAATCATCAAACTTACCTTCCAGTTCCAAGCTTCTCAACTGCTTGAACAAGTGCTTCTACTTCTGAGACAGAGAAGGGTCTCCTGATACGCCGCTGAAAGAGTTCTGATCTCTTAGATTTTCTGTGCAAAGGGATGACAGACAACGCCTCCATGCTTGATGGAATGGCAACCAGGGCCTGGAATCTGGTGTGGTTCTGTCTGCTGACATGTTGGTTGGAGAGGGAACTAAATCATGATCGCTTTCGACAAAGTTGCCCAAATTGATAACTTGAGGATATGGGGAGGCATCAGAAGTCCCTGGATCTAAAGCGGTGGTGGTCAGGTACCTGGTAATAAATCAGAAGAAAATTAATTTAGTGGTGAATTGACCAGTGGTGTATCAGAATGGATATTTCAGATATTGAAGAATTTTCACTGCAATTAAAGAGTAGACCCACAAAATCAGGTCTCATTTTCTGAAAAATTATCTAAGTTAACATAATAATTGTTTCTGTAGGAGATTAAGGGACGCGATATGTATATCTGTTTACCGGATGGGATATGGTGGTTGAGATTACCCGTGCAGTATTATATACTAGAGCATCCTGTTTGGGGTTTAGGGGGAGGAAGAGGAAAATAAATAAATTTGGAAGGGTATTATTGGAAAATGGAAAAAGAGGAAAAACAACATAGAAAGTTGTACAGGTGTTTTTGGAAAGGGATATAAGAGAAAAGACAATAAAGTGAGGGTATTCTTGAGAAGGGGAAGAAGAGAGAAGCCAAAGGAGGAGGGACAACCGTCTTCAAGATATGTTGCTTATGAGGTATAAATCTTGAGACACGGGAATAGGGTCCACCATTGTGTTTTATTATATAGATTGTACACTAAAAGAGAGGCTCTGGACATAGTGGAGTGAAGGAACATGATTCCTTTAGCCAAGCTCAATTTGGGATAAGGCTTTGAGGATGAGGATAATGATGTGCACTAAAAGAGAGGTATTATTGTTCTTGTTCTATTAGTACTTATCCGATCCAAGGAGAAATAAAAGGGCTTTGGTACGTCTCTTAAAGATCTACAGATTGAATCTGCCTACCTGTGCATGGGGCACATTATTGTTTTATTATCTTTATAGATTTTGGATTCAATATAAACCATATCAGGGTTCGATTAAAATTATATTCAATTCAATAGAGTTCAATTGACATTCTCCAACTTGTGGGGGAGTGTCGCAGAGTTAGGGACATAGTGGGTATTTCTCTTTGGAGACGGGATATATGGTATATGGTTAAAGAGAATCCAATCCTCTTTCTCTTTCATCCTCATTTTAGTTTCCTTTAAAAACATTGGTGATGGAAGTGGTGATAGGAGGAAGAAAATTGAGACGAAGCCTTGCGGACTTGGTTCTGGATTGGCTTTTATGTTTCACAAGAAATATCGTGAATTTGATAGTCATTTCGAGAAATTTTGATGACTATTGAATTAAACAGTACATCCTATAAGTCATAATTCTAGGGAAAGATTTATCCTTAAATTTCCTAAGAGAAAGCTAAACGGGAAATGCAAAATCTTAGATTAACTAATCCAAATAAACCTGAATTTAGAGAGAACTGATAAAAGGTCCGCCATGGATGATGGTCAGCAACATCGTTGACTAGGGAGATTCATAGAAAACACTATATCCTACAGTGAAACTGGCATGTATTAGAAGCTTAAAGCGTAATTGCATTACCTGGTTAATGGCTGAGTTGTCTCACAAGGGACCAGAAATGGAGGATCTTCATGGCAAAAAGGCAGTGGAGCAGGAACAGGGGCAGAGTTGGGCTCCAGTGTAAAACCCAAAGTACTAAGTTTATCATCATGAGAAATTCCAGTCTGCATTAGGGTTTTGTTGTCATCCCTAACCTTCTTTCCCTGAAGAACCACACCGACACGTAGTCCTCCTCCAAGTAAAGCATGCATGGCCTCCACTACTCTCCTCTACACAACAAATTAAATACCAACAGGATACAGAATTAGAGATCCAGCAATCACTTATAGGCCGAAATTCATCACAAATTCAAACTAGTATGAGCAGTCGCTCACTTAAAACATATATAATGGTAGAGCTATATCAAAGAGTGGTAATGGAAAATTGCTTTCCATTATCATCAAAGGTCTTAACCACAGAAGATGTAGTCTTTGAGTAATCCATCTTGATTTTTCCCTCCAATCTAAGGTACTAAGACTTGATGGCAGCAATATGTAAAATAATAGCGAAAACCTACTACGAGAGGGAAGATCATATACCTTCAGCGAACCAACAGTTGCAGTTTCAGGAATCTCAATAAAGAGTTCTGGTACCCTGAATGACTTGATACTAAGCTTCACTGATAAAAGAGAGGAAAAACAAAGTGTCTATAAGAACGTACTAGATGTCAGAATACAATCAAGTAAAAGAAGAAAAATACACCATTCCATCATAAATGCCCAACCATGAGAACCCCTTGAATGGAAGGATGATTCTTGACCAGTAACTGAAGATGATGCCCAGCTTGCTAAACGAACAGAATAGGAATACTTAGCAAAAACTGCAGATAACAAGACGGGGAAAAAAGGTATGAAAGTAGCACTAGACCTGAACCAGTTGCATCTCCTTTGATACGTTTCTCGAGTGAATTAGAAATACCCTCATTACCATTCCCTCCTTCAGTTGTAGATATTGAGCTGTTCTCAAACAGTTTCCTCCTCTTAAAAGGATAGTTCCTCTGAGACCTTTGCCGTGTGAAATAGGTTTTTCTATTGCGGAAAACAGGTCTCAAATCTGGAAATCACAAGAAAGATGAAAATCAATAAAAGCCTGAAAATACCATCTCATGAGAGTGAGACCTAATATAATAAAATAAAACAAAGTATCTTACAATTGTTAGAAAGTTCGCCATCCTTCAATTTTGGAGCTACTTTCCAATATTTGGATGCCAACAGCTTTCTTATCCTCCGGTCTCCAATACGTGGTGATGGCCTAAAGGCCTTCATAGTTACGGTGCTAGGTTCAGTGCACACAGAAGAGTTTTCGTCATCATCTTTACTACCTACATTTACATCATCCCGAAACACGGGTAAAGAACTACAAGGAATGTGGTCCTTGTACATAGGCAACTCAATGCTACTATCTGAACTAATTTGTACATGATCTTTATTATACTCAGAACTACACGTATCTGGCAAAGTTCCATTAATTACACTACTCATATTTTGTCTCTTAATTCCATCCACTCTGCTCGGGAACTTTATAAATTCATTCCTATTTTTGCTAATTTTGACCTCTGCACAACCAACCTTCTCTGAGCAATTTGAATTAGCTATTATAGAAGTAAGTTCTAGACCCACGTCGTTCTGAGGATATTCCTTCGAAATAAAGTTTCGGTTGTGCCCTTGTGAGCTAAGATCAGATACCAAAACACTCTCATCGCAGCTCCCGGGATCACAAGGTTCCACTTTCAATGGTTTCTCTTCATTTTGTTTTTCCTCTTTAATGGCACCTTTACCATGGGAACGAGAACTTTCCCTCTCTTGTAATAACTTTCCAGCTACAGTAGCCAGCAATTCGAATGGACACGTCTGGTTGTTCTCAACTTTCTTTTTAAACAAACGCCTCCCCTATAACCGATAGGAAATAATTAAAAGATTAGAAAAGTTTTCCAAAGACTAAAGAAAAATTGGGTAACTGAGCAATTATAGGAAACATTTACCCTAACTGATCTGGAAGATCGTGGAATGCTGGGAACCTGATACCCATTGAATCCATAATCTAACCTTTTCTGCAACACCATAATTCAGAAACACATACCAGAGAAGAACTCAGCAAGCACAGAGAACTTATATCCTTGGAACCATTTTTCACTGTCTACAAATCCAGAAACAGCTCCATATCTCAATGCACAGTCCACCTCTCACTTGAAATTGCAGATCCTAATAATGAAACCCTGTCAGTAAACAAAGATGAGCAATGACATGGTTCAGGTGCTTCCAAGCAACAACTAATTGTGTATAGTGAACCTCATTTCAATCACAAAGAACGATAGTGACATAGTTATGGAACTACATGCAAAAAAATAACAATTGAAGACAACTAATGGAGACATGGGAACAAAATAGAGATTTGTAAATGAGAGTTCAACACCTTTTCTCCCAAGAAGCCACATAATTACTTGCAAACGAGATACTGCAGATAGCCCTCATGATGAATTCAAACTTTTGCAAGGGTTTAGATTCAAAATTAAAGGACAAAAACAAATAAAAAAAGAAGAATCCATCTTCCTTTGGAGACCAGCCCAGCCCACCCATACACCAGCCAATTTAGCAGAAAACTAAAAAGAAGAAGAACAAAACTAAACTAGCTTCTGCTCTTAAGAAGCAAAAAATTGAAACTTTACTTCAATTTGTACTGGATTTCCATATAAAATTGTGGAGATAAGCCAGATCCTAAGATGTCGGGATATAAATCATACAAAATTGAGAATGCTAGATCGAACATGGACGAATTGGAAGACCAAGAACTGGATTAAGGTAAAACAAATTATCATGCTGCATGGAAACATAAAAATTTATCTCTGTAAATTATTCTTTCAGATCTCAGGTCTAAACACCAAGTTTAATAAAATTGAAGGAAATAAAAAGGAAAATGAGATCCCAAAGAGAACCATAAATACTTGAAAGCAGAACTTACATTCCTAGGTTTCTACAGAACCTCAGCGCTCATCTTTACTAGCAACAAATCACGCTGAATTGAATCTCCAAAATCTCCTCTCTATAATTTCTGCAGATTCACACAGAAAATTCCAGATTTTTCTCTGATTAGAAATAGAGATGAGAAACAACCACAAAACCCGGGAGAGAAGAAATCGTTGTAGAAGAATCTACCACTGAAAGATAAAATAATTAATCGCATCTACACACAAAAAATTCAGTAAAATTTTTCCAGATCTCCACAAGTTCAGACAATTGAGATAAGATCTACAAAAAAAAACAAAAAAAATCGGATGGCGATCATTTGCTCAGATTTTCAAATAAAATTTAAGAAAAAGCTCGGTTGAACAAGACGAAATCCCGATCAAACCACGGATCGAATCTATAAAAGCTAATTCAACACTCCGAAGACCAATCTAAAACAAAAATTCAAAAAATTCAGCAAAATCAAAGTTTTTAAACATATTTAAAACACACACACTCACAATTCTCGTTCACAAATGATAAAACCCTGGAGAAAAAAAAAATTCAAAATTTTCTAATTAAGGGTCTAAATTAGAGAGAAATTCGATCGAGACACCTTCAAAAGATTGATTTCCGGCCCGATCAATCAACTTTTCCGTTCGGAGAAGAAATCAAAGCCTAAAACTAAAAGATTTCTTAGTAAAAGATCGATTTTTTTTTTTTTTTTTGTTGAAGAATTTGAAGAGATCTCCTCGAACAAGAATTCGCTTCATCCACGTTTCAATTTCATCTCCTTCTCTGGAAAAATTTGTGTTTCAAACGCTAACCTCTCTCTGATCGCCAAAACCCTCTTAAAAACCATCACCTTTGCTTAAACCCACCATCTCTTATACCATTGACCCTCTACAACCGGACTATCCGGTAAATTCCCACAGTTTCTGTGCCTACAACCAGTCACCAAACTTCCAAGACCCCTTGTTCACTTCGTGTGATCCACTTAAAATCAAACCAATACACAACCGCCACGTGGAAGGGTATTTTATTTTTGAAAATCGTACGGCTTGATGTACTTCGTGAAAAAACGTTGACAAGTTTAAGAAAGAATCGTCATAATTTAATTACAATTTTAAGTAATTTTACGGATACTTTTTGAATTATTAATTTTAGTTTCAATAATCTCTTCCTTATTATTTTTAATAAAAATTAATTATCTTAATTTTATTTAATATGAGTAAGTAACCAATGCGTTGTAGTAATTGTGATTTTGTTCTCCATCTCAAAATTAGAATTTCCCAAGAAAGTCAAGATGAGTCACAATATAACTATTTTTTTAAAAATAATTTTAAGTCATTAAATTGTCCTTGAGATATATAAAAAAAGAAGATTTATGATACCCCTCCACGATTTGATAAAGAGTCCTGATAACCTGACTCACTTTTTTGTATACCCCTTTCACAAAACCCTATAAACTCATAAAGATATGTTCTTATATATCTTGAAATAAATTATCTACGATTTTACGAATGAAGCATGCAAAGAGCATAGAAAAATGTTTGTAAGATTATCATGAATCTTTGATATATACTAGAGATATGCCTAAGTTTTCAAATTGATCAGACGTCCTTGACCTTAGTATTCACTTATAGATTAATGAAAAATAACCTAAATACCCTATTCATTTACAATCTCTTTTGTCAAATATTTGTTTATTTCAAGATCTTCAACATTTGATAATTATTTTTAATTTTTTTTAAGTCAATCTTCAATCTATAGCATCCAACATTGCCTTAACCCCTTATAAAAATCTTTGATTTTTTTAATTGAAAACTCCGACATCTTTTATTTCTCTAAAAATCTTATTTAACAAGTGGAAATTACTTAGAGTGAGAAATGAGTTATCCAAAAATTTCATTATCCTTTTTAGCAGTTATACTTCCCTGTTATCTCCATCTCCTTACTCGGAAAACCAAAGGTCGGGAAAGATTGATCTAAGCGTATCTTTTTCTCAAGCTCAGTGAAATGGGTGCCCCTTATATATTCAAATCATGAAAAAACAATCACTTATGATTTTTATTCAGATGAAAAAGGGATAAGGCCCTAAAGATGGAAGAAGAGTAGGTAGAGACGCAAAATAGAAGGGAAGAAATGAAATCATCATAAATGATTTTGGGAAGGAGAAAAATAAAGATTTTCTTTTTTTAACTATCTATTAGAGATTGGGGGTATTTAAGTCATTCTTTAATTAACCTATTAGAGAAGACCAAAGTTAAAGGGGCGTTTCGCGTGTCATAAAAACATTGGAGGTTATTTATGTGATTTTGAAACTTAAAAGGATTAAAGAAATTGCAAAGGGCATATTTGTCATTTAGGACAAATTTAAAATGTTTTTGGGTATGTAAGGATGCACTTTTCAGTTTGAATCATCTGCCACGTGTGATTAAAGTTCGATATCCAACTTGGGAGAAAAAGCTTACATCTTATTGGCTACTTTTTTCTCAATATTATCTAAGAAAAACAAAAAGACAAAAATTAATTATTCTACAGCCATGTTTTAGATGCGATTGCTGTTGGACCATCGCAGTTGGACCAAAATGGTGATGACATGGCAATTGTTATCCGTGAAACGTAACGGCGTTAGTTCCAGAGATAAGGGAAAAGTTGGAAAGAAGGTTTTGTGTGGTGGAACCTTGGGTTTAGCGAAGACGTTGAAACGACGCTTACAGTTATCCTGTTAAAGGGGTGTGGTGGTGTTGAGACACGAGTTATGCGAAAAGAAGGGTTAACCAATAGTCCCGGTCATAGGTTAGCCTCTTAAACGTGTAGTTTTAGTTTTTTTACAGACACGTGTCAAACGAGGAATGGATGTGTTATTAATTACATAGTTTATTATCCTTATCTCTCACGTGGGAAATAGAAAGGTCGTTAGGGTAGGTATGCAAATGGGCCGGGCCATGAGAGAGAATCCAAGGCTGAGCCTGATCCGTGACCAGCCCCGGCCCATACAATGGGATAAGTTGGGAATTTTTTTTAAATTAAATTTTAGTCATGAGATTATGGCACCAAAAAAAAATCAATAAACGCTATAAGTGATTTTGTTATAAATTCCCAATATGAGTGAATGGGATTCGTATGATTTTATAATAAAATCAATTTTAGAGGTTATTCATTTTTTTTATGGTGTGTGTAGAGGGATAAAAATTGGTTTCATCCGTATCATTCATTCGTACCATCAATACATATCTCGAAGCAAACACGTGGAGTTCTTCCACTTCTGCAAGGTTTATAGAACAAAATAACCCTTTTCCACTTATCTATTTTCAAATCAATGTTTACGATTTGAATAGTTGAACCTTCCATCCCAAAGAAAGGTCAACAAAGAGCTAGGGATAAAGGAAGGATGGGGAACAAGAAGATATAAGGTCAGGTCAAAACTAGAAGATCTAAGGTCAAGATCGGTAGACACAAGGTCAGGGTTGGGGAAATTCTAATTTGAATGATGTGTCATGAAGGATCACGCTAAATCCCTTATTTGATGGGATTTGAACATGATTTTGGAAGAATTTAATTGTTAGAATGTGATTAAGTCAAAAATGACTCCAATTAAGCAAGATTTCTTAATTTGGATAAGGGACAAAGAAGGGCAATTGTATTGAACTAGAATTATGATTTTTTCTATTTAAAGATAATTCAACTTATTGTAAAAGAGAAAAGAGGAGAAGACGAGGAAGGGAGGGAGATCGAGAAGAGGAAGTCATGTAATCGTGAGATTTATAATGAAATGACTCCCTGAACCCGTAGAGATAGACATGTTTCTTGAACAACTTAAAAAACTCTCGGGTTCTTTATAATAAATTTGACTTCTGCAATTGTCATTGTCTATAAGATGCGAATATGGAATCATGAGAAATCACTTTAAAGATACTCTCAATCTATATTGAAGACTATTGTGCTTGTTTCTAACAATAATTGGAAAACCTTTAGAATTTAAAGGGAATTGATATCGCCATGCATCCATTGATATGGCCAAGTTTCTATATCATTGATGGCTTTCTCCGGACCTTATTATTATTATATAACAAGGTTCGAGTTGTTACATAAGGGCTATTCTATTTAACATATTTTTTGGAGGGTTTATTGTTGGGGCTGCAAGTGTTGGAGTCTACAAGGAGTTCTCATCCATGGAGGTGTAACAAAGGCTTTTTAATAAATAAATAAATAAATAAATAAAACATGATATTCCAAACTGATTTGTTGCTTACCCAACAAGCAACTTTGGGAGGTGCGTACTACGCTTTTGTACACCTTTGTAAGATATTATTTGGATTGCTTGCCTCAACCAGGTCGACTCATTGAGTCAGCACATGAAAAGGGACAAAAGTTAAAATTTTATGTCTTGCATCACATCAATTTTTGTGTATCCTTGTAAAATGCCATTAAAAATAAAAAGGGATATGGAACCAGTTCGGTTCATTGGGACCCCTAATTCCCACCAAATTGTATTAAGCGATTGTATTGCTCGGGGGCTTAGGTCATATCCATAATTAAGGGTCTCACGTGACCTAATTATTACTTTAATTGACTCGTCATACAAATAATATGAGGGTTAAGTGTAAGCACGACTCAAATGAGTCATATTTATTTATTAGAAGCTTGACTGGGTAAAATGATATAATTAAGGTACTTAACCAAACCCAATTTACTGAGCTAAATAGGAAAATATCACTTCAATCAAAAAAATTTTACTACATAATAAGGTGTATTTTTATTTAAATCAAAAACTCGGTCTAGTCACAAGACTCCGTCGAATCAAATTTGTTGCTCAAGATTTTGATTAAGTAGTATATCTTGCCAAGCCAGTTAAATTGTTCAGGGGGTTTAATCACGCCGAGCATTTTGTTAGTTGGGCCGACTTGACAAATGAGGTTGGGGGCTAATTTCATGTCCAACTCAACCGAGTATAGGGACTCTATTGAGTTAAGTAGTCTAATTTATTACTCGATTTTTGGCCCTCGAATTAAAAGGCGTACTTGGAGGTTTAGTTTAAGTCTAATTTGTCAGAAGATATGGCTAAATCCAAACTATGGTGTATAATTGTTAATTCCTATTGGGGGGCTCGGTCCATGTATAACCAAGGACTTGGACTTGGGATTACATAAAAAAAATATTTAGAAGGATGGTATTAAAAGTTATTTTCTTTGAAATTTTCAATAAGGTAAGAAAAATGTAATTAGTTTCCTTTCAATTTTATAAGGAAAAAAGATTATTCTATAAATTTGTGTTATTAAAAAGATAATATTCTATGACCTTTATGATATCTATTTGTTTAAGTTATTCAAGTCGGTTCAATGAACCAGACCTTCTTCTCAAGGGGAGCAGGTCAAAAAACAAGGATAAGGTCGATTAAATGAATTAGACCTTACTCGTCGATTCAACGAACTAGACCTTACTTATCGACTCCATGAATCAACAAGGCAAGGTAGGGTAAGGTCGATTCAACGAACTAGACCTTACTCTTTGATTCAATGAAACGACAAGGCAGAGTAGGGTAAGGTCAGTTCAATGAACTAGACCTTACTCTTTGATTCAACGAATCAACAAAACAATGTTAGGATAAGGTTAGTTCAGCAAACCAGACCTTACTCTTCGATTCAACAAATCAATAAGATAAGGGCAACATTTCAATGGGTTATTCTATTATTTATCAAAGTCCTGGATCATTCTAGGATCTAAGTCCAATATGAAATTTCAATTGATTATTTTATTATTTATCTAAATCTTGGATCGTTTTGGGATACAAGACCGATATTAGATTTCGATCTTATTTATTTATCAAAGTCTTGACTCATTTAAGGAGCTAAACCCGACTTACAGGATAGTTGATTCTATTATTGAAGCATCTACTTATTGTAGGAGCTCGACTAAGTAAAAGATCAGATTTGTAAAAGAATAAAGAAAAAAATAATTTTGGGGAATAAATAACCTTACTAGTTCGAAAATTAGAAATGGTATTTACTTAAATCGAAAGTATTTCTCGAAGGCGGATCTCGATACATCAATTTCCACCTTCAAGAAAGAGTTCTATGGAGGGATAAAAATTGACTTCGCCCAGACTACTCATTTGCACCATCAACACATAGCTCAAGGCAAACACGTGGGGTTATTTGGGTCAAAAACTAAAGAACCAGAAGGGTAGGAAGGCCGAGGGCAAATGAAGGTCAGCATAAAACCAGGGGTAAAGGAAGGACAAAAATAAAAAGATATAAGGTTGGAAAAAGTCAGGGTCAAAACCAGAAGATCCAAGGTTAGGATCGAAACAAAAAAACCCAAGGTCAGGGTCAGAACCAGAAGACCCAAGGTCAAGATAGGGGGAATTACCTCTCGAATGACGTGTCATGACGGATCACACCAAATTCCTTATTTGACAGGGTTTGGGTGTGATTTTGGAAGGATTTCATTGTTAGAATATGATCAAGTAAAAAATGACTCCAATTAAGTAAGATTTCTTAATTTGGATAAGGGATAATAAAAGCAATTGTAATTGAACTAGAATTAGGATTTTTTTCCTATGTGGGAGGATTTTTTTTTCTATTTAAAGAGCATTAAGACCACTGTAAAGGGGGAGGGAGGAGAAGAAGAGACTGATAAGAGGAGGTCATGTAACCGTGAGATTTATAGTAGAATGACTCCTCGAGCCTGTGGATGTAAGGTTGGTCTCGGTTCAATTTTGACCTTTGAAACTTGAACCCGGACTGAACCCAAACCCAAAATCTTCGGGTTGGTCTTAGTTTTAGTCATACCCAGACCAAACCCAGAAATTCGGTTTGATTTTACCCGAACATAGAGAGGGAAAGAAACGTGGATGTAGGATCTAAGAGACCTAAAATGTTGCACTTACAATAGCTTCACTCCCTAAGGTCTAAGATTAAAAACTATTTTCAATTGTGTCAAAAATCTAGCTACAACCCTTTAAATGCATTGTTTATTATTAGAGAAAAACGAAGTTTTTGCATGTAAAGTCAAGGTTTCGATTCAGCTAGAAAGAGATTAAGGTTACGAAACTGTTATTTTCTTGACGTATAAGTGATGTAAAAAAAAAAAAAGCCTTCATACAAATTGGGGAACTTTCAAGGTTTAAACGCCTACTATTTTGGACAGGAAGATGCCTTCAAATAATTATAAGTATAAAAAAAACCCTAGGACTTAATTAGGGCAACCGACACAATAGCTGAATTGTTGTGTAATATAGGTTAAAAGTTCCGGAATGAGCTGATTTTTGGTGAAAATGATCATCCCATTCCAAAGCTTCTAACCCCATCAAAATTGGTTTAAAAAATGGATGATTTATGGTTCATGAACTTGTTTAGATGGGGTTAGAAGTTTCGTAATGGGTTGGTTTTTTGTGAGGATGATTTCCTCGTCATAGAGATCATGCTCACCAAAAATCATCATCATCATCACCAAAAATCAACTCATTCCATAACTTCTAACCCATATAAGACAAAATAATTTGGCTAAGGTGTGGGTTTCCCTTATTAATTCGTGGGGTGATTTTATAATTACCCTAATTATAATCCAAACTCATGTTATTGTTTGAGACATGTGGAATAGTGTGCCTTACTCAAGGAATATAGAAGTTTGGCCATGCTAATGGTAGATCATACATCAAATATCATGTTATCGGTGATTTCTAGTTATTGGATTTGAAGGATTTTCTAAAGAGTTGCGTGAGCAAAAAGTCACAACCCAAATTATACAGACAAGTGTGTATGTTCGAACAATCAAAATCCAAGTTGACTTGTCAACAGTTTTGGTAACTGTCTAGAGAGGCTATATTCTCATTACTTTTCTCATTTGAATTCATTCAATTTTTGAGTTTTTTATTTACATGACGCCCTGTTGTTTTAAGAGATTTATTTGTGTGTCCTTGCGAGTACAAATCACAGTACAAGTTCAGAGTGTTGTTTTGTATACTAGGAGTGTTTTCTTGTACACGTGTGAAGTGTTGTATCTTGGGAGACAGACGTCCAAAGGTTGTTAGAACATCACAATGGTAAAATCTGTCTTAAGGCTATTATGTCTAATACAAGTCTCGTTCATTTCAATATTAAAATAGTCATTTACGATATTTCAAATTTATTTTGTTATTTTATTTTACAATCTTTTCTATATATTGTCTATAATCTAACATCACAAGTGTTAATAGGTTCTACTGAGACTTAGAAGCGGGATGGCCACTTTAAAAAAAATTCCAAAACGAGAGGGCATTTGCCACCTTGGAAGGATTCCATCGTGGGAGCAAGTGAATACAAGATCAGGATTTGAAGACGTCGTAATAGCCTATAAATTATGGAAAGAGATATATATGTACTTTAGTAATTAAAGGAAAATTAAAGTTTTTAAATGGTAAGACAATGAAAAGGGAAGCATTGCGATACTTTAATTTTTTGTGATTTTGACTTAGGCATTAGAGCATCTTTGGTAAGTACCACATCGATGCTCAAGAATTGGATTGGAGGTGAATTGGAACGAAAAATCATCTATTGGAAATGAACAAAATCATTAGTGAAAAACATGGCAAGCTTAACTCAAAGTAGATCTTTTGGTTAAAGGTAGGTTTCTCAATAAGAAGGGAGTGTAACATAATATCATGCAATCCTCGTTCAAACACATGTGAAACCGGTAGATGATAATTCAAAAAATAAAATAAAATAAATGTGTGGAAGAAAATTTTGTTGGATAACGAACTACTTCAACAATAATTGTTGTAAGATAGACATCAATAAGAGTGGTTGCTAATGGATTACTAGCATAAAGAGGAAACACACACTCAAAATAGTGAAATGAGTAGAGGAGCATTGGATATTGAGAAGACTAATAGTAATTATACTGCTTTGGAGGGCATTATGTAACATTCATATAAGCTTAAAAGAAGTTAAAGAGATGAAAACAAGGAGAGGATGGGGAAAGGAAGGATATGCTGGACATTTCTCCATGCTTTTGGGCGATACATATTTTTTTACTTTTTGGGCTTGTCGTGGGTACCCACACCCTTCAGGTGAAACTAATCCCATGGTCACATGCACCACCCCCTCGGAAAGCCGTACGATGCAATTGGTTGAGTCAAGGGTCAACTAGACCTCGAGAGCGGAAAACATATTAGAATGGTTCTCTTTCTTATAGAGGAAAGGGAGAAAGACCTATCTATTTTACAATTAAAGCCCTTACCAACTTAGAAATTAGATATTCAAAGTTGGAAAAGGTAAGTAAGCCTTGCCCAATCCATTTAATACAATATTTGAGGCCATACTTTTAGGGAAATGACATATGTGTCGATACTGTGTACCATTTAAAATGAGAGCTGTTATTGGCATATCAACTTTTACTTATTGCGTACACCTCGATAAAAAATAAAAAATGGAAAATTTTCAAAATGTGCGTAACTTATGTCCAAATTCTGATTTCGGTACACTAATCATTTTAATTCCCAAAACATGCATTTCGAGTGAATTCATCACTTTTATAATCAATGAATTCGGTGGTATATCTACAAATTCGTAAATATTTCGTCATATTCAAAACACAAAATAGATATTCACCCTGATAAAAAAAAAATCACTGAATGATTTAGAACACGTAAAAGTTGGGGTACCAATGGTACTTCTCTCTTTTTTCTTTTTTCTTTTTTCTTTTTTCTTTTTTATTATATTTTTATTTTTACGTATAGGATTTTATATGAGCCTAATCTTAATGGTAAAGAACTGTTGAAATTATTTGAATGAGTTTTATAATGATTTCTAACATTGATTATTACCTTGAGCCAAATCTTTGTAATATTTGAATAGTGAGTTTTAATCCTTAATTGGGGTGTGTAAATAAATTAAGAAAATGGGATTCCAATAGCAACTCTCTTTAATGTTGATATTTTTTTAGAACTACTATTGCCACACCAATACCTATATCATCACCAAAAATTGGTGTGGCAATAGCAACTCTCTATTTTGTTTTTTCAAATTAATTTTCATGAGCCATCCAATGATAACTTACCCGTCAAAGTTACTCTTTGAGTAATTACCACCCCCAACTTACCCGTCAAAGTTACTCTTTGAGTAATTACAAAAGTACCCCATGAGTTAATAATAGTAATTCACATTATAATTGAATTATTTTATTTTATATTGATTAAAAGTTTTAGAATGAGTTGATTTTTTATGAGGATGATCTCTATGATGAGTAGATCATTCTCACCAAAAATCAGTCCATTTAGAAACTTCTAATCCCTTCAAAATAAGTTCAAGAATCGTACATCATTCATAATTATTTTTTTGTGAATCATTTTTTATGGTGTGGGAAGTTTCAGAATGAGCTTATTTTTTGTAAAGATGATTTTCTCATCATAGACATCACACTCACCAAACATTAGTTCATTCAGAGACTTTTAACCCATATAAGATAAAAAAAACTGACTACAATATGGGTTACCCTTATTAATTCACAGCGTGATTTACTCTTACTCTTGTCAATCGTTAAACATACCAAGAGGTGTGGGCTTCAAATCCAATGAAGGAAAAAAAAAAAAAAATTATTCACAGTGGAGTTAAAAATCACCAAACTGATTTTATTATCTTAGACCCATCAAAAAGTTCATTTGTCAGAAAGAGATCAAATTGGCATGAAAGATCTGATTGGTGTGAAGTCCGGCCCTACCAATTGTGGAACTACAGCCGCAATCAATGTGTACGACACACATACACAGAATCATTCAATCTCATTTCTTTTAAAAATGCAACCGACAATAACTATACCATTATTTATTTATTTTGACGGTGAATGAGGTTCAGTAAGGCCTTAATTGTCTAAATAAGTAGTTGTAATTAAGTAGGTTAGGGAATCTATTGTTCATTGTGGGGTCCACTTATAAAGGTAGAAGAATCTGTGAGACGATCACGTTAGTTGTCAGGTTCAGCGGTTATTGTCAGACGTAGCGATCTGTAGGCGAACATATCCAACTATAAAAAGATTTTAAATGACGTAAGATATCCTGGGCTGTCTTTGCAGATTTAGTTACCTACAGTGGCTTCTAGGCTTTGCCAAATCCAGATCATCCTCTATCATTGACACGGCCCATTGAAAATGCCAAATGGCCCATTCTTTCGGGCCACAGGCCTACTCTTTTCTGATCCTATAGACTCACAGATCATCCTAATTGTTGTAACATTTGTATTATATTACATGGAAATTCATTGGAAAGTCAGTTTGAAAGGGATATTATTTCAACATTTAGCCAAAAACGAAAGTCCAAATTTCCTTAAGAGTATTGATTTGGGTGATGAGACATTCACATGGATAATTTTGGAGGCTCTCCTACTCATGATTTTAAAATTCTTTTTGACGTCTCGTCGTCTCGCCCATGAACAAGACTGAGTCGTCTTAGATGAGTTTTCTAATATGTTTAAGTTGTCTCGTTTAACAATAAGAAAAATGTACTGTGATTTAAAATCTCATCCAATATGTTTAACTTGTCTATCTTGTCTCATTGGTGGAGGATACCAAGACCTATCAGATGAGTTGTCTCAGACAAGATTTAAAACCATTCTCTTACTTGAGCACTGAAGATTTGTCTAAAATACCTTAACAACACCTTAGCTTTCTTGAATTTATGACCTAGATCAGATTTTTTTTAAAAAGAAAAAAAAAATTGAATTATTTTTTTGGCATGATCAAAACCATTGAAATCCCCCAATTTAAAATTCAAATCATGCCGTGAATTTTTTCATTTTAACTTTTTATTAATTTTTTAAGATTTTGTTCTCTACATATTTGTGGCATTAGATCATGTTTTTGCATTCCATGAGAGATGGATGATCACGGAAATTTCTTAACCAATAGAGTTAGGAAAAAAAACATTCTACTTTATATGGATGTTATTGTCCCACCAACTTTTAATTATAACACACAAAACAAGAATAAATCCAATTGCCTCCACCATCGTGTCATTTTGAAAACAAATTTTAAATACATTGTGTCATCTTAAAAACAAATCATTTAAATCAATCCTTCTCTACCATTGGATTCTCAAATATAAAAAAAAATGTGTAATGATTTTCTAACGCTCCCCTTTGACAAACATTTCATCACAAAAACGTAAGTCATTTCCTTGGGATACGCATAATCATAAATCTTTTTCTTGTGTATCCCGGGCAAATGATCTGTGGTTCTGTGATGGCGGTGTGTGTCAGAGGGGGCATCATATTATCACAACTCAAAAGAAAAACAAGTAAAATTTTATATTTTATTTTATTCTTAAATAAATGAATATTTTTTTAAATGGTGAATAGTAATATAAAGGGGGGGGGGTGGACTTAGAGTTCATCATGGTTTAGAGGGGACTTTTCCCTTCAAATTTAAAGAATGTGTGTTTTGGATGGACCTTTTGATTCTCGGAATGTGATCTCAGATACGAGGGGAGTTTGCATGCCTCATTAGGAAAGAGATCATCGGAGTATAACACAAGATCGCCTTTTTCTTACTACCAGTTGAAAGTGTTGGTTGGAGATTCTCTTATTGTTCCCTCCCCTTCATTGGGTTTGAGTTTGAAGAATACATAATGGAATGTTTATATTAAAAAATGAAAAATAGTGACCAATATTCCCATTTTTACTATTAGGTTGGGATCCAATGACTCCTAAGAATTACTCATGAAAAAAACACACGATCCCAACCCTTAAAATGAAAAATCCAATGGTTGAGATTTATCCTCGGAATAAGTATCTCTGAGATTTGTGTTATCAAGCTACTCATAAAACTTAACCATTGGATTTTGTATTTAAAGGGTTGGGATCATGTGTTTTTCTCATGAGTCATTCTTAGGAGTCAACGGATCTTGACCCATTACTATTTAGTCACATGAATGGGTGTGTTTATAAAAGAGATATTCTACTGCCACATCAACTTTTGCTAATGCCACCTCAATTCATATGTAAATCATCAAGAATTAGCAAACATCTTGGGGTGGAATTAGCAAAAGTTGGTGTGGCAATAAAAGTTATCTTGTAAAAAGAGGTAGCAATTAAAGTATTACAAGAAAATTACTTAAAGCCCTTGTAAAAGGGTTTTTTTTCTAAATAATCCCTAAGTTTTCGATGGTAACTTGGCAGGACATTTAGTAAACTTTTTCTTTCTAAATGGTCCTTAGACTTCATCTCCCATAATTGAATGCTTTAACTATTCGAACTCATCATTTTCATCAAAAAATTGTATTTTGACATCTCAACCAGCTTCGGAGACTCCATTTTGTCGAAAAAGATTTAAGGAAGAAAAATAAGTCATTTTCAAGAAATTTTTTTTTTAAATATTTTGAAGATATATATAAAAAACTAGGGTTAAAATTTTCTCAATTTAATTTCGGTACTCACCTATGTCGGCACCAGTTATTCACTCTAGTCTTAGCCTTACACACACAACAGTAAAGACCTTAGTCCTTTCTTTTATTTTTGCACAGTTTCTAGGATTACAAGCTCACACCCATTGTATTCCTATCACAATAGAGGTTGTCCCTATATAAGGACAACAATCTACAATAACTATCCCGATGTCATCAAATGACACATGTACAATATAAACAAGAATGACTTACATCAACTTATAGGGCTTTCTTACCAAAGGGAAGACATATGGTTTTACCACCATTGTCTTCATTTTACACAAAGACATCTGTCATTTCTGGAAACAATTTCTCCAACATCTTGCTAAGTGTCACCATCCCATGTGATCACTAAATAACCATTCCAAAGAGTCTCATGATGCCACATATTTCATAACCATCTTTCAACATATGTTTTGTCTAAGGAACATAATTACCAACTGTTAGGACAACCCACAAAATCAACCAAACTATTGTAACTTTCATAACTTGTCATGTTACATTCAAGCATGCTTTTGTACAATTCAATGCCTTTGCTTCAGCTATGTTCTCGAGTCACCACGCAGATGTCACCATTATGCTTGGGGTGCTTAAGCTGATCGCCTATGCACACCCCTCATTTTTTGCCATGTCCTTGGGTACATATACACTATGTATCCACACGAGTTATGTGAAAGCGCCCTTAATCCGCGGGTGCGGATCCACTTTTTATTTTTTTGGGAGTCATCGCCTAATTTTACAATCTAGGAATCGAAACATGAATCTAAACAGATAAAAAATACTAATCTAAGAAAAAAATGAGTCTAGAGATCACGTTACGGGATTGAAAGGTGTTACGCACTAATCCCGTCAGGTAAACGTCAGTCTCTACTTTTTCCAAAGTTTTACATTGCAAAAAAATGACCTAAAAATTAAAACACCTTCTTTACCTGAGTGATTGCAATGATTGATTCCTTCAGAATTGACGGAGAGCGTTCCTTGTATGAGTCTTCCTACTTTTGTCTCTGTCAATAGATCTGCTTTTGATCTCCGAAATGAGGTATGCTCCTCCTAGATCTGAATTTTTTTTTGACTTTTCGAGATTTTTTAAGAATTTCTAGGTATTTTTTAGGTGAAAAAATAGGATTTGGGTGTTAGGTATGGACTTGGGGCCTTAGATTTAGGATTTTGGAAAGTTTTGAGAGAGTTTTGGCCTTTCTTTCCTAGGACTTTTCTTGGCCTGCGAGTTTAGGTGGTGGAAACTCCGTTTTAAAGAGCTTTTTGGGAGATTAATGTTTTCATTAGGTCTCTTCAAGATAAGGTTAAGTTGTTTAATTAGGATTTTGAATCTTACATAGAATGAATTTTTTTTAATTTTTGAAGAACCTCCAATGGTAGGTTCTTTATTAAATTATATTTTTTAATTCTTTGGGACCCCCGGAGGAGGACTCTTTATTAAATATCATGTGGGCCCCACTTAAATAAATGGGTCACTATTTAAAATTTGGCCAGTAGGCTTAATTAATTGATTTTATTTATTCAAAAAATTTAATTTAATTTATTAATATTTCATTGTACATTAATTAATATTTTAATTATTAGTTTTAGATTTTTGATTGTTAGTGTAGATACGTGATTACGTCATTACGATGACCACATCTACTAATGTTAGGAGTCGCCACCATTCATGTTGTAAGTGGGTGTGAATGGTCACCCGAGGTGCATTTTTTGAAAAAGTGACATTTTGGCGTTTAGTGACTCTCGATGGATAAGGTACGGATCAAATCTTTGAGATTCGGGGTAAGCGACTCGGTTGGAGAAAAGGGAAGGTGTTAGGCACCCTTTTCTCCCCACTAAATAGTAGTAACCTCAACTCGACTTGGTTATTTTGATTGTTTTAAAAAGTGAAAAATAAAATGCCACGTGTGTGCATTTGTATCCTAAGTAGGGATTTACTTTCGGCTCGATCATAGGATCACCTCATTGAAAGAGATGATCCTAATGGATCATTTGCCTTGAGGTCCATTCATCCCAAATCCATTTGAACAAAGTGAAGATGAGGGGGATGATAGAAAAGGGAGGAGGAGAGGGTGTAGAAGAGAATGGGGTATTTTTGTTGCACCCACCTTGTATCTTCTTTCTTCTTTTTTCTTCTTTTTTGAGTCTTCTTGAATCCTTCGTATTTTAAGAAAATACAACTCTTGTATGGTTGAAGGAGTAGAGAAGAGATGATGAGAGAGATGAGTGTAGTATGTGATTTTTTTGTGTGAGACTTGGGGAGGATTAGTGAGAGAGAATTGGTAAGATTTTTCTTAGTGAGGATGGTGATAATTGTTAGTAGTGAGAGTTGGGGAGAATTTTTGTAGTAAAAGTTGGGGGGAGAATTTTGTAGTGAAAAGTTGGGGGCTATTTTGGGATGGGTTTTGAGGGTATAGGTTGGTTTTAGATTTTAGGTGATGTGGGATTGATTTTAGGTTAGGGGTAAGGTGAGAAATTGATTTAGGAAAGTGTTGAGGGCTTGTGGGCCTTAGGTGGGCCTAGGGTAGTAGACAAGGGGTAGGCATCCCAAGTCTCACATTTTTTAATTTATTAATTTTTTTTGAGATTTTTGAATTTATTGAATTAATCAAAATGCCACGTGTTGGCAAATCGGATTTTTTAGGCCCGTTGGTGAACTTTATCGAAAATTTGACGTTTTTTGTTTTAAAAGCGGAACGGTGAATATTGGGAAAGCGTAATGTAGGCCGAGTCCTTTTGGTGGACCCCTTAGATCTTTAGGGGGTCTTAAGAGCCTTGATTCGATCAAAATGCCATATTTCGATTGATTTGGGCTTTTGAGGCCAGTTGGAAATTTTTCTTAAAAAATCTGTTTTTTGGGCCCTTTCGAGTATGGGCCCATTCAAATTGAGGTGTCTACAGCTGCCCTTCTTTGCAGGAATTACGTGCAAAGAACTACAAAGAATAGACTAAACCCTTATTTGCACGGGCAAGAGAACTTTGTAAAACATGACTTCGAATTTCAGATTAAATTGATGAATTTTGTGAAAAATGGCACCTCAAGTACGGGGTCTAATAGAGTTTTGCCTTATTAATTCATTGATCTCGATAGCGCGGAGCTCGTGTGAGATCTTTGATTTGATGAAAATTTGATGAGTTTTGAAATCTGACTATTTCTTCAATCGTGTTTTGACAAATCATAGTTGAGTGCAACTCGAAAGGTTTTTGAAATTCTTTTGTTTTTATTATTTTTATTTTTATTTTTTTATTATTTTGATGTTTTTATTTTATTTTTAAATTTTTTTTTTAATTTCCTTTTCATTGCCTTCTTTTGTTGATCTTGCTATGTTTATATCATAAGCTAACCCTCTCAATTCATGCATTGTTCCTTGATACCTTTGATCCTTTCAACGGTGCAAGCACTGAGGTTGTTTAGCAATCGCTACAAATCCAAGAGAGAGTTTTGCAGTTGGAACCGAGTCAACCAAGATCTGGAATGCTACAGTCAATAGAGATCCACCAGACCCAACTTTAGTAATTCTACCTCTATTTACTGTTAGTCCATCGGGGAGTATAGCAAAACCTGAAGGCAGAAGGGCTACATAGTCTGGGTCACCTCCATTTAGAACACATTTATTGCAACAATATCAACAGGAGCATAAGCTGCGAACGAGCCTATTGCATCGGTGTTACTCTCCTGCAATATCAACATACTCTTTTGCCCTTCTTGATTCATTTATCACACCAATATCTCTAGCTGGCATGTTACTAGTCATAACACTTACAAGGCATTCGCATTGTCAATCTAAGGTAGCAACCCATCACTTTGTTCACAATCCAAGGTTAGAGTTAACTAGTGTTCTATATGTGCTGTGAACTGCTCTGTCATCCACTTCTACATGTTCGACCCATATGACCTTGGAGTGACCATTTGGCATTTCTTGGATTAACCACCCTGATGGCCTTCTTCGACATCTCGATATCGGGCTAGGACACAAATGATCCAAGGAAACATCGACCACCATTCAAATCCCCTCGGCATATTGTTTACAATACCTTACAAAGAAATTTTCTCAAGTCAGAACCAGAGATGAAGGGACTTGAAATTCTACTGTCATCACTTGAAGGGTTCAATTGTAGTTTTCTGCTACGCCTGTTGATACGACCTCAAGAGTCATTGCTCTTGAAACAATGCTAGAAAATACGATGGACTACTGATTCACATCCATAAGGATCTCAACAAGGTTAATGTGATTCATGATAACAATGGCCGTTTCTCGAGAAGTTTCTGATTTCAATCCAAATGGTTTCGGCCCAATTCTCCTTGGGAATGTTTGCATGTACTCATCTTCACTTAGAATCTCATAAGCATCGTCAATGCCACTCATCCATAAGAGTTTCCCTAGCTAGGTCATTCTTATAAACTCTTCTATTGCTGCAACTGCGAGTTCAATGATCAATGGTTTATTTACCTAAGTAGGCTCGGAGAGTGATCTCAGGAGAGGCTTGCTTGGGGTCCCTGCTTCGATGCCTTCGCGTCTCGTCTAGTGAGTCGTGATGCTTCGGACGCTAAAAAAGTGATGATGAGTCAGGTTGCCAGGATCCGTGCTTTGGAGGAACGCCTTGACTCTTTTTTCATGATGTTTGATTGATTGTGTTGTATTAACTCTTTTTGTATTTTCTTTTCATTACAAAATGTTGAAAGATTAATGCAAAGAAAATAGGTTTTGTACTTACTTGGCCTCAGGTGTATCTAATGCTTTGAAAACTTGAAGTTTGAATAAGTCCTAGAATCTTCATCATCGGCCAAAATAGTAGTTTTTCTTTTTTGAAATTTTATGAAATATCTTTATCAAATGAGTACGATAAATTCAGAGTTTGTAAAATCTTTGGTTACGACGATCTTGGTGTTTTTGCCAACCATAGAGGATATAAACGTCAATTGCTCTTTTGATTCCTTTAGAATCATTCCCAGTGCCCTGGTGTAGACACCCCATTTTTGCACTCGCCTGATTAATCAACTCGTCCACCCGATCGCAACGGTTCCCAATGATGGATGTTTATTCCAGTGCTTTATTTTGTCACCAGATGTGTTTCAGAAATCCGGATGAGGTATCTCGAACTGACAAAATCTTAGAAACCACGCTACGCTAGAAAAATACGATCCCAGAAACGTAGAAATCATCATATTGCAGATCAAAAAGAAGCTTCACGATAAAAATCACTAAAAATGACCAAATTACCAAAATACCCCTAACATCAAAACAATCCTAGAACCTACGTTACGCTTAGGGAGACCCATTCTAACACATAAAATCACAAATCAAAACCAAATAAACCACTTCGCCAATTTTCACTAAAAATGACAAAATTATGAAAATACCCCTCATAAAATTCATAACCATTTCACACAAAATTTCATAAATGACAAAAACTAACATTCTCATTGAATTCCTTACGAAAAACTGATTCCAAAACATCCCAGAACATTGAAAAACGACTTAAAACGTAAAAAATCCTCTTCGAGGGCAAAACGGTAATTTTACAACTTTAATAATTAAAAATTTCGAAATTAATAAATAAATCATAAAAAAATGTAAAGTGAAACATTAAAGTCAATCAAGTAAGACCAAAGTCAAATAAGGCTAAAGTCAAAACATTAAAGTCAACCAAGAAAGACTAAAGTAAAAGTCAATCTCATAAGACTAAAGTCAAAACCCTAAATCAAAACACTAATCAAGTCAATCTCATAAAGCTAAAAGTCAAAACCCTAAATCAAAACCCTAATCTAAACTAATCAAGTCAATCTCATAAGACTAAAAGTCAAAACCCTAAATTAAAACCCTAAAGACTAAGTCCATCTCATGAGACCAAAGTCTAAACTCTAATTGAAACCCTAAAAGAAACCCTAATCAAACCTTAATGCTTCTAAAAAACTTTATAAATAGGAACCTCCACACCCTATTTTCGTATCAAAGAAAAAACCCTAGGAAAAGTAGGTGAAGAAGCCTCCACAACCTCTCCAAAATCCTAATTTTGGAGCCTCAACTTCTTACCTAACACCCCTGCTTCGATTTTAGCCTAAAAAACACTCAAAAACCTCTAAAAAATATCCAAAAAATCTACAACAAATTCGAAGCGCCCAGATCCAAGAAGGAGATACTTTACCTCGGAGATCAGAAATCAGATCCGGAGATAGAACGAAGTAAGGAATACGGTACAAGGAGCCGTTTTCATCAGATCTGAGGGAATAACACTTTTGCAGATCGAAAGTAAGATTTTCATTATTTTTTAATCTAGGTTTGTCATTAGCGATGTAGATTTATTTGGGATATGTAGAGACTGGCAATGGCCGGGCGGGGTTGGTGCCTAACACCTTCCAACCCCGTAACATGATCCATGGATTCAGATTTTCTATAGTAGATTAGTTCATTATCCGTTTTAGAGTTAGTTTGGTTCCTAGACCATAATAACTAGGTGGCGACTCCCAAACCTCAAGGGTCAAAAGCGGATCCGCGAATCCCGCAGATCGAGGGCACTTTCAGTGGCGACTCCACTGGGGACATTGAGGATCAGACTTGAAAACCCCCAAGTACGGGAGTATCGCTAAAGTGATCTAGTTTTTTTATTTATTAGCTTATCTGTTTATTTATTTATTCTTGTTTTTTTAGTTTTTTTTATCATCCTATTGTTCAATGTTTGATCATGTGTTTGGATCCTGAATATTTTACCCTTGTATGTTCGTGTTATTATTGTGGCTCAATCGAGGGGTATTTAGAGTGATCCGAAGTAATTAACAAAATCAAGAAGTTTAATTGAGGATGGAATGATGATTAGTGAATCACGTAGGTTTGTTTTTTTTTTTTTTTTTTTTGGTTTTTTTCTTAAATAAAGTTTTTGGTGGATGATGTATCCGTCGATAATTTCTTCTTTTATTTTTAGTTTGTTGTATTTTTATTGTTATTATTATTATTATTTTTAATTTTTTAGGTTCCATTAACAATGATAATGGGCTAAGGGTGTTGATGTGAAAAAAAATAAAAGCTAATCCTTTTAATAACTCCCATTTTCTGTTTTTTGTAAAAAAAAAATTTTGTAAAAAGGATCTATCTACAGCAACGTTGGGCTGTGTTGTAGCAAGAAAAAATCGTTTTAAAAAAAAAAAAAAAAATTTTGAGGTTCTGTCAACAAAAACAGCATGCTGTTTGTGTAGAGTGCCGCGAGCAATTTTGATCACTTTCTTGTTTCACGCCACTTGGACAGCCACAACATGATAATTAAGAGGTGTGTCATACATAAAATAAAAGTATTCCTGTTGGCACACCATCTTCTTCAAAAGATCAACCTGGTTTCAGCGTTGTTTTTAAAAAAAAAAAAACCGAACATCTCTCTGTTCGATCGGCTGAAATCTCAGCCCGATCATTTTAGCTTTTGCTTGAAATCACTAATCCCTTTTGATTCAAAGTAGTTTTTCTTAAAATCGACTCGAATTAAAGGGGTTCATCATGAATAACTCGTTTTTTGTCGAAGAAAACCTCCATGGTCACTGGTTCAAGCCGCGGTGAGTTCAAATTTCGAATGAGATCGATACATGAATCATCCCGATCGAATCAAACCCGATATGGATCGGTTCTAAAAGGGATTTCATGGCATAAATTTCTTGTTTTTTTTTGTTGTTCGATCTAATGTTCCGATTCTTCTTGAGAACTTTGATTTATTTCGATCTGAAAATGGGTAGATTTAAATGAAAAAACAGAATTTTAAAGTTTGTAATTTTTTTTCTTTACTCTCTCGATTTTTCTGGATTAGTTTTATCGATATTGTTTGATTCTAGTTCTTGCTCTCGATTTTTGGATAGTTAAAAATGTTGATCAGACGGAGATTGATAATTGAGGTGAACATGGAGTGTGGCTGTTCTATTATGATTGCTTTACAGCAACAACTATTGTAACGCATGCCCACAGTGATGGCTGCTAAGCACCTATTGATTTCAAAAAACCAATCCTAGGACGTTGATGGATCAAGCTGTCCGATCTGTTCTTCTATTTTTGCAGATTTTTTATTAGTCGGAAAATATCGATTTAACAATTTTGATCTAAAATCAGATTCCGCAAAAATATTACAATTCTCGGACAATTTTCTATCAATGGAGGGGTTAACTTACATTGAATTATATCTCCATCAAGTCCCTAAATTGATAAGAAAGTTTTTTTAAAAGAAAAAAAATACATTTTCAAAAGAAAAATAAAAAATCAAGTCTTGAATGTCGCCAACAACAACATAGGGGTGTATATCCTTTTGTTTTGTTTGGTTTCATAAAATACTTTTGATTGAGATCAACTTGTTTTCTGAAAAATAACAAAATAATAAAAACATCTTTTTTATTTCATTGATCATTATTATACCCTCAATTCAATATCCTTAGAAACTTTGAATTATTTTGGGTCGCCTCAAAATAACCTTGATTGGGCCATATAAAATTTTTGAGACTTGCCTATCTAACATGCCATAATCTTGCTTAAGATACATGTTTGATGTTGATCATAATGTTGATATGATGGAATGTGATCGCATTGGTATTTAATGTGCATATGGTATCAATATTGTAGTGATATGATCAAGCCTATGGGCCCACATGTTTGGAAAAGGCCCCGGGCACACCCCACCCTGTTTTGCACACACCACATGCACGTTTACTATCTTTGCACACTTACACGTCCTATATAGCCAACGTGGCACTAATGCGTGGCCCGGTCTCTTCGGAGATGTGAAGTCATTCATGAAAATCACAACTCCAGTCACGTACCTTAGGGTATATCAAACTGGGGTATCAATACCGCCTGATCAGGTGATTCTGAGAGGTATATTGATGCACCCAGGCTGGAGCGACCTGAGCCTTTGACCTATTGTGAGCCACACAATTACATGTCCCGATTGCCAACGTAGTACTAGTACGTGGTCGGTCCCCTCGTGGGATGCCAAACCATTTATAAAAGCTACAACTCTTGACTCGTACCCGTAGGTATAAAAGATAATCTAAGTATATCAATTACACTTCTTGGTCAAAACCGGTTCCTAAGCAAGATTTTGCCCCGCTGTACCCTACTGTACGAGGGGGATAGACTACGTCTATTCTAGACGAGAGGTATTTAAGTAGGCCCTTGCTCAGCATTGTGCACCACTTCTCAACTGGAGATCAAACTGGCTGTTTTTGATTTCAGAGAAGTGAATTGAGGTTTTAGATTATCACCTATACGGTATATCAAACCAAGTCACCACGTATCGAAAGGTATATAGGTGTGTTTGGGCAAAGGTGGCCAGATAAAAATGCATTGCACGTAGTAAGCTTAGAGTCTAGAAACCTTCCCCGTAGGTCACGACTCGAACTTATCATGGGTGTTCCCGGGTTGTTCATTGAATGGAATCTTATGAGACTTTTTGATTGATGTGCATGATGTGGATGAGTAGATCAGAGTATGTGATTGTCCTCAAGAATCAGAAATTTTATTTTTTTGAAAATTAAAATGGGTGCACCAACCCGATAAGGAATCCATTTCTTAACCCAGTCCATCTCGATCCAACAATCATGATGGACTAGGCCATTTAAATAGAAATCAAATTTTCAAAAAAGAAAAATGGTTTACAAAGGGAAAGTATTTTTCAGAAAAGATGTTTTTCAAAATAAGTGTTTCCCAGAAAAAGTGTTTTCCAAGAAAAAATATTTACAAGAAAAAATATTTTCTAAAAAATGTTTTCCATTAGAACAAGATTGTCCGAAATGAAAATATTTTTTCAAAAGAAAATAAAAATAAAATTGATATTTTACATGGACCTTGGAAGAGTACTAAAATACCCTTTTGTGTCGAACCAGGATGCTAGTCGCAGGCGATAACCCAATCGATCAGTTAGTCAAAACAACCGTCATAGGGATGTACCCTGTAGAGAAGATCAATTTTGGGAAATTCATGTTGAGGAGTGCTCTTTACTTCCACGAATTTGAGATAAACTGGAAACTTTTATATGCTATGGCTAAGCGATGGAACCCCCACCTTCATATATTCCACATGGGGTATATGCATTTGTGCCCCACTCACGAGGATTATTGTAGCATCATGGGGATATCCACTTCAGGACCTTTAGTCAGGCCCTCATTGAAGATCGGATATTCTGGTGACCTCGCCACAGGACTGAACATTTCCAAGGAAGAAGCCAAGGCCTTAGTTTATAATGAGAGATTGGACTTAGTACCTTTATTGGGCCCATATCGCTCCCGCAGTCACCCTATCAATGTAAAACCTGAAGCCTGGCGAGCTACTAGAGATTATCGATTGTGCCTAGGAATCCTAGCCCAATACATGCTGACCTCCAATAGTGATGGCCAAACTATCCCTGAGTCCTTCATAGATATAACCTCACAACTCTCTAGGAAAGCTAACCCAGTACCTCTTATCCTAGCTGAAACTTTCTCAAGTTTAGATGCTATAAAAAATGGTGAGTGGGAAAGCTTCAAAGGAAGCCCCTACTTACTCTATATGTGGCTTTGTGATCATCTCAAAATTATAGATGTTCCCTCAAACCTCGAATATGGGCCAAAACACTTTTCCAAGAGAAACCTGTTAGTGCGTCACAACTTAGTCAAAGCTTGGAGCAAATGGTTAGACTCTCGCCTTGCCTGTCATATTGGTTTTAGGTGCCCTTGGTGGATGATTGATCCCCCTGTTCTAGGAATCAAATGATCCTACTATGTCCGTCTGATCGATTTAGAAGAAACATCTTTTTACCATCCTAATTTGATCCTAGAACAGTACGACGTACCCATAGAGTTATCTTTACCTCAGTACAAAGCTTCTTTCCCCCCGAGCCATTGACTGAAAAGTTAGTACACCTCATTGAGAAAGCTTGGAACAAGCGCACCTTAGAGTATCCAGATGGACCAACAGAATTCAAAGAGTTAGTTGTTAAAGCCAAGAGGGTCAAGCCTGACAGCAATCTTGATAACCGTCAAGACAAAGCCAAGCGTCCATGTAGAAATAGTTCAAGTCAAATTTGTTGAAAGATGTTTTTAATGAGAACATTTATTTGTTAATCGTTTTCAATAAAGCTATTTTTTCTTTCAAATAAATATTGATTTCTTCTTTGAATATTCATTGTGTGAATGAATTAATTAATGGATTGGTGCACAAACCTTAATAAAATGATTCCTTAAAATGTTATCAAGAGGGTAATACTGAAATTGACTAAATCTACCTTTGATGGGTCATATAGGATTATCATTGGGCCCAAACTCAAGCGTCCACCTCCTAGTTGGAGTCGTAAGTCCAGTCGGTTAGAACGAGCTACGGTACCAAGTCAACAAACAGAGATGGCTTCAGAATCTGAACTTACAGAGATCCGTAAGATCTTGGCAACCTTTGCCAATGATATCACCAGTATAAAGGGCAAAGTGGAAGTGCTAGAACAGACCTCGGAATCAACAGGCAATCCCCTAAATGATCCAAAAGGAAAGAAAGTAGAAGAGAGACGTCCACGTGAAGTCTTCGAACTCGACGGAGATGAAGAATATGTCGATGAAAATCCGATGTTAGCTAACAGAATGTCTCAATTAGAGTCGGCTATGAAAAGTATAAAAGGCATCGATGAAATTGCAGCAGGTATTGAAGCTCTGAACCGCATCCCTAGAATCCATTTGCCCGAGAAGTCTGTCATGCCAGAAATGGACAAGTTCAGTGGTATAGGGTGTGCAAAAACACATCTTAAGGTGTATGTTACTAACATGCGCACTATGGGGCTCAGCGACGAACATATGACGTTGTTGTTTCAGAGAACTTTATCAGGATCAGCACTACGCTGGCTAATGTCTCAAGATCCAGTTATTGTAGATACCTGGGAGAATATGTCAAAGGCTTTCTGGCATCAGTACAAGTACAGTACCGAGATTGAGACTTCAAGAAGAGATTTGGAGACAACTAAGCAGAAGAATGGAGAGACATTCACTGATTTCATTGGTCGTTGGAGAGCCAAGGCTGCCCAAATGTGGGATAGACCTTCAGAGAAGGAACAAGTAGCAATTATCTTAAAGAACCTCTCACAAGGATATGCTCAACACCTGGTGGCCTAATATCTCCCTACTTTCGAGTCTTTGTTACAAGCTGGAAGTCAACTCGAGGATGCTTTTGCCTCTGGGATTCTTTCTAACCCCTCGGATAATAAGCTTAAGAAACCCTATGTTTCTAAACCTAGCACCAACCATGTCTATATAGCCAACACGTCAGCTACCCCACCTCAACTCCCAGTCCGAACTAATAACCAGGTTCACCCAAGTCAACCTCGAATACTGCGTAAATTTACCAATCTAGGGATGAGTCTCACTGTAGCTTTTCACAAATTGGTGAAAAAAGGGCTTCTTACCCCTATCCAACCTCGACCTTTACCTAATCCCTTGCCAGCTGGATACAATTCTAACTTGTTCTGCAAGTTCCATCAAAATCCTGGCCATCACACGAATCGATGTATTACCCTACGTCATGCCATTCAAAACCTGATTGACAACAAGAAAGTCACAATCCCTAGCCCACCGAATGTCACCACTAATCCATTACCTGCCTATCACCCTTCACCAACCCTGAACATGGTTTCTCACACACCATTGCCATTCGATCCTGTCTCTCTTATCCATCCCATTCAAGTCGAACCGCCTAGTTACCCTCTTGCCGGGATAACCTTCACTAATGAGGTTTTCACCACAAACTATGAACCATTTGATTTAACCTCAGATTATACGTATTGTTTATCCCCGCCTCGATACAGTAGTCCCGCATTCACCAGTTACCTGTTGGCCCAGATAAACTTAAAAAGCCCTGTACCTTTGACAGATGAAAATCCATAATTGCTGACTGAAGAAAATGAACCTTATCCTCTCTCTTGTGATAAAGTTAGACATATGACTTGAGGGGAAAGAGTTTTTAAGTCACAAGAACTCTGTGTTGATAATCCAGCAGCTTTGGCAAGAAAAGAAAAAGAAGATCCTATCACAAAAATATTGAAGAAGATAACTCCGTGGTCAAGCAATTGAAGAAATCAGGAGCCAATATCTCAGTCTGGGGTTTACTTATGGCTTCCACTGCCCATAGGGAGGCTATTCTCAAAGCATTAAGTACAGCCCAAGTCTCCCTCGATACTTCTCTAGGTCAGCTGGCCAACATAGTAGGGGCGACTTATGTGGAGAATATCTTATCCTTCTCAGACTCCGATCTCCCAAAGGAAGGAGCAAATCACACTAAGCCATTGCATATCACAGTTGACTGTAACGGGATGAGGGTACCTCTGGTATTGATCGATAATGGGAGTGCATTGAATGTTTGCCCTTTGAAGATCGCCACTTGCCTTGGGTTTAAAACTAAAGATCTCAAGCCCACTAATCAAGGGGTTAGGGCCTATGATAACACTAAAAGGGACGTACTGGGAATTCTACACCTTCGATTGTCCACGGGCATAGCTGAA
The DNA here is from genome assembly GCF_017979445.1 of Akebia trifoliata. NCBI lineage: Eukaryota > Viridiplantae > Streptophyta > Magnoliopsida > Ranunculales > Lardizabalaceae > Akebia > Akebia trifoliata. Next base: position 20,678,964 of record NC_141389.1, read on the forward strand.
TTTTTGTAGAATTTCAGGTCATAGACATCCAGTCCTCCTTTAATCTGTTATTAGGAAGACCGTGGCTATACCAAATCAAAGCCATACCTTCCACGCTGCACTAGAAGGTCAAGTTTATCAAAGATGGGCTAGTGATTACTCTCCATGGAGATGCTGAAATTATAGGGATTATAAATAATACTGAAGCTAAGGATGAGCCGCTGCTTGAGATTCAACCAGAACAACAGGGAGTAGAGCTCAGTGGGTTCGAGTTTGAGAACATATGCTCAGTCCAATGGGATCAAGCCATGAAAGAATATTTTCCAATGGAAAATACTTCTAACTGCAATATGGCCAATATATTCAAGAAAATGAGATTTTTCCCTAGTATGGGCTTAGGTCGCAAGTAGCAAGGTGTTAAAGAGGCACCAGTGATTAAAGAGGTCATCGGCACATTCGGGCTAGGATATAAGCCTACTAATGAAGATTGGGCCCAATACTCGAAGACAAAGCTAGACAAAGAAATTACGAAAAGGCGAAGACGCACTACGGATCTCATCAAAATGAAGTCTTATCGTAAGACCCTTAATGGTTATTTCGTGAAGGAAGGAGAAGATTTCTGGTACTGTGGGTTCCCTGAGCCATTCATTGACCACATCATAGGTACTCGTCTGCCAGGGTTTGAGATCTTCTTTGGTATGGATTGGCCTGAAAAGGAAGCAAGCACAGAAGCTGAAGAGAAGAAAATTGAAGACTGGCAGCTCGACCTGGACTCCCTCAACATTGATCAACTATTCATTGAAGATCACAGTGTCTTGGTGTTGTCAACTGAGAAGGGGATCCCAAATCCTCAGTCTGCAATCAAACCTGTAGTAGGGTGTCTCTCTAGCTATCATGTAATTAGTCCTGTATTGAATGTCAAGACTGGGTCTGTCAGTCCCCTTAGTCCTGTCCAGTCTGACATGCATGCTGAGTCAAGTAAGTCCATTATTTCTGCTAAGTTTAGTGAGTCTGTCAAGTCGGCAATGAGTCCTGTTACCCCATCTCCTTTTAATGAAATGAAAGAAATTCTTGATTACCCCGAGCGCAATAATAATTTAACTAATAATCTGACTTCGGAGGGAGAATCTTTTGATGAAGAACCTCCCCTTGAAATAATCAAATTACTTGAACAAGAAAATGAACGTCGGGCTCAACCTCCAATGGAGGAAGTAGAGATTATTAATCTCGGAACAAAAGAAAGTCCTCAAGAGATTCGGATTGGGATCACGTTATCCCCTGATGAACGCAAAGGGATAGTAGACTTACTCAGAAAGTTCAAAGACGTGTTCGCGTGGTCTTACGAGGATATGCCGGGAATAAGTACAGACATTGTTCAACATCGTATTCCGTTATATCCGGATGCTCGACCCATTAAACAGAAACTTCGACGTATGAAGCCAGAATGGACTCTGAAAATTAAAGAAGAAGTTACGAAGTAGATTAACGCTGGATTTTTGGAAGTAGTAGAATACCTTGAGTGGATTGCCAATGTCGTCCTGGTGCCTAAAAAGGATGGAAAAGTCAGAATGTGTGTAGACTTCAGAGACTTAAACAAAGCAAGCCCAAAAGACAGTTTTCCTTTACCACACATAGATGTTCTAGTTGATAGTACAGCTGGGCACGCTTTATTATCCTTCATGGACGGCTTTTCGGGGTATAATCAGATAAAAATGGACCCTCGGGATATGCAAAAGACGTCGTTCATCACACAGTGGGGAACTTTTTGCTACAAGGTAATGCCTTTTGGTTTGAAGAATGCCGGAGCCACCTATCAAAGAGCAGCCACGACTCTATTACATGACATGATACACAAGGAAGTCGAAGTCTATGTAGATGATATGATAGTCAAATCTAAAGAACGACTGGGACATGCAGCATTAGAGAAATTTCTTACAAGGATTCAAAAGTACAAACTTCACCTCAACCCGCAGAAATGTGTGTTTGGAGTAACTTCTGAAAAATTGTTGGGATTCGTGTTCAGCCAAAGAGGGATCGAAGTAGACCCTGTGAAGATTAAAGCTCTCCAAGAGATGTCACCGCTGGAAATCGAAAAGCAAATTCGAGATTTTTTAGGCAGAATCCAGTATGTCAGCAGATTTATCGCTCAACTCACCAACGTTTGCGAACCTATTTTCAAGCTTCTTAAGAAGAATGAACCAACAACTTGGAATGAGCAATGTCAAAAGGCCTTCGACCAAGTCAAGGAGTATCTCTTAAACCCGCCTATTTTGGTTTCACCCACACCGGGTGAACCACTTCTTCTTTATCTGTCAGTCACAGAAGAGGCTATGGGATGCATACTCACACAATATGACAAAGATACTCACAAAGAAAGGGCTATCTACTACATTAGTAAGAAGATGTTAGAATATGAACGAAAGCATTCAGCCTTGGAAAAAACTTGCTTAGCACTAGTATGGGCTACTCAGAGACTTCGATACTATATGCTATCTCACTCAATTATCTTGTTATCTCGGATGGATCCTCTCAAGTATCTTTTTGAGAAACCGGCACTAACAGGGAGAACTGCACGATGGTTATTGTTGTTATCAGAGTTTGACATCACGCACGTTACACATAAATCTATCAAGGGGAGAGCTGTAGCAGAATACTTGGCAGATCACTCGGTAGCAGAAGGAATAAGGCCTGTTGATCAGTTCCCAGATGAGAACATTTTATATGTTGAAGAAGAGCCTTAGAACCAAACATGGCAGTTGTATTTCGTTGGAGCCGCCAATCAGAATGGGTATGGAATAGGGGCAGTCCTGTTTTCTCCGGAAGGATGCCACATTTCGATCGCTATTAAGTTAACCTTCTCTAACACCAATAACACAACCGAATATGAGGCATGCATCGCTGGACTTGAAGTTGCTTTGAATCTGGGCATTATAGAAATTGAAATTTTTGGAGATTCAGCCTTGGTCATACACCAGTCATTAGAAGAATGGAAGACTAGGGACGACAAGTTGAAGCCTTATCATGAGTATTTGTTAAACCTAGTGAGTAAATTTGAAGCTATTCTGTTCCAACATGTGTCAAGGGAAGATAATAGATTTGCTGACTCGTTAGCCACGCTATCTTCAATGATCCATTTGCCCCCTGGCATGGAATTGAGGCCGATCACTGTTGAAGTCAAAGACAAACCTGCATATTGCTGTCAGATCAATATTGCTACTCGATTACCTGATGAAAAGCCATGGTACACAGACATTAAAAAGGTGTTGGAAAAACAAGAATTTCCAGAAGAAGCATCGAGGAAGGAACGACAAATCCTTTTAAGATTAGCATCTCAATTCATCCTGTGCGCAGGAAGTTCATACAAAAGGTCTTATGATGGGATTCATTTGTCGTGCGTCGATGAAGATCAAGCTGAGCAAATAATGATTAAAATGCATTCAGGAGAATGCGGCCCTCACATGAGTGGGAAAATATTATCTAAGAAAATTATGAGACAAGGGTACTACTGGCCTACGATGGAAACAAATTGTCATCACATGGTCAAAACTTGTCACAAATGCCAAATACATGCAAATCTCATACATGTGCCACCTTCTTGGTTAGTTGGTCTGACTTCACCATGGGCATTCTCAGTTTGGGGAATTGACATTATTGGTAAAATATCGCCTAAAGCATCAAATGGGCATGAATATATTTTAGTTGCTATCGATTATTTTACTAAGTGGGTCGAAGCTGCCTCTTATGCTGTCCTCACTGCATCTCGAGTTGCAAAGTTTATTCAAACGAACATGATCAGCCGGTACGGGATACCTTCGAAATTGATTTCTGATAACGGGTCACATTTCAAGGCTGAGGTTATTACTTTGTGTTCAAAGTTCAAAATCTCACACGACAAATCATCTCCTTACCGTCCTCAGACTAATGGAGCAGTCGAAGCAGCTAATAAGAATCTTAAGACTATCATCAGGAAAATGTGTCAATCACATCGAGATTGGTCTGAAAAACTGCCATTTGCACTATGGGCATATCGAACTTCAATTCAATCCTCTACTGGAACTACTCCCTACTCCTTAGTGTATGGCATGGAAGCGGTCTTGCCAGTTGAAATGGAAATTCCATCTCTCAGGGTCTTGTTGAAAAGTCAGTTGTCAGAAATAGGTTGGGTTCGCCAGCTGTATGAAGAATTGAATTTGATCGAAGAAAAATGACTGAGAGCTTTGTATCACATGCAAGCTTATCAAAGAAGAGTCGCCCGTGCATTTGACAAAAAGATCAAGGACCGTCACTTAAAAGTCGGAGATTTAGTACTCAAAGAGAATCGAGCACATATCTTTGACCCTAGAGGGAAGTTCAAACCGAATTGGAGAGGTCCATACATCATCAAGGAAATATTACCAGGAAAAGCTGTCAGACTTCAAGATCATGATGGAATCGAGTTATCAGAACCAACCAACCTTGACCAAATCAAACGGTACTACATTTAAGGAGGCCATTTTTGGCCGAATCAATTTTCCTACTACCTAGTTCATTATCTCCTTTCTCAACACCTTTGCAGCCTGTTCAAAAAAAAAATATGCCTTTTACTTCTTAGCCTGATTACCTAACCCAGGGGAAGGAAAATTCGAATTACGTTTTGGTCTGATCCCAAAAATTTGGGGTACGTAGGCAACCTGATAAGTTACTTCAGGCCCGACCACATCAAAATAAAAAAATAGATTCCTCGACAAAGAAAAAATATAAAAAGAAAAAATTCAAAAGAAAAAGAAATATCATCCAAAATAGGGAATAAAGTTCAAGAAAATTTTTTAAATGAAATGCCACACAAGGGGCATTTGGATTTTTGAGCCTCAAAATTCCTTTCTTTTTATGCCTAGTCCCAAGTCTACCTATAAAAGTCCTCCTAAGTACCATGTGAAAAAGTCAAGGAGGTAAGCAAAGCATGATCAGATAGTAATTCTAGAACTTCAGAGGAGAAGGAAAAGATAAAAAATATAAAGCCTGCTAAGTTGAAAACCCGAAAAGGACGACTTAGGCAAAAATTAAGGCAAACTCGCAAGGTTGAAAATCTAAAAGGACAACTTTGGCAACAATCAGAGCCAAGAATAAAGAAAGAGCTCGCTAGATCGAAAACCTGAAAAGGCGATCTAGGTAAAAGTTAGAGCAAGCTCGCTAGATTGAAAACCTGAAAAGGTAATCTAGGCAAAAGTTAGAGCAACAAAGAAAAACAGAAGAAAATCCTAAGCCGAGAGCGGTCTGAGCTGAAACATCAGAAGTCCGAATAATCAAGTTCAATAGTTAGCTTGAACCGGGCATAGATTTAGAAGCTACAAGTATCTTGTCTACGATCGATTTGAAAATTCTTACTTCCCCAAGTGAACCAATGGAGAGATGGGTGAATTCTATAATGAGTCTCAAAAGGAAATATTTTGTTCCTTTGAGCCTGACTCAAAATCTTCAATAAAATTAATCAAAATTAAAAGTTGGATCTTTATTGCGCTTGTGGTAATCAAATATTTCAAACCTTCATACAAGGGGCATTTTTCTTTTTTTTCTCTAAATATGCAATTTCCCCCCTTATACCAGGGGCATTTTCTTTATGATGCGTTCAATTATTTCCAATGCTATGTTTATTGTCAAACTAGGGACATTTTGTTTTTGAGCAATGTTAATTCTTAAAGGTAATGGGAACCCCAAAGTTAAGGTTACCCTCTTGATAACAGTTTTTCGAAAAATTCGTAAGGTTCAAACTCAGGTTTTAAATTTATAAAACTTTTGGATAAAACCTTGAGGTTCAAACAAATGCATTTTGGATCTCACATAGGAGATAGGGCATCCATTCTGTCCTAGATCTATTCATTTCCAGATTCAACCCCTCTTTTTTAGATTTCATTTATTCTTTGCCAGATTTATTCTTTTATTCTCAGTTTTACTCAGCCAGATGCCGCCAAGGATTTTCTTGGAATTTTGCTCAGATGCCGCTGAGGATTTTCTTGGAACTATGTTCAGATGCCGCCAAGGGTTTTCTTGGAATTATGCTCAGATGCCGCCAAGGGTTTTCTTGGAATTATGCTCAGATGCCGCCGAGGGTTTTCTCGAAACTATGCTCAGATGCCGTCGAGGGTTTTCTCGGAATTATGCTCAGATGCCGCCAAGGGTTTTCTTGGAATTATGCTCAGTTTATGCTCAGTTTATATTTACTTCATGCTCAGATTTGACTCATTTCTAACTCAAACTCTTTGAAACCTATCTTAGATTTTGAGTCCACACACTTGCACAGTTGTTATATCAGTCAAGGAGAATTTTCTAAAATTCAAGGATCTGACACTGCCAGTGAGAGCTCGCGCTCAAGGACCTGACATTTTTCTAGTTCGGGGAGAGTTCTACCCTCAAGGATCCGAACACCCCGACGAATTGCTAAATCAGACTGTAAAATGAACTGTCACTAGCTTTGGCATTCGGATATCGCACTATCTATCAAAATAGAGTTACTATCTAGTTTGCTTCAACCCTCTGCCAAAGAGGGGCATCTGTAGACACCTCATTTTTGCATTCGCCTGATTAATCAACTCGTTCACCCGATCGCAACGGTTCCCAATGTTGGATGTTTATTCCAGTGCTTTATTTTGTCACCAGATATATTTAAGAAATCCGGATGAGGTATCTCGAACTAACAAAATCTTAGAAACCACGCTATGCTAGGAAAATACGATCCCAGAAACGTAGAAATCATCATATTGTAGATAAAAAAAAAGCTTTACGATAAAAATCACTAAAAATGACCAAATTACCAAAATACCCCTAACATCAAAACAACCCTAGAACCTACGTTACGCTTGTGAAGACCCATTCAAACACATAAAACCACAAATCGAAACCAAATAAACCATTTCGCCAATTTTCACTAAAAATGACAAAATTACGAAAATACCCCTCATAAAATTCCTAATCATTTGACACAAAAATTTCATAAATGACAAAAACTAACATTCTCATTGAATTCCTAAGGAAAAACTGATTCCAAAACATCCTAGAACATTGAAAAACGATTTAAAACGTAAAAAATTCTCTCCGAGGGTAAAACGGTAATTTTACAACTTTAATAATTAAAATTTTCGAAATTAATAAATAAATCATAAGAAAATGTAAAGTGAAACATTAAAGTTAATCAAGTAAGACCAAAGTCAAGTAAGGCTAAAGTCAAAACATTAAAGTCAACCAAGAAAGACTAAAGTAAAAGTCAATCTCATATGACTAAAGTCAAAACCCTAAATCAAAACACTAATCAAGTCAATCTCATAAGGCTAAAAGTCAAAACCCTAAATCAAAACCCTAATCTAAACTAATCAAGTCAATCTCATAAGACTAAAAGTCAAAACCCTAAATTAAAACCCTAAAGACTAAGTCAATCTCATGAGACCAAAGTCTAAACCCTAATTGAAACCCTAATTGAAATCCTAAAAGAAACCCTAATCAAACCTTAATGCTTCTAAAAAACTTTATAAATAGGAGCCTTCACACCCTATTTTCGTATCAAAGAAAAAACCCTAGGAAAAGTAGGTGAAGAAGCCTCAACAACCTCTCCAAAACCCTAATTTTGGAGCTTCAACTCCTTACCTAACACCCCTGCTTCGATTTTAACCTAAAAAACACTCAAAAACCTCTAAAAAATATCCTAAAAATCTATAACAAATTCGAAGCGCCCAGATCCAAGAAGGAGATACTTTACATCGGAGATCAGAAATCAGATCCGGAGATAGAACGAAGTAAGGAATACGGTACAAGGAGCCATTTTCACCAGATCTGAGGGAATAACACTTTTGCAGATCGAAGGTAAGATTTTCATTATTTTTTAATCTAGGTTTGTCATTAGCGATGTAGATTTATTTGGGATAAGTAGAGACCGGCAATGACCGGGCGGGGTTGGTGCCTAACACCTTCCAACCCCGTAACATGATCCCCGGATTCAGATTTTCTGTAGTAGATTAGTTCATTATCCGTTTTAGAATCAGTTTGGTTCCAAGACCATAATAACGAGGTGGCGACTCCCAAACCTCAAGGGTCAAAAGCGGATCCGCGAACCCCGCAGATCGAGGGCGCTTTCACCTGGTGTTGGAAGACTATTATCTGTTTGGGTCTCGGGATTTTGGAGAGATTTTGCTGTTCACAGTTTATACTCTTGCGGGCCAGGAGTTTTTTTTTATTTTTTATTAACCTTTATTGCCTCTGATGCCAATTACGATTTTCATCAGACCCGGTTTCCACCTTTTTACGCATCGACGTCCTTTTTGAGATTTTCATCGTGCCAATGGCTTTGATCTTGTCATAGTCTGAATCTTTTACTCATAGTGCCCTTTCAGGTTTTCACTATGTCTTTTCAGACCATGCTTGTATTTTCTAGATTTTTCATTATAATTTTGCTCGGAGTCTCTATGTCTTTGTGGCTTGGTGACTCAAGTTGAGCCGCGAGATGTGCGACTCTACTCTTGTAGTGGCACTCTTTCTTGAGTAATAGATCTAGATTCCCCTTTCGAGTTTGTTGACGACTATTCGTGATTCGACAACTTAAGTTGGGCTGCGAGATCGGTTACTCTACACTTCTGTTAGTACCATGTTTTGTCAAATTACAAGGATAGTCGTATGATGTCATGATGTAGCTATTAGAAACATTGTTGTGCGCTCATAATTCAACGACAAATCCAAAATATATCAAAACCAATCAAGGTCAAGGGGCATCATCTCCCGTGGAGCATCAGAACAGGTATATCTCAAGTAGATCAGAAGATGTCGGCAGGAGTAAAGGATCCACCGCCAGCCACCGACCGAATATTTTGGGATACCTTCTATCGGTGGCAGAAGCTTTAATATGTCGGTCCCACCGATAGAATATTCATCGGTCCCACTGTTGAAGACTTGACGGTTCCACCGTTAGCCACCGACAAATTAACATGGGATACCTCCTATCGGTGGCAGAAGAACAATCCTACCGGTCCCACCGACATTTTAGGCATCGGTTCCACCGAATAACACTTTTCGGTCCCACCGTCATCATCCAATGAAGGAGTTTTCATTCGGTGGCAGAATCATGTTTTTGGCGGTTCCACCGTAAGATTTCTCATCGGTCCGACCGATGAAGCTTGGAGGCTCCACCGTCAGTGCTACCGAAAACGCGAAACGGTAAGATTTTCGACCGTTATAATTGGTCGGTGCCACCGTTGGAAGTCAGGTGCCACCGACAGAAAGCCGTTGAGAACTCTGCCTATAAAAGAGAAGCACTTGATCTCTTCTTAGTTGATCAACAACTCCGAAGTTCAGCCCAAGCAAATAAGCATACTTTAAAAGGCTTAACAAAGGAAGAAGAGTCGTGAAGGGTAATCAATATCATGCATACCAAACTATCACGTCTTAGTTGATCAAGCTCTACTTACTCCACCCTTCGAGAGTTGCAGTCTAACATCGAGCGAGCCAAGAAGCCATTGTTGAAGGGAGTAACGGAGAACTAAAGAACAACACACTCACTACCATCGCCATTACTGTGAGTTTGATTGTTGGTATCTTAAATTCTGAAAATACACTTGTAATAGTTCACTTGATTTCTTCTTCAAAATCAAGCACTTGATTGAGTTGCGGACTCATGTTGAGTAACAAAGGTTACTGAGTTTCCTAAGTAAAAACTCAAGGACTTTGAGTGGATGTGGTCCATTCAATTGTAGGGTTGTAGAATCATCCCGGAAAAAATTCTGTGTGCGATTTAAGGTGAACCAAAAACCTCTGTATTAGTGGATACCAAAGAACCACCAATTTGGGTTCTCTTGGGAGTGGATGTAGGCACGGGTGCTGAACCACTATAAATCGTGTGTATTCTACTGTGTCTCAGATTCTCTTATCTTTATGCCAATTTGAATGCATATCATGACTGATCATATCTCGCATGAATATCTTGCTACATGAATGTTTTTGTGGATGCTCCCTGACATTAAAATTTATTCACATCCCAACATACACAATCAGTAGATTTTTAAATTAGACCTATTCACCCCCCTCTAGGTCACCATCTTGTCAAAGCTGGTAATTTCAATTGGTATCAGAGCGGGTTGCTCTATAAAGGTCTAACCACCCTGAGTGATCTGTGACCTTTCACCATGTCTAGAGCCGATAAATGGTCCTCGGCTCGTCCACCCATGTTCGAAGGCATTAAGTATGCCTTCTGGAAGAATAAAATGATGATATACATCAACTCACTGAGTAGAGATGTGTGGGACATGATTGAGGAAGGTTGGGAACCTCCCGTTGACATCATCGAAGTAAATGGTGTCACTACTTCTGTTCCGAGACCATCAAGGAAATGGACAGAACAGGACAAAATAGACAGTAGCAACAATTACAAGGCTCTAAATGCCATTACGAGTGCCATTTCCGACGATGAATATCAACGGATATGCACGTGTCAGTCGGCTAAGCAAGCATGGAAAATTCTAGAAGCCGCTCACGAAGGCACAAGCATAGTGAAAAAATCTAAACTTCAACTCCTCCGCACTCAATTTGAAAATATCAAAATGGAGGAAAGCGAAACTGTCCAAGAGTTCTATGCACGTCTAAGTGACATCTGCAACTCTATGTTTTATGTTGGTGAAACCGTCCCTTAAGGTAGAATTTGTGCAAAAATCCTAAGATCTCTACCCAAGAGGTTTGCCTCTAAGGTCACCTCAATTGAGGAATATCGAGACGTGGAAGCAATGACCGTTGAGGAACTTATGGGGTCCCTCACTACCTCTGAACTCCATCTCGAGGGGCCTCCCTCAAAAGGGAAGACTCAGGTCCTAAAGACATCCTCCTCAAAGTCCGCATCCAAGCGAACATCGCATATCGGATCTCAATCCTCCTCCCATAATCAAAAGAAGGTATCGATTGAAGAGGATAAAGAGACTGACTCGGATGAGGAAGACTTGGCCCTGTTAGCCTCAAGGTTTCAAAAATTCTTTAAAAGAAGAGGACCAGGTAACACTAGTAGACGTAATCATCCTATAGATAGACATGCGCCTGTAGGTAAAACCATGTCTAAACCAAGGGAAGATACGGAGTGCTACACATGTGGCGGTCGTGGTCACTACTCAAACGTGTGCCCCTCTAAACCCAAATCCAAAGGTCTACCTAGACCTAAGAATAAGGGAACAACAATGGCTGCTAAGGCCACATGGGATGACTCTGAAGAATCTGGAGACGAAGAAGAACTAGGGTCTCTATCAGATAATGAAGATCAAGACACTCTTCGAATCCTTATGGCTTCTACCACTGTCAACATTCCAGATGGGGATGAACTTGAAGGAGACCTGGACTGTGAAAGTCAGAGTCGCTCCTTAGTCACTTCTTCCTCCGATGAAGAAGATGAGGACAGTGTGAACTTGAACTCCAATCTGCATTTGACCAACTGTTCGTTAGTCATGTAAAACTGACTAAGAAACATAGTCGAGAAAAACTCCAAAAAGAACAGTGGCATGCCCAATATGAGGAAATGTGCAAGGAGAAACTCTCCCTAGAACTTGAATTAGAAGGCATTAAGACTCAGCTTTCTACAACCTTAGAAAGACAGTCTACCCTGCTCTCTACATCTGAGACAGTCCTGATTGAGAAAGAGGAGATGATAAAAAATCTTCAACAACTCAAGAATCTCCTCTCGATGGCCAACTCCACAATAGCTCGTCTAAACCTAGAATTAGTCAATCTCCGTGATGAAAACAAAGTTCTTAAGGTTGATGTCGATAGACTGCAAAAACAAAATACTAGACTGGAGTATAACTACACTCATGGTAGCTTGGAGTTACAAAAACTCCTAGGAGTGCAAAAATCCTATGGAGATAAAGGAGGAATAGGCTATGATAGTTATACCTTTGCATCACCTCCATCTCCTCCTACACTTGCACATGGAGAGTCATCAAACACTCAAAAAGACTCCAAAAAGATTATCACATGCAACTTCTGTGGTAAAGCGGGCCACATGAAATTTGAATGTATCAAGTACAAAACTATCTACACCGCAACCTCTCAGACCTCTATTGGAAAATCTTCATTGGTTGAACAGAAGAAGCATGATAAGGGAAAGAATCCATTGGTGAACAAAGTTGAAAAAACAAAGAAAGAAAAGTCACCAAAATGGAAGGGTACAAAGAATATATCTTCTCCCAAACAAAACAGCAATATTGGGGAACTCTTCAAACAGATAGCCTATCTAAACCTAAAAGCTAAAGCTCTTGCTGAATCTAGTATGGGTAATCAAAGTGGAAGAAGGTACAAAATGAAAAATCCTTCCTCAAGGTCACCAAAGAAGGGTAGGTTCCCTAAGAAAAGCTCACCTAGTAAAGAGGACTCTCCTACCAAATACAATCCTCCCAAGATGAATCTACAATGGAAAGTCAAAAATGGGGACAACAAGTGTCTTGTAATTCACACAGCTCTCAAAGCTGGAAATCATTCACGGTGGTATCTTGATAGTGGTTGCTCCCGACACATGATGGGTGACCGAAGTCAATTTAGCTACTTGGTTGATTTTGATGGAGGATCAGTCACTTTTGGTGATAGCAGCACCGCTAGGATTATTGGGCCAGGAACTGTTAGTGGTCATGCCACGGTGGAAAATGTATTGTGCGTAGACGGTTTGAAACATAACCTTCTTAGCATATCCCAAATTTGTGACAAGGATCACCGTGTGAGCTTCAATCGTGAAGTATGCGAGATCTCCACACCAAATGGAAAAATTATCATGAGAGGCCTTCGCACTTCGGATAACTGCTATGTTATCGAGAATTCAAAAGACACCACAGTTAGTGACATGGCTCAAATTGATGAAGTTCAGTTGTGGCATCAACGTCTGGGTCACGTTCACTACAAGAACCTTTTTAGACTTGCCTCAAAAGGGTTAGTCAGAGGATTACCCAAATTGGGTAAACAAGCAAGAGATGTCTGTGGGGAATGTCAAATTGGTAAACAAATTCGAAGTACCCATAAAAAGACAACCACTCTCGCAACCTCAAAACCCCTTGCGCTCTTACACATGGACCTTGTAGGTCCCACTAAAGTACAAAGTCTAGGAGGAAAGAGACATTTCTTGGTGATTGTTGATGATTACTCTAGATTCACCTGGGTTGCGTTTCTAAGAGAAAAATCAGATACCTTCGATGAATTCAAAAAGATCATAACGCGTATCCAAATAGAAAAGGAATCCGCCGTTGGTAGAATAAGAAGTGATCATGGTGGAGAGTTTGAGGATAGTCGATTCACACAATTCTGCGATGACCATGGAATTCGACATGAATTCTCTACTCCAAAGACCCCTCAGCAAAATGGAGTTGCCGAGAGGAAGAATCGCGTTCTTCAAGAAATGGCCACAGTCATGCTACACAGTAAACATCTTCCTAAAAGTTTGTGGGCCGAAGCTGTAAACACTGCCTGTCACATCATCAATAGAGTATATCTCCAAGCAGGCCTGAATAAAATAGCATATGAACTATGGAACAACAAAACTCCGAGTGTTAAGCACTTTAGGATATTCGGGAGCAAGTGTTATGTCCTCAGAGATAGGGAACATTTGGGGAAGTTTGATTCAAAAAGCGATCCAGCAATTTTTTTGGGATACTCCTCAAACAGTCGAGCTTTTCGAGTATTCAATCAGAGGACCTCCACACTTCAAGAATCCATAAATGTGGTGATCGATGATCAACCCATTCAGGAGAATGGTTCCTCTGACACTGAAGGTGAGGACGAGGGAGTGTTCCCTCTTACCCCAGTGCCAACCCCGACATCTCTAATTCCAGAAACACTACCTGTTGTTAAGGGTCATCCCTCCAGTCAAATCCTTGGAGATCCTCACATCGGAGTAAAAACCCGACGGCAACTTGAGACGTTAAATAGTCATCTTTGCTTCACATCCAAGTTGGAACCCAAAAATGTTGATGAAGCCCTCCATGATGAATACTGGATCCAAGCCATGCAAGACGAACTTCTTCAATTTCATAGGAATCAGGTTTGGCAGCTCGTACCAAGGCCATCTGACAAGAATGTCATTGGAACTAAGTGGATTTATAAGAACAAATCGGATGAACTTGGCAATGTTGTCCGCAATAAAGCTCGTCTGGTTGCACAAGGCTACTCTCAGATTGAGGGGATTGACTTTGATGAAACTTTTACCCCGGTGGCAAGACTTGAGTCAATTCGGATCTTGATGTCCATTGCATGCGTGTTGAAATTCAAACTATTCCAGATGGACGTTAAGAGCGCATTTCTAAATGGCCTCTTAGATGAAGAAGTCTATGTTGAACAACCAAAAGGATTTGTTGATCCCAAACATCCCCACCAAGTATTCAGATTGAAAAAGGCACTCTATGGTCTCAAACAGGCCCCCCGCGCCTGGTATGAAAGACTGACTCAGTTTCTGCTCAGTCATAAATTTGTTAGGGGGAGCGTTGATAAAACGCTGTTTGTTCAAAGGATTGGTGGCGACACTCTCATTGCTCAAATCTATGTAGACGACATTGTGTTTGGATCCACTGCCGAATGCTTGGCCCAAAAATTTGCTCACCTTATGCAATCCGAATTCGAAATGAGCATGGTTAGTGAACTCAGCTTTTTCTTGGGATTGCAAATTAAACAACTCGAGAATGGCCTGTTCATTTCACAGACTAAATATGCACGAGATTTGGTAGATCGATTTGGTTTAAAGTCTGGAAAAACACATCATACTCCTATGAGCGCCACTCTTAAACTTTGTAAAGATCCTTCAGGAAAAAGTGTTGATGAGCATCTTTACCGGAGTATGATTGGTAGCCTTCTCTATCTTACAGCCAGTAGGCCCGATATCTCTTACAGTGTACGCACTTGTGCCCGTTTTCAAGCAAATCCTAAGGAATCTCATCTCCTAGCTGTTAAGAGGATTATCAGATACATCGTCGGTACCACAGACAATGGCCTCTGGTATCCATTTGATTCCTCGTCCATCATTGCCGGATACACCGATGCTGACTGGACCGGCAACATGGATGATCGAAAATTCACCAGTGGTGGTTGTTTCTATATCGGGAACTGTTTAGTTGCCTGGCATAGTAAGAAGCAAAGTTCCATATCTCTCTCAACTGCTGAAGCTGAGTACATTGCCGCTGGCAGCTGCTGTACTCAACTTCTTTGGATGAAGCAGATGCTCGCAGACTATGGGATATCTCAAGATACGATGAGCCTCTTATGCGATAACACCAGTGCCATCAATATCTCGAAGAATCCTGTCCAACACTCTCGCACGAAACATATTGACATTCGGCATCACTTCATTCGTGAACTTGTTGAAGCACATACCATCTACTTGGAATATATCCCGACTGAAAATCAACTTGCTGATATCTTCACCAAGCCCCTCGATTCCTTCCGGTTTGATCACCTCCGGAAATCTATTGGGGTCTGCTCACTGTGAGCAGGGTCTATGTATTCTCGGGATGATTCAAATATATAAAAAAAAAATTAAAAATTAAAAATTAAAAATAAAAAAAAGGTGTCAACTATGGAGCAATTGTCGGTGGCAGAATGCGCATTCTGTCTATTCCACCGCCACCTTACTCATCGGCAGATATCGGTGGCACCGGCTACTTCTGTCGGTTCGACCGACAGAACGCGACTCTTCGTTTTCCTTTCAAATTTCTTTTCTCTATTTATTCTTTCTTCGTGCCTTTTCACTTCTCTCACTGTTTCATTGTTCCCTCTCCCTCTTGCTTCGCCTTCTCCTTTCTCTCTCTCTTTCTCGCGTGTTGCTTGCCACCATGATGCTTCTTCTAGCTCTGCTGTCCATGCTCTCCGTTGGGCCCCTCATTACCTTCATGGCGCGTCGTCGCCAAGCGCGCCCTCCTCCGGCCCAACGAAATGTTTGAAGCAAACGTGCTTCAACTTCCGCTGCTCCACCATCCTCCTCATCGTCTTCCTCTGCTGAGGCCGACGCCTCAGATGATGAGGATGCTGATCTGCCTCCTCCACAGGGCTCTCGCCAACCTCCTTCGTCCAATGTCGGCATTGACGATGACCAACGTCAATATATCGAGCGCTTGCAATCTCTTCGCGACCGCCCCATCGTCTGTGAACGCCGCGTGGATCTCGCCGTGGTGCACCCCTTTGGCATTCCTGATCTACTACATCAGATGGGTTGGGAGGCCCTTCTGGACCTTGGAGGTGATGTGTTTCCTTCGCGAGTCCGTCGCTTCTATGCCAGTATTGTGGACTCTCGGGACTTTCCCCCATCTCTGGATGTGGTGGCATTCAGCACACCCACTCAGATCAGCACTCACGTCACGGTTGCCACCATTGCCTCCCTCTTGGGTATCACTTGCACCTATGTCAGCCATCCTGATTCCATTTCAGACCTCGGGTCTCGCCGCAACGCCTATATGGATGTCCTCTGTGGACGCCGGGACATCCAGTGGGTCAAGGACAGTGCAATTCGAGGCACAGATCTTCTACCGAGGTATAGGCTTCTTCACAAACTGTTTACCTCGAATCTCTATCCGCGTGCTGGGAACAAGACAGACGTGGCCATGCACATGGCTGACACTCTATACTGTGTTGCCACTAGTCAACCCATGTGTCTTGCCACCTATCTTCTTCATACGATTGTCGGTTTTGCACGGTCCGGCCGGTCCTCCGGTAATCTTCCTTATGGCCACCTCATTTCCCAATTGGCTGTTTATTGTGGTCTTCCGGCGGACACCAGTCCAGTGATTCATGAAGACCGGTTCACGGCTGCAACTCTCTCCAAGATGCGGATTGTCCTTCCAGATGCACCTCCTCCACCTCGCTCTGCCCATCGGACTGCCACTCCACCTCCTTCGGAGATCCCCACTCCACCTCCACCTCCTCCCTCCGGCTATGAGTCTCGGCTCGCTGCTCTGGAAGCCGGCCAGCTTCATTTGGTCCAAGGGAAAACTCGTCTGGAGTCGCGTCTCCAGAAGATGAACCGCTATCTCAAGACTCTTGTTCGTGCTTGTGTACCCGGGCACACCACCTCCGATGACAGCTCTAGCAGTGCTTAGCTCTTTTTTTTGTTCCATTTATCTGCTATGCTTGTTGTTTGGTTACATTGGTCAGGCTGTCTGTCATATATTATGTATTTCTCTATCTTTTGTACCTATTCAGGTTTCTAATGAATATGTGGTTTTGCTTATGCATGTTTGCTTTTTGACATTTTACTGTTGTGCTTCTCTATCACTGTTGTTAGTTGCCTTGACTGTTGGGCTTGGGGTGTTGCCCCTCCTTTGTCAACCACTGACAAAAAGGGGGAGAAGGAATCCCACCTGTGAACACTTGTTTGCATGCAGGAACATATGATCACTGCAAGGAGTAAGGGGGAGATATCTGCATATCTCTTAATTGAAAATGGTTGTGCTATCTCCAAGAGCTCTCTTGTTTTAGAATAATATACATCCTGTATGCTTCATAGTAATATATTTTGTGTAAAATCCTTTTGGGCTCTTCATGTAAGTGATGATTTTTCCAAAGGGTCACAGTTGGTATTCTAGGATTGGTTTTGTCTTGTAATTGACAAAGGGGGAGATTGTTAGTACCATGTTTTGTCAAATTACAAGGATAGTCGTATGATGTCATGATGTAACTATTAGAAACATTGTTGTGCGCTCATAATTCAACGACAAATCCAAAATATATCAAAACCAATCAAGGTCAAGGGGCATCATCTCCCGTGGAGCATCAGAACAGGTATATCTCAAGGAGATCAGAAGATGTCAGCAGGAGTAAAGGATCCACCGCCAGCCACCGACCGAATATTTTGGGATACCTTCTATCGGTGGCAGAAGCTTTAATATGTCGGTCCCACCGATAGAATATTCATCGGTCCCACCGTTGAAGACTTGACGGTTCCACCGTTAGCCACCGACAAATTAACATGGGATACCTCCTATCGGTGGCAGAAGAACAATCCTACCGGTCCCACCGACATTTTAGGCATCGGTTCCACCGAATAACACTTTATCGGTCCCACCGTCATCCACCGCCAGATCTAATGAAGGAGTTTTCATTCGGTGGCAGAATCATGTTTTTGGCGGTTCCACCGTAAGATTTCTCATCGGTCCCACCGATGAAGCTTGGAGGCTCCACCGTCAGTGCTACCGAAAACGCGAAACGGTAAGATTTTCGACCGTTATAATTGGTCGGTGCCACCGACAGAAAGCCGTTGAGAACTCTGCCTATAAAAGAGAAGCACTTGGTCTCTTCTTAGTTGATCAACAACTCCGAAGTTCAGCCCAAGCAAATAAGCATACTTTAAAAGGCTTAACAAAGGAAGAAGAGTCGTGAAGGGTAATCAATATCATGCATACCAAACTATCACGTCTTAGTTGATCAAGCTCTACTTACTCCACCCTTCGAGAGTTGCAGTCTAACATCGAGCGAGCCAAGAAGCCATTGTTGAAGGGAGTAACGGAGAACTAAAGAACAACACACTCACTACCATCGCCATTACTGTGAGTTTGATTGTTGGTATCTTAAATTCTGAAAATACACTTGTAATAGTTCACTTGATTTTTTCTTCAAAATCAAGCACTTGATTGAGTTGCGGACTCATGTTGAGTGACAAAGGTTACTGAGTTTCCTAAGTAAAAACTCAAGGACTTTGAGTGGATGTGGTCCATTCAATTGTAGGGTTGTAGAATCATCCCGGAAAAAATTCTGTGTGCGGTTTAAGGTGAACCAAAAACCTCTGTATTAGTGGATACCAAAGAACCACCAATTTGGGTTCTCTTGGGAGTGGATGTAGGCACGGGTGCTGAACCACTATAAATCGTGTGTATTCTACTGTGTCTCAGATTCTCTTATCTTTATGCCAATTTGAATGCATATCATGACTGATCATATCTCGCATGAATATCTTGCTACATGAATATTTTTGTGGATGCTCCCTGACATTAAAATTTATTCACATCCCAACATACACAATCAGTAGATTTTTAAATTAGACCTATTCACCCCCCTCTAGGTCACCATCTTGTCAAAGCTGGTTATAGGCATGAGCTATTCGTCGTTGATAGATCTGTCCATGGCAAATGGCTGCAAGGCGTTTTTCTTCAATCAGATTCATCTGATCAAACCGAGCTTGAATCCATTCAGTTTCATCTAACTTTGCTTCTTTTAAGATTCAGAAGGAGGGAATCTCAACCTCTACGTGCAAGACTGCTTCCATTCTGTAGACCAATGAATATGGAGTTGCCCCAGTCGAAGTTCTGAATGAGGTTCGGTAGGCGTGTAGTGCAAATGGCAACATGTCGTGCCAATCTTTGTATGTGACTGCCATCTTCTCGATTATTTTCTTAATGTTCTTATTGGCTGCCTTGACTGCTCCATTCATCTTAGGTCTGTAGGGTACAGAGTTGTGATGAGTGATTAGGAAGTCTTCGCACATTTTGATCATATCTTTGTTTTTGAAGTTCTTGGCATTGTCAGTTACCAATCCTCTTGGAAGTCCATACCTACAAATGATGTTGTTCTTGACCAACTTCATGATGTTGCTTTTGGTGACATTGACATATGATGCAGCTTCTACCCATTTTGTGAAGTAATCGATAGTGACAAGGATGAAACGATGTCCGTTTGCAGCTTTTGGCGAGATTTGCCCAATGACGTCCATGCCCCAGAGTGAGAAGGGCCAAGGAGTGGTCATATTATGTAGTTTTGAAGGTGGTGCATTATTCTTGTTGGCGTAGATCTGACATAGATGGCATTTGCGGACGTGCTGATAGCAGTCACTCTCCATTGTCGACCAATAGTATCCCATTCTCATGATCTTCTTGGCCAGCATGTGACCATTCATGTGGGGCCCACAGACTCCCCTATGTACAGTCTCAATTAGTTGTTTCGCTTCTGTTTCTGCTACACACCTAAGTAAGATCTCATGGTGAGACTTCTTGTACAGAATACCGTTGCTCAAGAAAAATTGTCCTGCTAGCTTCTGAATGGTCTTTCTATCATTTGGCGTTGCATCTGAGGGGAGCGTTCGATCTTCAAGATATGCCTTGATGTCAGAATACCATGGCTTTTCTTCAGATTCTTCTACTTTAATGGGTAAGCAATAGGCTGGCTCATCTTGAATTCCAATCTCAATAGGGTCGATGATTAGGTCTTTCGAGATGTTGATCATAGAGGCAAGTGTAGCTAGTGCATCTGCAAACTGATTCTTAGCTCTCGGCATGTACGTGAATGAAATCATATCGAAGTGAGAGCTTAGTTCTTTCAGATACTTGTGGTAAGGGACCAGTCTCTACTTTCGGGTCTTCCATTCTCCAGTCGTCTGATAGACTACTAAGCTTGAATATCTGAAAACATCGATCTCATCTACCTCGAGATCTAGTGCTGCCTTCAACCCTGCTATGCATGCTTCGTATTCAGCCTCATTGTTAGAACATCGGAATTTTAGTCTGATTGCGATTGGCACGTGGGATCCATCTAGCTTGATCAGAACTGCCCCTATTCCGTTTCCTTTCTCATTGCTGCTCCGTCGAAATACATTTTTCAGCCTGGCTCCTCATTATCGTCTTCAACCTCAGTGATCAGTATGACTTCATCGGGGAAGTTTGTTTTTAATGGCTCGTAATCAGGCAATGGGTGCTCGACGAGGTGATCGACGATGACTTGCCCTTTGATGGCCTTCTGAGTGACATAGGTGATGTCAAACTCAGATAATAATAATTACCACTTCGCCGTACGACCTGTTAATACCGATTTCTCGAAAAGGTACTTCAGGGGGTCCATTCTGGCAATAAATATAGTTGAGTAACTAAGCAAATAGTGACGTAGTCGTTGAGATGCCCAGACTAATGCACAGCAAGTCTTCTCAAGTGCTAAATATCATGCTTCATACTCGGTAAATTTCTTATTGAGATAGTAAATGGCTTGTTCCTTCTGTCCCGATTTATCGTGTTGCCCCAGTACACACCCCATTGACGTTTCTTGCACTGAAATGTATATAAGTAGGGGTCGCCCTGGAGTAGGAGGGACTAGGACTGGTGGATTGCGCATATATTACTTGATCTTATCGAATGTTTCCTGACAGTCTTCGTTCCACTTTTTTGGTGTGTCTTTCCTGAGTAGCTTGAAGACTGGCTCACAGATAGGCGTAAGCTGAGCAATGAAATGGCTAATATACTGTATTCTCCCCAAGAATGCCCGAACATCTCTATCTGAAATGGGTGCTTTCATCTCGAGGATATACTTGATTCTTGCTGGATCTATCTCGATGCCTCTTCTGCTGACGATAAAATCCAGTAGTTTGCCTGATGTTACCCCGAATACACATTTTGCAGGATTTAGCCATAAACTGTAATTTCTCAGCCTGTCAAACAACTTCTTTAGATTTACCAGATGATCTTCTTCAATGCCGGATTTAGCAATCATGTTGTCTACGTAGACCTCCATTTCCTTGTGGATCATATAGTGGAATAGTGCGGTTATTGCCCGTTGGTAAGTCGCCCCTGCGTTCTTCAGTTCGAATGGCATGACTTTGTAGTGGAAAGTACCCCATGGTGTAATAAATGCACTCTTTTCCTGATCTTCTTCCTTCATTTTTATCTGGTTATAGCCTGAAAAGCCGTCCATGATCGAGAACATGCCGTGTCCTGCTGTACTATCGACTAGAGTGTCGATGTGTGGAAGTGGAAAATCATCCTTAGGACTGGCCTTGTTCAGGTCTCGATAGTCAACACACATACGTACCTTCCCATCTTTCTTGGGTACTAGGACGACATTAGCCAACCACTTAGGGTACGTAGAGACTGCAAGAAATCTGACTTCGAATTGTTTCATGACCTCATCCTTGACCTTGAGGGTCCATTCTGGCTTTAATCTTCTCAATTTCTGCTTGATCGGCTTGCTTCCGGAGGCAATTGGTAGCTTGTGCACAACAAGATCTATGTCCAATCCCGGCATATCCCTGTACGACCATGCGAAAATGTCTTGATAGTTTCGTAAGAGTTAGATCATTTCTTCTTTTTGTTGCGACGTTACTAAGGCTCCGATCTTGACAATTCGTGGGTCCTCTTTGGTACCAAGATTGATTAAATCTGTATCCTCAATGTTTGGCTGAACACCTTTCTCGTGACATTCTACTAAGTCTTTGATTTCTTTAGGCGGGTATTCCATTTCGTCCTCAGATTCTTCTTCGATCCCCATGAGGTCAAAGTCGAGTTCAAGATCGAAATCATACTCGTCCCTTTCAAATTCTGTGTTATCTGGATACTCATTTGATTGAGACAGATCCCTTGAAAATTTTTTTTTTGGCTTTTGGAAAATATCTATTTTTTTTATAATTTTGAAAACTTTTTGATTTTTTTGTCTTTTGAGAAATTTTTGATTTTTTTGCTTTTTGAGAAATATTTGTTTTTTTGTTGCTTTTCGAATACCTAAAATAAGAAGAACAATCATGCCAATTCATTAATAAAGATAGGGAGCCCTCAAAATAGTCTTTACCCGAGGACGAGGGCTTGTTATGATCCTCAGGCAAACTAGATTCGTTTAACGACATTTTGTTTTAGGCCTCAACAGCCTCAAGGGTTAACGGGAATTCCTCCCAGTTGTTCAGAACTTCCCCTTCTCTGAGGGGGC
This sequence comes from Akebia trifoliata, assembly GCF_017979445.1. Classification (NCBI taxonomy): domain Eukaryota; kingdom Viridiplantae; phylum Streptophyta; class Magnoliopsida; order Ranunculales; family Lardizabalaceae; genus Akebia; species Akebia trifoliata. The sequence goes on from NC_141389.1 coordinate 20,701,572, forward strand.
GAATGAGATACGAAAGTGATTTGTTGGGTGATTTGGTCGGTGGTTTGGAGATGACCATGATCTCCGATTGATTGTTGTCAGATTGGGGCATAGTCCCTCCCAAGCTTGGTGGGATGACGACTGATGCCCAATCGATGCCAGTGGGGAAGGGTGAGTATTCCTTTTGGTTGGTAGTGATCCCCACGTTGGTGGATTCTTGAGCCGTTTCTAATAGACTTTCATCGGAATCCCCATTGAATAGAACATCAATGCCTTCTACGAAGGATGTGTAGACACCCCAATTTGCACGAACCCGTTAGGAAAATCCAAATTTTCTCAAATTAATTCTGATTTAGAACTCAAGATTTTCGACGGGCCCACATTGCTATTTTGCATCATTTTCATGCATACATGCATCATCTCATATCATTGCATGCCCATGCCTTGTCCCTAATCCACCTAAACCTATGCCCATCACTCAAACCCAAATCCAAATCCATATCCCAAACCCAAATCCAAGTCCATGTCCTAACCCAAAACCAAGTCCATCCTAAGCCCAAATCCAAGTCCATATCCCAAATCCAAACCCAAGTCCATTCTCTCACCCCTTATATGATGACACATGTTGATACCTCATAAGCCCCCAATACCCAATGCATCATCTAATTGGAGGGTCAACTTTCCTTTTGTGAAAACTCAAGAATGCCCTTCTCAAAAAAGTTTAGTCAAACCAAAAAGGTTATTTGGTCTTTGGTAATAATCCATAAAGGTGAGGGAACTTCCCGTTATGCCCTCAAAAGGTGGGAATCTTCAAGTACATACATGGAGTTTTCTCATTGGTCCATTTCAAAATTATACTTCCACCATTGCTTTATTTGTTATTTACAAATGAACCAAAGTCTACTTTTCACCTACCACTTCACCTTTACACATGTCATCCTCCTATTCACCTTCCCAAATGTGCTTTTATTTTCCCATTGGTCCATTTCAAAACTACACTTCCACCCTTGCTTTATGAGTTATTTACAAATAAACCAAGATCTACTTTTTACCTACCACTCCACCTTTACACATGTCACTCCCCCATTCACCCTCCCAAAAGTACTTTTGTTCTCTCACATCTATTTACCAAAAAACCAAGGATCAAAGCATGCTTTTAGGGTTTCTTCACAAATGTCATCTTTACCCCCATACAAATAAAAAATCCAAAAAGAAATAACCTAAATCTCATGTCCATTTTCTTCATTTTTAGGGTTGGACCACTTTATCCCCAAAAGTCCTCCAAAAACTCTATAAATACCCTCATTTTCTATGAACAACTCATGCTCTCAAGCCCCCATCTCTCAACCTAAAACTCTACAAAAATTCCTACTCATTCTCTCATCTTCTAAACTTCAACTCAACCCTCAATCATCTCATTCATCTCTCAAGCCTACTCTTCAGGGTTCAAGTTCATTAAGGGACAAGGTGGGGATAAGATGTAGTTATTTATTTTAAAGCTTGCATCTTCTTATTCTAATCCTCTATTTTATTTTCTCTTTTAGAAATCCTTTAGGATGTAATGCACACCCTCTCCCATCCCCGGTAGATTGGACTAAGGTTCGATCGAAAGGACGGGGGTCGAAGCCCTTTTCATCCCAATCTCATGCATCATCTTGTACACAATGCACACACTCACTTATGCATGGCAATGATGAAGAAATGTGTCACCCTCTTGATGGGGTGAAACACTAAGTTTCTAGCCATGCATACATACATCATGGTTGTGACTTCAAGGGAACTCCATTATGGAGTCTCTCTAAGAGTTCAAACCAACATTCATTTCATAAATTTAATGTGATTATATGGGTCATTCTCTTCCATAGAATGTCCCTAATGTCACATTGAAATCAAAATCCCTTTTTTAGGGAACATTCCACTTAATGCACACACCACTCTTACCATACATTCTCATGCATTTTAATATTTGTTTTCTTGAGTTTTTTACAAAATAAAATGGCCAAGCAAGGTAACCACCTTTGGTGGAGAGGATGGGGTGCCTAACACCTTCCCCATCCTCTAACCGGACCTCCTTACCTAGATCTTAGGTAGACCGTGCCCTTTCCAACATATGAGAGTCACTACAATGCCATGGAAAAAATGATTTTCAAAATGATCAATTCGGGTGCCCATTCACACCCATTTCTAAAAAAGAATGGTGGCGACTCCAAATAATGTAGCATTGAGGTTCATTGTGAACATTTCATGTCTACAGGATGATTGGGACTCAACAACTGAGTCTTCATGAATGTACACCGGTGTGAAATTTATCTGTAGACACCCCATTTTTGCAACCGCCTGATTAATCAAGTCGTCAATCCGATCGCAAAGGTTCCCAATGATGGATGTCTATTCCAATGCTTTACTTTGTTACCAAATATGTTTCAGAAATCCGGATGAGGTATCTTGAACTGACAAAACTTAGAAACCACGCTACGCTAGGAAAATACTACCCCAGAAACATAGAAATCATCATCCTGCAAGCCAAAAAGAAACTTCACGATAAAAATCACTAAAAATGACCAAATTACCAAAATACCCCTAACATCAAAACAACTTTAGAGCCTACATTACGCTTAGGAAAATCCGTTCAAATACATAAAACGACAAATCGAAACCAAATAAATCATTTCGCCAATTTTCACAAAATTTGACAAAATTACGAAAATACCCCTCATAAAATTCACGACCATTTCACATAAAAATTTCATAAATGATAAAAACCAATATTCCCATTGAATTCCTTATGAAAAACTGATTTCAAAACATCCTGGAACATTGAAAAACGACTTAAAACGTAAAAAATCCTCTCCGAGGGCAAAACGATAATTTCACAATTTTAATAATTAAAAATTTCAAAATTAATAAATAAATCATTAAATAATGTAAAGTGAAACATTAATAAAATTAATTTTAAAAATGTGAACAAAAAAATCGATCAATCAAGCTTTCAGGCAAAATTGTTGAGGGTTCGCAAGATATTTTTTTAAGGACCCCTCCATTTGGGGGTCCAAAGAATTAAAGATATAATAGAGAGGGGTTCTCTAAAAATTTAAAGTCAATCAAGCAAGACTAAAGTCAAGATATTAAAGTCAATCAAATAAAACTAAAGTCAAAATTAAAGTCAATTAAGTAAGACTAAAGTCAAGTATTAAAGTCAATCTCATAAGACTAAAGTCAAAATCCTAAATCAAAACCATAATCTAAACTAATCAAGTCAATCTCATAAGACTAAAGTCAAAACCCTAAATCAAAACCCTAATCTAAACTAATCAAGTCAATCTCCTAAGACTAAAGTCAAAACCCTAAGTCAAAACCCTAAAGACTAAGTCCATCTCATGAGACCAAAGTCTAAACCCTAATTGAAACCCTAAAAAGAAACCCTAATCAAACCCTAATGCTTCTAAAAACTTTATAAATAGGAGCCTCCACACCCTATTTTCGTATCAAAGAAAAAATCCTAGGAAAAGTAGGTAAAGAAGCCTCCATAGCCTCCCCAAAACCCTAATTTTGGAGCCCCAACTCCTTCCCTAACACCCCTACTCCGATTTTAACCTAAAAAACACCCAAAAACCTCTCAAAAACATTCCAAAAATCCACAACAAATTTGAAGCACTCAGATCCAAGAAGGAGATACCTTACCTCGGAGATCAGGAATCAGATCCGGAGATAGAACGAAGTAAGGAATACGGTACAAGAAGCCATTCTAACCAGATCTGAGGGAATAACACTTTTACAGATCAAAGGTAAATATTTTTTTATTTATTTTTAATCTAGGTTTATCATTAGCAATGTAGATCTATTTGGGATAAGTAGAGACCGGCATTGGCCGGGCGGGGTTGGTGCCTAACACCTTCCAACCCTGTAACATGATCCCCGGATTCAGATTTCTATAGTAGATTAGTTCTTTTTATCCATTGTAGGGTCAATTTGGTTCCTAGACCGTAATAACTAGGTGGCGACTCCCAAACCTCAAGGGTCAAAAGTGGATCCGCGCACCCCGCGGATCGAGGGTGCTTTTAGTGGCGACTCCACTGGGGACATTGAGGATCAAACTTGAAAAACCCCAAGTATGGGAGTATCGCTAAAATAACCTAGTTTCTTTTTATTTATTTGTTCTTTGTGTATTTGTTTATTCATTATTTGCGTCTTTGTTACCTTTTTTATTTTATTTCGATTATTGAGCATGTGTTTTGATTTTAAATATTCGGCGTCGACATACTATTCTTGTGAGTCAATCAAGGGTTATCAAACGTGATCCTAAATAATGAAGGATTTCGGAATGGTTGGTTGTATGAAAAATAATATGATGATTGGTGGACCATTGGCATTTAATTTTTACATGTGTAGTTTTCTTTTTTCTGTTATTTTTTATTTTTTTTTATTTTTATTTATTATTATTTATTATTATTATTTTTTTGTTAAGGGTGAGTGTCATTAATCATTGGACAGTGTTGTGCTTTAAAAAAAAATAAAAAAAAAGAATTTAAAAAAAAAATGTGTTATTAGTTTTTTTTTAAATAAATTTTTTTTTTGAGGCTAGGAATGTAGTGGTGTCCATTGACAGCAAAGGGGGAAAATTTGTTAAAAAATTTTTTGGAAAAAAAAAAGGGAGAAAATTTTCGTTTTGAGGTTCTGTCAACAAGGAATTTGGGTTGGTGTGTCATTATTAATAACGTCGGCTTTCGATTTACACCCCATTTAATAACAGCGTTTGAGAGTATGAATTGGGGTGTAATAAACAAAATCTATTTTTTCCTATTATCACACCATCTTCTCCAATGGTTTAAAACAAGAGTTCATGTCGTCTTCTTCAACAAGAGACCAAACTTGTCTCTTGGTTCGATCGGCCAAAGCATCCACCCGATCAGTTTTTTCATTGAAATGATTGATTTCTTTGGACGTACGTACTTTCAAAACCAACTCGAGTTAAGCGATGGAAATCAATATCTCTTCCTCCTACCGTAGCAAAACTCATACTTTGCTGTTTTTTTTGTTTTTTGATAAAAAAATCTTTGGTCCAAAGTGAAAATCATGGCTTAATTTGTAGAATCCACTCAGCGAAACATCTTTGCTGCATTTTCGAGTTCCATTGAAAATTGTCTAAATTTGAATGGACCTCCGGATGGGCTGTCGTTTCGAACGAACTCGATGATTTCTTTAAGGTAAAAATCTGTCCAATAGAGAGGACAACGTTGATCGGGTGGAGAGGCCAAAACCAGTCGTTCTCTGTTGAGAACGATGGTGCTGGGAAGAAGACGATTAAAACATGGAAATGAGTGGTTTTTAAAAAAAAAAAGAATTTTTTTTTATATACAGCCACACCACCACTAAAAAAAAATCGTTGGGTTGCCTTGCAGTCAGTTTTTTTTTCTTCTTTTTGTTCTGTTTCAGCACATTTCATTCTGTTTAAAATTTACACAACCTTTTGTCTTATTTTTAACAGAGAAATTGTTTGTTTTGGAATCAAAATTTCTGATGAAAAATGTCCTCAAGTAGAAGAACTTCTATTCTTAAATTGTGATCATGCCCACATCATTGATTCAAGCTCCTGATCATAAGAGTAAAAATTCTTTTTCTTATTGAATAAAAAATTTTCAGAGAAATTGTGATAAGGATTGGTTGAAGTATCTTTGATTTGAATTTGGTAGAAAGGGTGTTAAGAGACTAAAAAAAAAAAAATAGGTTTCTAATTAAAACGAATGCCGATTCTTTTTTTTAGAATCATTATTTATGTAAACCCTTCCTATTAAAATGCTTCTAAGGATTTTTGATTAAATACCTTCATGTGTTGGTTTCTTGCGAGAACACTCTCAAGCTATTATTAACACACCAATGTTCATTTGTAACACACCAATCCATATATGAACGATTATTTATCCTAAAAATTATTTTTTTTTTGGGTATGTTGTAAGTAAACATTGGGTTGCTAGTAATATCAATTTGTGTTCCAATTGCTATAAGGACTAACATTCATAAATTTTTGATAACAAATGGATTGATGTGGCAATTTTTGGGTGTGATTCTTAATAATTTTCTATTTTTTTAAGGTTGATCATAACATCTTGTTCCAACAATTATCATTCTGTGCTCAGTTTGATATCCTTTGAAATCCTAATCTGTCTAAGGTCACCCCAAAATAACCCTTGATTGAAATACAAGAATAAATATTTCGGATTAAATGTTTGATTTTAACATGGATATACGCTTGATATATTTATTTTCAATCATGTGATTTGATTAGTGATGATCTTGATTAAATATTCATATGATTTGAATGGTGTCGATCTTGATTGAATGTTCACATAATTCGATGTATGATGGTATGATCAGGCCCATGGGCCCATTTGTTTGAAAAAAGTCCCGGGCACACCCCACCCTGTTTTGCACACACCACATGCACGTTTACCGCTTTACTCACTTACACGTCCCATTTAGCCAACGTGGCACTAGTGCGTGGCCCGGTCTCTTCGGAGATGCGACGTCATTCATGAAACCCACAACTCCAGTCACGTACCTTAGGGTATATCAAACTGGGGGCATCAATACCATCTGATCAGGTGATTCTGAGAAGTATGTTGATGCACCCAGGCTGGAGCGACCTGAGCCTTTGACCTATTGTAAGCCACACAGTCACATGTCCCGATTGCCAACGTAGTACTAGTACGTGGTCGGTTCCCTCGTGGGATGCCAAACCATTTATGAAAGCTACAACTTTTGACTTGTACCCGTAGGTGTAAAAGATAATCTAAGTATATCAATTGCACTTCTTGGTCAAAACCGGTGCCTAAGCAAGATTTTGCCCCGCTGTACCCTACTGTACGAGGGGGATAGACTATGTCTATTCTAGACGAGAGGTATTTAAGTGGGCCCTTGCTCAGCATTGTGCGCCACCCTCAACTGGAGATCGAACTAGCTATTTTTAGCTTCAGAGAAGTGAATTGAGGTTCTAGATTATCACCTACACGGTATATCAAACCAAGTCACCACGTATCGAAGGGTATATAGGTGTGCTTGGGCAAGGGTGGTCAGATAAAAATGCATTGCACGTAGTAAGCTTAGAGTCTAGAAACCTTCCCCATAGGTCACGACTCGAACTTATCGTGGGTGTTCCCGGGTTGTTTATTGAATGAATGCTTGTTGTTGGATGAATGTTTGTGAGTGATAAGAATGATGAGATCAAGGTGTATGATTGTCCTCAAGGATCAAAAAAATTTTATTTTTGAAAATTAAAATGGGTGCACCAACCCAATAAAGAACCCATTCTTTTACAATAATGACCCAGTCCATCCCGATCCAACAATCAAGGTGGACCAGGCCAGTTAAATCAAAATGAAAATCGAATTTTCAAAGAAGAAAAAGAAAATATTTTTCAAAAAAGATTATTTTCCAAAAGAAGTATTCTTTAGAAGAAACATTTTCTAGAAAATATATTTTCCAGAAAATATTTTCCATAAGAATAAAATTTTCCAAAAGAAAATAAATAGATCTTTTACATGGACCATTGGAAGAGTACTAAAATACCCTTTTGTGTCAAACCAGGATGTTAGCCGCCGGCGATAACCCAATCGATCAGTTAGTCAAAACAACCGTCATAGGAATGCACCCTGTAGAGAAGATCAATTTTGGGAGATTCATGTTAAGGAGTGCTCTCTACTTTCACGAGTTTGAGATAGACTGGAACCTCTTACACGCTATGGCTAAGCGATGGAACCCCCACCTTCATATATTCCACATGGGGTATATGCATTTGTGCCCCACTCAAGAGGATTATTGCGGCATCATGAGGATATCCACTTCAGGACCTTTAGTCAGGCCCTCATTGAAGACTGGATATTCTGGTGAACTCGCCACGGGACTAAACATTTCCAAGGAAGAAGCCAAAGTCTTAGTTAATGACGGGAGATTAAACTTAGTACCGTTACTGGGCCCGTATCGTTCCCGCAGTCACCCTATCAATGTAAAACCCGAAGCTTGGCGAGCCACTAGAGATTATCAATTGTGTTTAGGAATCCTAGCCCAATACATGCTGACCTCCAATAGTGATGGCCAAACTATCCCTGAATCCTTCATAGATATAGCCTCTCAACTCTCAAGGAAAGCCAACCCAGTACCTCTCATCCTAGCCGAGACTTTCTCAGGTTTAGATGCCATAAAAAATGGTGAGCGGGAAAGCTTCAAAGGAAGCCCCTACTTACTCTATATGTGGCTTTGTGACCGTCTCAAAATCGTAGAGGTTTCCTCAAACCTCGAATATGGGCCAGAACACTTTTCCAAGAGAAACCTGTTAGTGCGTCACAACTCAGTCAAAGCTTGGAGCAAATGGTTAGACTCTCGCCTTGCCCGTCATATCGGTTTAAGGTGCCCTTGGTGGATGACTGATCCCCCTGTTCTAGGAACCAAAGGATCCTACTATGTCCGTCTGATCGATTTAGAAGAAGCATCTTTTTACCATCCTAATTTGATCCTAGAACAGTACGACGTACCCATAGAGTTATCTTTACCGCAACCCAAAGCTTTCTTTCCCCCCGAGCCTTTGACTGAAAAGTTAATACACCTCATTGAGAAAGCTTGGAACAAGCGCACTTTAGGGTATCCAAACGGACCAGCAGAATTCAAAGAGCAAGTTGTTAGAGCCAAGAGGGTCAAGCCTGACAGCAATCCTGATGACTGTCAAGACAAAGCCAAGCGTCCATGTAAAAATAAATCAAGGCAAACTTGTTGAAAGATGTTTTTAATGAGAACATTTATTTGTCAATCGTTTTCAATAAAGCTATTTTTTCTTTCAAATAAATGTTGATTTCTTCTTTGAATGTTCATTATGTGAATGGATTAATTAATGGATTGGTGCACAAACCTCAATGAAATGATTCCTTAAAATGTTATCAAGAGGGTAATACTGAAATTGACTGAATTTACCTTTGATGGGGTCATATAGGATTATCATTGCGCCCAAACTCAAGCGTCCACCTCCTAGTTGGAGTCGTAAGTCCAGTCGGTTAGAACGAGCTACGGTACCAAGTCAACAAGCAGAGATGGCTTCAGAATCTGAACTTACAGAGATCCGTAAGATCTTGGCAGCCTTTGCCAATGATATCACCAGTATAAAGGGTAAAGTAGAAGTGTTAGAACAGACCTCGGAATCAACAGGCAATCCCTTAAATGATCCAAAAGGAAAGAAAGTAGAAGAGAGACGTCCACATGAAGTCTTCGAACTTGACGGAGATGAAGAATATGTCAATGAAAATCCGATGTTAGCTAACAGAATGTTTCAGTTAGAGTCGACTATGAAAAGTATAAAAGGCATCGATGAAATTGCAGCAGGTATTGAATCTCTGAACCGCATCCCTAGAATCCATCTGCCTGAGAAGTTCGTGATGCTAGAAATGGACAAGTTTAGTGGTATAGGGTGTGCAAAAACACATCTTAAGGTATATGTTACTAACATGCGCACTATGGGGCTCAGTGACGAACATATGACTTTGTTGTTTCAGAGGACTTTATCAGGGTCAGCACTACGTTGGCTAATGTCTCAGGATCCAGTTACTGTGGGCACCTGGGAGAGCATGTCAAAGGCCTTTTGGCATTAGTATAAGTACAGTACCGAGATTGAGACTTCAAAAAGAGATTTGGAGGCGACTAAGCAGAGAAATGGGGAGACATTTACTGATTTCATTGGTCGTTGGAGGGCCAAGGCTGCCCAAATGTGGGATAGAACGTCAGAGAAAGAACAAGTAGCGATTATCCTAAAAAACCTCTCGCAAGGATATGCTAAGCACTTAGTGGCCCAATATCTCCCTACTTTCGAGTCTTTGTTACAAGCCGGAAGCCAACTCGAGGACACATTTGCCTCTAGGATTCTTTCTAACCCCTCGGATAACAAGCTTAAGAAACCCTATGTTTCTAAACCTAGCACCAACCATGTCTACATAGCCAACACATCAGCTACCCCAGCTCAACCCCCAGTCCGAACTAGTAACCAGGCTCACCCAAGTCAACCTCGAACTCCGCGTCAATTTACCAATCTAGGGATGAGTCTCACTGTAGCTTTTCACGAATTGGTGAAAAAAGGGCTTCTTACCCCTATCCAACCCCGACCTCTACCTAATCCCTTACCAGCTGGACACAATTTTAACTTATTCTACGAGTTCCATCAAAACCCTGGCCATCACACGGATCGATGTATTACCCTACGTCATGCCATTCAAAACTCGATTGACAACAAGAAGGTCACAATCCCTAGCCCACCGAATGTCACGACTAATCCACTGCCTACCTATCAACCTCCACCAACTTTGAACATGGTTTCTCACACACCATTGCCATTCGATCCAGTCTCTCTCATCCATCCCATTCAAGTCAAACCGCCTAGTTACCCCCTTGCCGGGATAGCCTTCACTGATGAGGTTTTCACCACAAACTACGAACCATTCGATTTAACCTCAGATGATACGTATTGTTTATCCCCACCTCGATATAGTAGCCCCGCATTCACCAGTTACCTGTTGGCCCAGATGAACTTAAAAAGCCCTGTACCTTTAACAGATGAAGATCCATACGTCCTGACTGAAGAAGATGAGCCTTATCCTCTCTCCTGTGATGAAGTTAGACATATGACTCGAGGGGGAAAAGTTTTTAAGCCACAAGAACTCTGTGTTGATAATCCGGCAGCCTTGGCAAGAAAAGAAAAAGAAGATCCTATCACAGAAAATATTGAAGAAGATAACTCTGTGATCAAGCAACTGAAGAAATCAGGAGCCAGCATCTCAGTCTGGGGTTTACTTATGGCTTCCACTGCCCATAGGGAGGCTGTTCTCAAAGCATTAACTACAGCCCAAGTCTCCCTCGACACTTCTCCAGATCAGCTAGCCAACATAGTAGGGGCGATCTATGTGGAAAATATCTTGTCATTCTCGGACTCCGATCTCCCAAAGGAAGGAGCAAACCACACTAAGCCACTGCACATCACAGTTGACTGTAATGGGATGAGGGTACCTCTGGTATTGATCGATAATGGAAGTGCATTGAATGTTTGCCCTTTGAAGACCGCCACTTGCCTTGGGTTTAAAACTAAAGATCTTAAACCCACTAATCAAGGGGTTAGGGCCTATGATAACACTAAAAGGGACGTACTGGGAATTCTGCACATTCGATTGTCCATGGGCATAGCTGAATTTCTGGTAGAATTTCAGGTCATAGACATCCAGTCCTCCTTAATCTGTTATTAGGAAGACCGTGGCTACACCAAATCAAAGCCATACCTTCCACGCTGCACCAGAAGGTCAAGTTTATCAGAGATGGGCTAGTGATCACTCTCCATGGAGATGCTGAAATCGTAGGGATCATAAATAGTACTGAAGCTAAGGATGAACCGCTGCTTGAGATTCAGCCAGAACAACAGGGAGTAGAGCTCAGTAGGTTCGAGTTTGAGAAAATATGCTCAGTCCAATGGGATCAAGCCATGAAAGAATATTTTCCAATGGAAAATACTTCTAACTCCAATATGGCCAATATATTCAAGAAAATGAGATTTTTCCCTGGTATGGGCTTAGGTCGCAAGCAGCAAGTTGTTAAAGAGGCACCAGTGATTAAAGAGGTCATCGGCACATTCGGGCTAGGATATAAGCCTACTAATGAAGATTGGGCCCAATACTGGAAGACAAAGTGAGACAAGGAAATTACGAAAAGGCGAAGACGCACTACGGATCTCATAAAAATGAAGTCTTATCGTAAGACCCTTAATGGTTATTTCTTGAAGGAAGGAGAAGATTTTTGTTACTGTGGGTTCCCCGAGCCATTCATTGACCACATCACAAGTACTCGTCTGCCAGGGTTTGAGATCTTCTTTGGTATGGATTGGCCTGAAGAGGAAGCAAGCACAGAAGCTGAAGAGAAGAAAATTGAAGACTGGCAGTTCAATCTAGACTCCCTCAACATCGACCAGTTATTCATTGAAGATCACAGTGTCTTGATGTTGACAACTGAGAAGGGGATCCCAAATCCTCAGTCTACAATTAAACCCGCTGTAGGGTGTCTCTCTAGCTATCATGTAATTAGTCCTGTGTTGCATGTCAAGACTGGGTCTATCAGTCCCCTTAGTCCTGTTCAGTCTGACATGCCAGATGAGTCATTTGTTTCTGTTGAGTCAAGTAAGTCCACCATTGCTACTAAGTTAAGTGAGTTTGTCAAGTTGGCAATGAGTCTTGTTACCCCATCTTCTTTTAATGAAATGAAAGAAATTCTTGATTACCCCGAGCGCAATAATAATTTAACTAATAATCTGACTTCGGAGGGAGAATCTTCTGATGAAGAACCTCCCCCTGAAATAATCAAATTACTTGACCAAGAAAATGAACGTCGGGCTCAACCTCCAATGGAGGAAATAGAAGTTATCAATCTCGGAACAAAAGAAAATCCTCAAGAGATTCGGATTGGGATCACATTATCCCCTGATGAACGCAAAGGGATAGTAGACTTGCTCAGAAAGTTCAAAGACGTGTTCGCGTGGTCTTACGAGGATATGCCGGGGATAAGCACAGACATTGTTCAACATCGGATTCTGTTATATCTAGATGCTCGACCCATTAAACAGAAACTTCGACGTATGAAGCCGGAATGGACTCTGAAAATAAAAGAAGAAGTTACGAAGCAGATTAACGCTGGATTCTTAGAAGTAGTAGAATACCCTGAGTGGATTGCCAATGTCGTCCTGGTGCCGAAGAAGGATGGAAAAGTCAGGATGTGTGTGGACTTTAGAGATCTAAACAAAGCAAGCCCGAAGGATAGTTTTCCTTTACCACACATAGACGTTCTAGTAGATAGTACAGCAGGGCACGCTTTATTGTCCTTCATGGATGGTTTTTCGGGGTACAATCAGATAAAAATAGATCCTCGAGATATGCAAAAGACGTCATTTATCACACGGTGGGGAACCTTTTGCTACAAGGTTATGCCTTTTGGTCTGAAGAATGCCGGAGCCACTTATCAAAGAGCAGCCACGACTCTACTACATGACATGATACACAAGGAAGTTGAAGTCTATGTAGACGATATGATAGTCAAGTCCAAAGAACGACTGGGGCATGTTGCTGCTTTTGAAAAATTTCTCATGAGGATTCAAAAGTATAAACTCCGCCTCAACCCGCAGAAATGTGTGTTTGGAGTGACTTCTGGAAAATTGTTAGGATTTGTGGTCAGTCAAAGAGGGGTCGAAGTAGACCCTGTGAAGATTAAAGCTATCCAAGATATGCCACCGCCGGAAACTGAAAAGCAAATTCGAGGTTTTTTAGGCAGAATCCAGTATGTCAGTAGATTCATCGCTCAACTCACCAACGTCTGCGAACCTATTTTCAAGCTTCTCAAGAAGAATGAACCAACAGTTTGGAATGAGCAATGTCAAAAGGCCTTCGACCAAGTCAAGGAGTATCTCTTGAACCCACCTATTTTGGTTCCACCCACACCGGGTGAACCACTTCTTCTTTATCTGTCAGTCACAGAAGAAGCTATGGGATGCATGCTGGCACAGTATGACAAAGATACTCGCAAAGAAAGGGCTATCTACTACATCAGTAAGAAGATGTTAGAGTATGAACGAAAGTATTCAGCCCTGGAAAAAACTTGCTTGGCACTAGTATGGGCTACTCAGAGACTTCGACACTATATGCTATCTCATTCAATTATCTTGTTATCTCGGATGGATCCTCTCAAGTATCTTTTCGAGAAACCGGCACTGACAGGAAGAACCGCACGATGGTTATTTTGTTATCAGAGTTTGACATCACGCACGTTACACAGAAATCCATCAAGGGGAGAGCTGTAGCAGAATACTTGGCAGATCACCCAGTAGCAGAAGGAATAAGGCCTATTGATCAGTTCCCAGATGAGAACATCTTACATGTTGAAGAAGAGCCTCAGAACCAAACATGGCAGTTGTATTTCGATGGAGCCGCCAATCAGAATGGGTATGGAATAGGGGCAGTCCTGTTTTCTCCGGAAGGATGCCACATTCCGATCGCTATTAAGTTAGCCTTCTCTAATACCAATAACACAGCTGAATATGAGGCATGCATCGCTGGACTTGAAGCTGCTTTGAATCTGGGCATTACAGAAATCGAAGTCTTTGGGGATTCAGCCTTGGTCATACACCAGTCATTGGAAGAATGGAAGACTAGGGACGAAAAGCTGAAGCCTTATCATGAATATTTGTTAAACTTAGTGAGTAAGTTTGAAGCTATTCTGTTCCAACACGTGTCAAGGGAAGATAATAGATTTGCTGACTCGTTAGCCACTCTATCTTCAATGATCCATTTACCCCCTGGCATGGAATTGAGGCCGATCACTGTTGAAGTCAAAGACAAACCTGCATATTGTTGTCAGATCAATATTGCTACTCGACTACCCGATGGAAAGCCGTGGTACACAGATATTACAAAGGTGTTGGAAAAACAAGAATTTCCAGAAGAAGCATCGAGGAAGGAACGGCAAACCCTTTTAAGATTAGCATCTCAATTCATCCTGTGCGCAGGAAGTTTGTACAAAAGGTCTTATGATGGGATTCATTTGTCGTGCGTCGATGAAGATCAAGCTGAACAGATAATGGTTGAACTACATTCAGGAGAATGCGGCCCTCACATGAGTGGGAAAATGTTAGCTAAGAAAATTATGAGACAAGGGTACTACTGGCCTACGATGGAAACAGATTGTCATCACATGGTCAAGACCTGCCACAAATGCCAAATACATGCAAATCTCATACATGTGCCACCTTCTCGATTAGTTGGTCTGACTTCACCATGGCCATTCTCAGTTTGGGGAATCGACATTATTGGTAAAATATCGCCTAAAGCATCAAATGGGCATGAATACATTTTAGTTGCTATCGATTATTTTACTAAGTGGGTCGAAGCTGCCTCTTATGCTGTCCTCACTGCATCTCGAGTTGCAAAATTTATCCAAACGAACATCATTAGCCGGTACGGGGTACCTTCGGAACTGATTTCTGACAACGGGTCACATTTCAAAGCTGAGGTTATTACTTTGTGTTCAAAGTTTAAAATCTCACACCACAAATCATCTCCTTACCGCCCTCAAACTAATGGAGCAGTCGAAGCAGCTAATAAGAATCTTAAAACTATCATAAGGAAAATGTGTCAATCACATCGAGATTGGTCTGAAAAACTGTCATTTGCACTATGGGCATATCGAACTTCAATTCGATCCTCTACTGGAGCTACTCCCTACTCCTTAGTGTATGGCATGGAAGCAGTCTTGCCAGTTGAAATGGAAATTCCATCTCTGAGGGTCTTGTTGGAAAGTCAGTTGTCAGAAACAGATTGGGTTCGCCAGCGGTATGAAGAATTGAATTTGATTGAAGAAAAACGACTGAGAGCTTTGTATCACGTGCAAGCTTATCAAAGAAGAGTTGCCCGTGCATTTGATAAAAAGATCAAGGTTCGTCACTTACAAGTCGGGGATTTAGTACTCAAAGAGAATCGGGCACCTATCTTTGACCCTAGAGGGAAGTTCAAACCAAATTGGGGAGGTCCGTACATCATCAAGGAGATACTACCAGGAAAAGCTATCAGGCTTCAAGATCATGATGGAATCGAGTTACCAGAACCAACCAACCTTGACCAAATCAAACGGTACTACATTTAAGGAGGCCATTTTTGGCCGAATCAATTTTCCTACTACCTAATTCTTTATCTCCTTTCTCAACCCCTTTGCAGTTTGTTCAAAAAGAGAAAAATTGTGCCTTTTATTTCTTAGCCTGATCACCTAACCTAGGGGAGGAAAAAATCCGAACTACATTTTGGTCTGATCCCAAAAATTTGGGGTACGTAGGCAACCTGAGAAGTTACTTCAGGCCCGACCACACCAAAATAAAAAAATAGATACCCCGATGAAGAAAAAAAATCTAAAAACAAAAAAATTCAAAAGAATGGGGAAGAAAATTCAAGAAAAAGTTTAAATGAAATGCCACACAAGGGCATTTGGGTTTTTGAGCCTCAAAATTCTTTCTTTTTATGCCTAGTCCCAAGCCTACCTATAAAAGTCCTCCTAAGTACCGTGTGAAAAAGTCAAGGAGGGTAGCAAAGCATGATCAGACAGTAATTCTAGAACTTCAGAGGAGAAGAAAAAGATATAAAAAAAAATAATAATGAAGCCTGCTAAGTTGAAAACCGAAAAGGGCGACTTAGGCAAAAATTAAGGCAAGCTCGCAAAGTTGAAAATCTGAAAGGACAACTTTGGCAACAATCAGAGCCAAGAAAAAAGAAAAAAGCTCGCTAGATTGAAAACCTGAAAAGGCGATCTAGGCAAAAGTTAGAGCAAGCTCGATAGATTGAAAACCTGGAAAGGCGATCTAGGCAAAAGTTAGAGCAATAAAAAAAAAAAGAAGAAAATCCCAAGCTGAGAGCAGTTCGAGCTGAAACATCAGAAATCCGAATAATCAAGTTCAATACTCAGCTTAAACCAGGCATAGATTCAGAAGCCACAAGTATCTTGTCTACGATCGATCTGAAAATTCTTACTTCCCCAAGTGAACCAATGGAGAGAATGGTGAATTCTATGATGAGTCTCAAAAGGAAATATTTTGTTCTCTTGAGCCTGACTCAAAATCTTTAATAAAATTAATCAAAATTAAAAGTTGGATCTTTATTGCGCTTGTGGTAATCAAATATTTCAAACCTTCATACAAGGGGCATTTTTTCTTTTTTCCTCTAGATATGTAATTTCCCCCTTATACTAGGGGCATTTTTTAATGATGTGTTCAATTATTTTCAATGCCATGTTTATTGTCAAACTAGGGACATTTTGTTTTTGAGCAATGTTAATCCTAAAAAAATAATGAGAACTCCAAACTTAAGGTTACCCTCTTGATAGCAGTTTTTCAAAAAACTCTTGAGGTTCAAACTCAGGTTTTAAATTTACAAAACTTTTTTGATAAAACCTTGAGGTTCAAACAAATGCATTCTGAATCTCACATAGGAGATAGGACATCCATTCTGTCCCAAATCTATTCATTCCCAGATTCTACCACTCTTTTCCAGATTCATTTTCAATCGTTTTTCTCCCAGATTTATTTCTTTGTTCTCAGTTTTACTCAGCCAGATGCCGTCGAGGATTTTCTCGGAACTATGCTCAGATGCCGCCAAGGGTTTTCTTGGAATTATGCTCAGATGCCGCCGAGGGTTTTCTCGGAACTATGCTCAGATGCCGCCAAGGGTTTTCTTGGAATTATGCTCAGATGCCGCCGAGGGTTTTCTCGGAACTATGCTCAGATGCCGCCGAGGGTTTTCTCGGAACTATGCTCAGATGCT
This sequence comes from Akebia trifoliata, assembly GCF_017979445.1. Classification (NCBI taxonomy): domain Eukaryota; kingdom Viridiplantae; phylum Streptophyta; class Magnoliopsida; order Ranunculales; family Lardizabalaceae; genus Akebia; species Akebia trifoliata. The sequence goes on from NC_141389.1 coordinate 20,718,911, forward strand.
GTCGAGGGTTTTCTCGGAACTATGCTCAGATGCCGCCAAGGGTTTTCTTGGAATTATGCTCAGTTTATGCTCAGTTTAAATTTACTTCATTTTTGACTCATTTCCAATTCAAACTCTTTGAAATCTATCTCAGATTTTGAGCCCACACACTTGCACAGTTGTTACATCAGTCAAGGAGAATTTTCTAAAATTCAAGAATCTGACACTGCCAGTGAGAGCTCGCGCTCAAGGACCTGACATTTTTCTAGTTCGGGGAGAGTTTTACGCTCAAGGATCCGAACACCCCGACGAATTGCTAAATCAGGCTGCAAAATGAACTGTCACTAGCTTTGGCATTCGGATATCGCACTATCTACCAAAATAGATTTGCTATCTAGTTTGCTTCAACCCTCTGCCAAAGAGGGGCATCTGTAGACACCCCATTTTTGCATCCGCCTGATTAATCAAGTCGTCAACCCGATCGCAAAGGTTCCCAATGATGGATGTCTATTCCAATGCTTTATTTTGTTACCAGATATGTTTCAGAAATCCGGATGAGGTATCTCGAACTAATAAAACTTAGAAACCACGCTACGCTAGGAAAATACTACCCCAGAAACATAGAAATCATCATCATGCAAGCCAAAAAGAAACTTCACGATAAAAATCACTAAAAATGACCAAATTACCAAAATACCCCTAACATCAAAACAACTTTAGAGCCTACATTACGCTTAGGAAAATCCGTTCAAATACATAAAACGACAAATCGAAACCAAATAAATCATTTCGCCAATTTTCACAAAATTTGACAAAATTACGAAAATACCCCTCATAAAATTCACGACCATTTCACATAAAAAATTTCATAAATGACAAAAACCAACATTCCCATTGAATTCCTTACGAAAAACTGATTTCAAAACATCCTGGAACATTGAAAAACGACTTAAAACGTAAAAAATCCTCTCCGAGGGCAAAACGGTAATTTCACAATTTTAATAATTAAAAATTTTGAAATTAATAAATAAATCATTAAATAATGTAAAGTGAAATATTAATAAAATTAATTTTAAAAATGTGAACAAAAAAATCGATCAATCAAGCTTTCAGGCAAAATTGTTGAGGGTTCGCAAGATATTTTTTAAGGACCCCTCCATTTGGGGGTCCAAAGAATTAAAGATATAATAGAGAGGGGTTCTCCAAAAATTTAAAGTCAATCAAGCAAGACTAAAGTCAAGATATTAAAGTCAATCAAATAAAACTAAAGTCAAAATTAAAGTCAATTAAGTAAGACTAAAGTCAAGTATTAAAGTCAATCTCATAAGACTAAAGTCAAAATCCTAAATCAAAACTCTAATCTAAACTAATCAAGTCAATCTCATAAGACTAAAGTCAAAACCCTAAATCAAAACCCTAATCTAAACTAATCAAGTCAATCTCCTAAGACTAAAGTCAAAACCCTAAGTCAAAACCCTAAAGACTAAGTCCATCTCATGAGACCAAAGTCTAAACCCTAATTGAAACCCTAAAAAGAAACCCTAATCAAACCCTAATGCTTCTAAAAACTTTATAAATAGGAGCCTCCACACCCTATTTTCGTATCAAAGAAAAAATCCTAGGAAAAGTAGGTAAAGAAGCCTCCATAGCCTCCCCAAAACCCTAATTTTGGAGCCCCAACTCCTTCCCTAACACCCCTACTCCGATTTTAACCTAAAAAACACCCAAAAACCTCTCAAAAACATTCCAAAAATCCACAACAAATTTGAAGTACTCAGATCCAAGAAGGAGATACCTTACCTCGGAGATCAAGAATCAGATCCGGAGATAGAACGAAGTAAGGAATACGGTACAAGAAGCCATTCTAACCAGATCTGAGGGAATAACACTTTTACAGATCAAAGGTAAATATTTTTTTATTTATTTTTAATCTAGGTTTATCATTAGCAATGTAGATCTATTTGGGATAAGTAGAGACCGGCATTGGCTGGGCAGGGTTGGTGCTTAACACCTTCCAACCCCGTAACATGATCCCCGGATTCAGATTTCTATAGTAGATTAGTTCTTTTTATCCATTGTAGGGTCAATTTGGTTCCTAGACCTTACTAACTAGGTGGCGACTCCCAAACCTCAATGGTCAAAAGCGGATCCGCGCACCCCGCGGATCGAGGGCGCTTTCATTATCGTTTTTGGTTTTTTTGCTGGTAGTGGTCTGATAAGCTGTCGGGGCTGATATGTGATTTTGGGAAGCTAACGCTGATATGTGAAACTCTGCCTAGATTCCAGACATTCGATTCATGGTTTTGCCTTCTTGCTAGTCGAAGCTCTTTTTTCTTGTCATTCATTTCTACAATATCCCTTTTGGTGGGCCTAAACCCTAGACCAAAGTAAGGATCGTGCTTTTTCGCTTCGACTGGTGTAGCTCTCCCTCTTCCTCTCGGTCCCAACTGTTGCCTGGGTCGGTAACCTGCTTTTTTCATGACCCGACCAACCATCAGATTTGTTCTCGATAGCTTTGCCTTTTTCTTCTCTTCCCCCTTTTCCATGTTGTTAACAGTAGCAAATTGGTATGAATGGTACGTTGCTTTATCCTTCGTCATCTCAATGTCGATGAATGGCACGTCCGGAGCTCTTCCCGCCGGGATAAGATTTTCTGCAAGCACTGATATTATTCTCTGTCCCATGATAAATTTTATTCTTTGGTGCAATGAAGATGGTACAGCCCCTGCTATATGGATCCAAGGCCTGCCCAACAGCAAGTTGAAGGTTGTCGGTATTTCCATGACTTCGAATGTTACCTAGAAGGTGTAAGGACCTATTGTGATCGGTAAATCCACTTCTCCCAAGGAATCTCTTCTTGAACTGTCGAAGCCTTGGACAACCTTGTTGTTTGGCTTGACATGTGACCAATCAGCGTTGAGTTTCCGGAAGGTCTCCAACGGACAAACGTTAAGCGCTGAGCCATTATCAATCAGTACCCTGGCAACCATCATGCCCTTGCATATGACCATAATATTTAGTGGCTCGATGTGCCCCGTTCCTTCAGGCACAAATTCATTTTCAATGAAAATAATGGGATTGGGGGCCATGATCTGGCCAACCGTTTGCTCCAACTGTGCCGGCGAATTGGTTACAAGTACGTGTGACTTTCCCAAGACTCTCAACAGTACCTCTTGATGTTCCTCAGATTTTTGTAAGAGACCCAGAATGCTGATCTGAGCAGGCTGTTTGTTGAGTTGGTCCACAATATTATGCTCACTCTTCCGAATAAGCTTAATGAAGTCTGCTGCTTCCTTGTCTGTCACTTTTCCTTCTGTCTTGTCATCTTCATCTATCTTGCCTTTCCCTTTTTCCCTTCTTTTCTTTTCATCATCCATACCTTTTATTGTTTCTTTTACCTCTTCTCTAATGCTTACCCCTTTTTCCGGCAACTTTTGGCACCTTCCTGCCTTTTTCATATGGCCAATGTCAGCCACCATTGCTTTCTTCATGGTCTCAACCCCTGCGGTTATGGTGATGGTGGTCTCGTAGCTCCAAGGAATTGCTTGGTCGGAGCTATAGGGGAATGGTTTAGGTGAGTGGATGGTCATTGGAGGTGGGTCAGGTTTCACACTGAGAATAAAGGGTGGTGGTGATGATTTGGATATGGTGATGATAGGAGGAGTTGCGTGAGGAATTGATGGCATGTATGAAATGGCGAGCAGTGGACGTGAGGGTGAAGTGTATGGTATATGAGGGGGGGGGGGTTGGGTTGATCCCTAAGAAGTTGATAGTGTGTAGGGTATAACAAGAGGAGGTCGGGTCAAATTTTGATGGCTTGGTGGTCTGTAAGGTATAACTAAAGGTGGTCGGGTAGTAGTATTTTGATGAGTGGGGTGGATAGTGAGGTTAGAAAATCTGAGAGGTGGTAATGAGTTTGTTGTGTGGTGGTTGACTGTGTTAACCGCAGGTGCTTTTGATTCCTTTGTTAAGTGGACCTTGATTTTTGCTCCGATAGACGCTATTAAATCTGAGAGGTTGAAGTCGAGTTCTCCACAGATAACATTTACCCTGTGCCCACTCCCCTCTCCATTGTGAGTGGGTAGGGGGTTTTGATTGATATTCTATTGTTGGGGCGGGTTGGCAGGTCCATCCAGGATGAGAGCTTTCTTATCGATCAAATTTTGTATTTGATGTTTGAGCTGCCAGCATTGGTCTGTGGAGTGTCCTGGTGCACCCATGTGAAATTCACATAACAGATTAGGGTTGTACCCTAGCCCTTTGGCAGCCTCAGGGTTTGGCGGACGTTTTACCAAATATTCACCCCTGAGTAAGATTGGCAGTAATTCTGATAGTGTCATGGGCAATCTGGTAAACAATCTATTTACTCTGTTAGGCCATGCTTGCTGATTTTGCCCATACTGTGGTGCCACTGGTGGAGGATTTGCCCTGAACTGGTTTTGAGGTACGGGGTTCCAAACTGGCGGATGCGCCGGAGCCCAAGAAGTTGACAGAGCTTGTGGTCTCAGTGCTGGTGCTAGAATGAAGAGGGGTTGGTTTGGTTGTATATTGTTGACCTGCGTCTCTTCTCTTTTCTTCACTATCGGTACTGGTTTCCTCTAAGAAACGATCCCCACTACTGTCCCTAAGCTTGTAAAATCAAATATCAGACCAGTTCGGATCCCGTCCTCGACTCGGTCTGCAACCTATACCAGATTTGAAAATGTGCCTGTAATGTACCCCACCAGATGAATATAGAAGGCGTGCCCTAGTGTTGAGATAAACGTGGTGTTCATATCTTGTTCGGTCATTGCAGGCCTTACTTGTGAAGTGACTCTCTCCATCTCTGGACATACTCCTTTACTGTTTCCCTATGTTTTCGTGTCATCTTGGCCATGTTATTTCGATCTAGCCCCACATCCGTATTGAATCGGTAATTGTGCCAGAACATTTCTACCAAGTCTTGCCAATTCTTAATGAGGGTGTGGTCCAACCCAGAAAACCATTTGAGTGCCGGCCCCGTCAAATTCCTCTGAAATAACTGCACTAACAACCTGTCATCCTCGCCATACTGGCACATGGATCTACAGTATAACTTTAGATGCGACAGTGGGTACCCTACTCTATTATACTTTTCGAATTCCGGACACTTAAACTTGGCCGGTAGTTGAGCATTGGGGTAGAAACATTGGTCCTTGAACTGAGTTCCCCTCATCGTGTTGAGGCCCTTCATTCTTCTCATCTCTTCCTACAGAGACTCGATTTGTTGAGCCAGTCTTTCATCTGTTGCACTTTTGGCCTCTGTGGCCCTGTACTCACATTCGTCATCAGGAATGACCACAGGAGGTGGTCGATTATGTGGAATATAGAGTAGGGGCCCTTCGTATTCAGGCACTGCAGGCGGCATGGTGGTCTGTGGTCCTTGGGGAGGTTGCTCGGGTAAATCTTGATTTGATCCAGACGCATGTTGTTGTATTGTTTGAGCTTGTATGACGCTAACGTTGGCCAACACAACACTTACTATTTTTTCTTGCCTCTCGATTATTTTCAATAATGCTGCGATTTGTGGATCGATGCTTGTCGTTTCGGCTACCGTGGGTTGTATCGGTTCGGAGGAACTCATGGTGACGGTGGAAGATCTGAGAAAATACGGAGGTTCCTCTGGGTGCTTATATTTCTTTCTTTTGGACACCTTTGGGTATAGAAGACCAACCATTACTATCTTGTTTACAAAAAAAAAAATGCATGACATTTTATTAGGTCGGGTAAAGTTATTTATTTTAAAGTAAACGAGTTTTAAGGAAAAGAGTTCTTCGGTTCGGAGCCAACATTAACTCGAAGTTGGCATCAACACGGGACTGGCAAAATATTTTGAAAAAGAATTACATCAGCCGGAGCTGGTATTGATACGGAGTCGGTAAAAGGATTTCATCAGCACGGAGCTGGTATCGACATTGAGTAGGTAAAAAAGATTTTGAAAAAGAATTACATCAGCCAGAGCTGGCATCGACATGGAGTCGGTATAATTAAAAAGATTTCATCAGCACGGAGCTGGCATCGATATTGAGTCGGTAAAATTTAAAAACGATTACATCAGCACGGAGCTGGCATCGACACGGAGTCGGTTAAAGTTAAAATGATTTTATCAGCACGGAGCTGACATCGACACGGAGTCGGTAAAATATTTTGAAAAAGAAATTTCATCAGCACGGAGCTGGCATCGACATGGAGTCAGTAAAAAAGAAATTTCATCAGCACGGGACTGGCATTGACATGGAGTCGGTAAGACATTTTGAAAAAGAAGACTACATTTTGAATTTTGTACACCAACCCATTAAATAATTCATTTATGCAATAATTATCCACAAAGAAACTAAAAGAAATTTTATTGAACTATTAAAAATTATTTGACAAATAGGATTTTCATTGAATAACAACTTTCAATAACTCTGACTTACATTTTTTTACATGGACGCTTGGATTTGTTTTGATCGTCATCAGGATTGTTAGGACAATTAGGCTTGCTTCTCTTGGTTCTAACGACTAGCTCTTTGAACTCTGCTGGTCCATCTGGATACCCTAAGGTGCGTTTGTTCCAAACCTTCTCAATGAGATGCACTAACTTTTCAGTCAATGGTTCGGGAAAAAAAAATTGTTTGTGTTGAGGTAGTGAAAACTTTATAGGTACTCCGTACTGTTCTGGGATCAAGGCAGGTTGGTAAAAAGATGTCTCCTCCAGTCCAATCAAACGGACATAATAGGATCCTTTGGTACCTAAAACAGGGTAGTCCATCATCCACCAAGGGCATCTCAAACCAATATGACGGGCAAGGCGAGAATCCAACCATTTGCTCCAAGCCTTAACTGAGTTGTGATGCACTAGCATGTTTTTCTTGAAAAAGTTCTCTGGCATATACTCGAGGGTTGAAGGAATGTCCACAATTTTAAGACGATCGCAAAGCCACATATAAAGTAGGTGAGGGCTTCCTTTGAAATCCCTTCCCTCACCATTTTTTATGGCATCCAAACTTGAGAAGGTTTCAGCTAGAATAAGAGGTACAGGATTGGCTTTTCTAGAGAGCTGGGAAGCTATGTCTATGAAAGACTCAGGAACAATTTGAACCTCACTTTTGGAGGTAAGTATGTATTGGGCTAAGATTCCTAAACACAATCGATAGTCTCTAGTGGCTTTCCAAGCTTCTGGTTTTACATTGATAAGATGACTACGAGAGCGGTATGGACTCAATAAGGGTACTAAATCCAATCTCCCGTTACAGACTAAGGCCTTGGCTTCTTCCTTTGAAATGTTTAAGCCTGTGGCGAGGTCACCAGAATATCTATCTTCAATGAAGGCTTGACTAGAGAACCAGAAGTGGATATACCCATGATGCCACAATAGTCTTCATGAGTAAGACACAAGTGCATATGCCCAATGTGGAAGATGTGAAGATAAGGGTTCTAACGCTTAGTCATAACGAGCAAAAGGTTACAATCTATCTCAAACTCATGGAAGTACAGGGTGCCTCTCAACATGAATTTTCCAAAGTTGAATTTCTCTACGGTGTGCATCCCCGTGATGGTTGTTTTGACCAACTAGTTGATTGGATTATTGCTTGCAGCTAGCATCCTGAGTTGACACAAAAGAATAGTTCAGTACATTTCTAAGGTCCATGTAAAATTACTTTTCTTTTGAAAAAATGTTGTTCTTATGGAAAACACCTTCTTGAAAACACTTTTTCCTAGAAAACACTCCTTTTGGAAAACCTACTTTCTGAAAAATATTTTTTTTTGCAAACCACTTTTCTTTTTTGAAAATTTGATTTCCATTTTGATTTAAATGGCCCGGCCTATCATGATTATTGGATCGAGATGGACTGGGTCATTATTGAATTTTTGCACGAAATGGATTCTTTATTGGGTCGGTGCACCCCTTTTAATTTCTGAAAATAAAATTTTGATCCTTGAGGACAATCATAAACTCTGATTTCATCATTCACATTATTCACATACATCAATCATCAGGTGCCATTTAATGAACAACCCGGGAACACCCACGATAAGTTCGAGTCGTGACTTACAGGGAAGGTTTCTAGACTCTAAGCTTACTACGTGCAATGCATTTTTATCTGGCCACCCTTGCCCAAGCACACCCATATACCTCTCAAGCATACTCAATCAGACGGTACGTGGTGACTTGGTTTGATATACCGTATAAGTGATAATCTAAAACTTCAATTCACTTCTCTGAAGCCAAAAACAGCCAGTTTGATCCCCAGTTGAGAGGTGGCGCACGATGCTGAACAAGGACCCACTTAAGTACCTCTCGTCTAGAATAGACGTAGTCTATCCCCCTCGTACAGTAGGGTACAACGGGGCAGGATCTTGCTTAGGCACTGGTTTTGACCAAGAAGTGCAATTGATATACTTGGACTATCTTTTATATACTTACGGGTACGAGTCAAGAGTTGTAGCTTTCATAAATGGTTTTCGCATCCCGCAAGGGGACCGACCACGTACTAGTACTACGTTGGCAATCGGGACATGTGACCGTGCGGCTTACAATAGGACAAATGCTCAGGTTGCTCCAACATGGGTGTATCAATATACCTTTCAGAATCACCCAATCAAACGGTATTGATGCCCCAACTTTATATACCTTACGGTACGTGATTGGAGTTGTGGTTTTCATGAATGACGTCGCATCTCCGAGGAGACCGTGTCACGCACTAGTGCCACATTGGCTATTAGGGACATGCAAGCGTGCAATGCAGTAAAGTAAACGTGCTAGTGGTGTGTGCAAATAGGATAGGGTGTGCCTGGGGCATTTTCCAGGTGAGTGGACCCGTTGACCAGATCAAATCATTTCTACATGGATACCACATAGCTCAAAGAGTACCAAATCTATTACATCCACATTACAATCATGTAGGCACATTAAAATATACCTATAGAGACCATGACTTTTTAGATAATTAGTCAACAAGGATAGCACATTCATGGTTACGCATCAACCAATCGATTTTTTTTTTCAATTTTTTTAACGAATGAACTAATAACAAAAGGACTTCTCTTTTTATTTTTATATTTTTTATGGTCCAATCGATGATCGCTTTGAATTTTCATTTTGATCAATCAAATAGTGGCGAGCAGTACGCCCTGAGTTTGAAAAAAATGATCCGTTTGATCTTTTGAAGCTTTAAAACTTTAAAAAAAAAATTCCAAGCGGAAAGTTTCCAAGACTGATGTAAGGAACAAGCTGAACAAATTTTTTTTTGCTCATTTTGAGGCACATTGCCTCTGGTTTTTGGCTTGAACCAAATTTTTTTTTATGCTCTTTTTTCTTACTCATTTTGTATCCCGACGAGACGTCAAATAGAAATGCTAGCATAAACGATAGTAAACGTGCTCAAAAATCGATTCTGACTTGACAAAATATTGCTGACTTTTTCACATTTGAAAGAAAATTTTGTTCTACCCCAAATCAATATGCACTAATAGCTAATCGGAGATCGGACGAGAAAGTTACAATCAGTTTAAGTTCGACTTTTCATTCGGCCAAAAAAAAAGAAAAACGACTTTTATTTTTTATTTTTTATTTTTTATTTTATTTTATTTTTTTTAATTTTTTATACCCATTTTGAGGCACATTGCCTCTGGTTTTTGGCTTGGGCCAAAGAAAGAAATTTTTTTTTTCATTTTTTTGATGATATGCATGCTTAAAAGGACATATATATCGGATAAATAAAGTAAAAATTGAGTTTTTTATTTTTTTTTCAAGTGAGTAAATAAATTTAAAAAAAACCTACCTAAAAAATAAATACAACAAATACAACAAGTAATGTTGCTTGCAAATAAAAAAATTTTGAAACCTTTCTTTTTTTTTTAAAATGATCGAGTTGACACGAGGGTAGAGCCTTTACTCCCTAGTGGAGTCGCCAAGCTGTAGATACGTGATTTCTTCATTACGATGACCACATCTACTAATGTTAGGAGTCGCCACCATTCATGTTGTAAGTAGGTGTGAATGTCACCCGAGGTGCATTTTTTGAAAAAGTGACATTTTGGCGTTTAGTGACTCTCGATGGATAAGGTACGGATCAAATCTTTGAGATTCGGGGTAAGCGACTCGGTTGGAGAAAAGGGAAGGTGTTAGGCACCCTTTTCTCCCCACTAAATAGTAGTAATCTCAACTCGACTAGATTATTTTGATTGTTTTAAAAAGTGAAAAATAAAGTGTCACGTGTGTGTATTTGTACCCTAAGTAGGGATTTACTTTTGGCTCGATCATAGGATCATCTCATTGAAAGAGATGATCCTAATGGATCATTTACCTTGAGGTCCATTCATCCCAAATCCATTTGAACAAAGTGAAGATGAGGGGGATGATAGAAGAGGGAGGAGGAGAGGGTGTAGAAGAGAAGGGGGTTATTTTTGTTGCACCCACCTTGTATCTTCTTTCTTCTTTTCTTCTTTATCTTTGAGTCTTTGAGTCCTTAGTATTTTAAGAAAATACAACTCTTGTATGGTTGAAGGAGTAGAGAAGAGATGATGAGAGAAATGAGTGTAGTATGTGATTTTTTTGTGTGAGACTTGGGGAGGATTAATGAGAGAGAATTGGTAAGATTTTTCTTAGTGAGAATGGTGATAGTTGTTAGTAGTGAGAGTTGGGGAGAATTTTTGTAGTAAAAGTTGGGGGGAGAATTTTTGTAGTGAAAAGTTGGGGGCTATTTTGGGATGGGTTTTGAGGGTATAGGTTGGTTTTAGATTTTAGGTGATGTGGGATTGATTTTAGGTTAGGGGTAAGGTGAGAAATTGATTTAGGAAAGTGTTGAGGGCTTGTGGGCCTAGGGTATTTGAGGATTTGGGGGCAGATCGGTGGTAGTAGAGAAGGGGTAGGCATCCCAAGTCTCACATTTTTTAATTTAGTAATTTTTTTTGAGATTTTTGAATTTATTGAATTAATCAAAATGTCACGCGTTGACAAATCGGGCTTTTTAGGCCCGTTGGTGAACTTTATCGAAAATTTGGCGTTTTTGGTTTTGGAAGCGGAGCGGTGAATTTTGAGAAAGCGTAAGGTAGTCCGAGTCCTTTTGGTGGACCCCCTAGACCCTTAGGGGGTCTTAAGGGCCTTGATTCGATCAAAATGCCATATTTCGATTGATTTAGGCTTTTACGGGCCGTTGGAAATTTTTATTAAAAAATATGTTTTTTGGCCCCTTTCGAGTATGGGCCCGTTCAAATTGGGGTGTCTACAGTTAGGATTTGAAAAATTATCGTTTTGCCCTCAAAGATGACTTTTACTTTGAGATGTTATTTTTCGATGTTTTGGAATGTTTTGAAATCAGTTTTTCGTAAGGAATTATATGAGAATATCAATTTGTGTCACTTATGAATTTTTGGCATGAAATAATCGTGGACCTTATGAGGGTATTTTCGTAATTTTGTAAAAATTGACAAAATAATTTATTTGGTTTTAATTTGTTCTTTTATGTGTTCGAAAGGGTTTTCTTAAGCATAATGTATGCTCTAGGGATGTTCTGATGTCAAGAGTATTTTGGTAATTGGTCATTTTTTATAATTTTTTCGTAAAACTTCTTTTTGTCTCAAGAATGATGATTTCTATGTTTTGGGTCATATTTTTCTAGCATAGCGAATTTTTTAAGTTTTACTTATTTGAAAAATCTCATCCAGACTTTGGAAACACATCTAATAAAAAATAAAAATATTAAAATATTTATCCATCATTGAGAATCGTCGCAATCGAGTTAACAAGTTGATTAATCAGGTGAGTGCGAAAATGAGATATCTACAAATGCCCCTCTTTGGCAGAGGGTTGAGGTAAACTAAATAGCAATTCTACTTTGGTAGATAGTGCGATATTCGAATGCTAAAGCTACTAACAGTTCATTTTGCAACCTGATTCAGCAATTGTTAGGGTGTTCAGATTTTTGAGGGTTAAACTTTCTCCGAACTAAAAGTTGTCAGGTCCTCGAGCATGAGCTCTCACAGACGGCGTCAGATCCTTGAATTTAAGAAAATTCTTCCTAACCAATACAAATGTAATTAATGTGCACGTGTGTGTAATTGTGTAATGGTGATTTTGAAAAAGACACCTCCATTTTGTGCATTCATGATGAGAAGATAATGAACTTCAAAATGAAAAATTGAATATGATAGATCTGAGTAAGGTTTGAGCAAAATTTGAGTAAAATCTGAGCAAAATCTGAGCATAACTGAGCATAATCTGAGAAAAATCTCAGCGAGATTTGAGCATAATCTGAGAAAAATCTCAACGAGGTTTGAGCATAATCTTAGCAAAATTTGAGAAAAATCTCAACGGGGTCTGAGCATAATCTAATAGAAGAGAAAAAAAATGAATGAATTTGAGAAAGAATGAATAAATCTAAGGAAAAATGAATAAATCTAGGAAAGAATGAATGTCCTAGCTACTATTCTGGGTGAAAGGGTGATGAGCTATTCTCTGGGTAAAACCACATGTGAGATCAGAAATGTTGTTATTTGAACCCAAGGGTTTTTCAAAAATTTTATGAATTTTAAATCCAAATTTTAACTTCCTTTGAACCTCAAGGTTTTTCAAAAAATTGTTATCACGAGGGTAACCTTAAATTTGGGGTTCCTTAGGATTAACATTGATCAAGCATGAGAACAAAATGCCCCTAGTTTGACAGAAAACACTGCATTGGGGATAATTGAACATAGTTTAAAAAAACAAATGCCCCTAGTGTAAATGGGAAAACTACATGCTATAGAAAGTGCCCCTTGTTATGAAGGTTTGAAATATTTGATTACCACAAGTAAAATAAAGATTCAACTTTTAATTTTGACTTTTTATATTAAAGATTTTGAGTTAGGCTCAAGAGAACAAAATATTTTCTTTTGAGATTTATTGTAGAATCCACCCTTCTCCCTCTTGGTTCACTTAGGAAAGTAAAATTTTTTAGATCAATCGTAGATAAGATACTAGTGGCTTCTGAGTTTTTGCCTAGTTTAAGCTGGGTATTGAAACTTGGTCATTCGAACTTTTGATGTTTCGGTTCGAACAACTTTTTTATCTTTTCAACTTAATGAAGTTTTCTGTTGCTCCAACTTTTGCCTAGATTGCTTTTTCAGGTTTTTAATCTAGTGAGTATGCTCTAACTTTTTCTTAGATCACCTTTTCAGATTTTTGATCTAGCGAGCTTACAATTTTTTTATTTTTTTATTTTTTCTTTACTTTGATTGTTGGTCAGGATGTCCTTTCAGATTTTCAACCTTACAAGCTTATCTTAATTTTTGCCTAAGTCACCCTTTCAGATTTTCAACCTAGTAGGCTTTTTTTTTTCTAATTGTTTCTAAGGTCGTCATTTCAGATTTTCAAGCTTACAAGTTTGCCTTAATTTTTGCCTAAGTTACATTTTCGAATTTTCAACCTAGCAAGTCCTATTTATTTTTTCTTTTTCTTCCCTTTTGAACTTCTGGAGTTACCATCTAATTATGTTTTGACTTTTTCGCGTGGTACTTAGGAGGACTTCCATAGGTAAGCTCAGGATTGGGCATAAAAAAAAATAAAGTTTGAGGCTCAAAAACCCGAATGCCTTTTGTGTGTCATTTCTTTTAATTTTGTTTTCTTTGAATTTTCTTCCCTAGTTTGACAATATCTTTTTTTTAGATTTTTTTTCTTTGTGGGAAAATATATATATTTTTTATTTTGATGTGATCAGGTATGAAGTAACTTCTCAAGTTGCCTATGTATCCTAGAATTTTGGGATCAGACCAAAACATAGTTCGAATCATTCCATCCCTTAGGTTAGGTGATCGGGCTGAGAGAAAAAATGCATTTTATTTTTTATTTTTTATTTTTTTAAAAAGACTTCAAAGGAATGAGAAAAGAGATATTGAATTGGGTAACAAGTATTGATTCGACCGAAAATGGCCTCCTTAAATGTAGTACCGTTTGATCTGACTAAGGTTTGTTGATTTTGGTAGTTCAATTCCATCATGATCTTGAAGTCTGATGACTTTTCTAGGGAATATTTATTTGATGATGAAAGGACTTCCCTAATTATATTTGAATTTTCCTCTAGGTTCAAAGATAGGTACTCGATTATCTTTGAGTACCAAATCCCTAACTTGCAAATGATGAGCTTAAACCTTCTTGTCAAATGCGTGGGCGACTTTTCTTTGATAAACTTGCACGTGGTACAGAACTCTAAGTCGTTTTTCTTCGATCAAGTTTAGTTCTTCATACCGATGGTGGACCTAGCTTGTTTCTAACAATTGACTTTCCATAAAGACCTTGAGATATGGGATTTCTATTTCAATTCGTAAGACTGCTCCCATATCATACACTAGAGAGTAGGGAGTAGCTCTAGTGGAAGACTGTATTGATGTACGATATGCCTATATTATGAATGGTAACTTCTTTAACCAATCTCGGTGCGATTGACACATTTTCACGATAATTATTTTGAGACTCTTATTAGCTGCTTCAACCGCTCCATTAGTTTAAAGACGGTAGGGAGATGATTTATGATACCGGATCTTGAACTTTGAACGCAGAGTGATAACCTTGACTTTGAAGTGTAACCCATTATCAGAGATCAATTCCGTTTCAACTGCTCCATTGGTCTGAGGATGGTAAGAAGATGATTTGTGATGCCTGATCTAGAACTTTAAACACAGAGTGATAACCTCGGCTTTGAAGTGTGACCCATTATCAGAGATTAATTCCAAAGGTACTCCGTATTGACTTATGATATTTACTTGGATAAACTTTATAACTTGGGATGCAGTGAGGACAACATTGATACGTTTTATAACATCTTTTTGATCTTAGATATTTTCATTTTATCAGGCGAGTATCTATTCCGTGTTGAACAACACCCAAGCTTATACCCAACATATCCTCATAAGATCATACGAACAAGTCTTTCGAAATTTCTGAGTAAATCCATTATCTCTTCGTATTCCTTTGGGAGATAGATGGTTCCAATGTGAATTTCTTGAGAATTATTTTTTTGTTCTGATATCAATAACTCTTGCTTTCTCGATTAAAAGTTGAGCCTAACATTTATCTTTTTATTTAGGAGAGAAATTTATCCTTGAAGTCAGATTATTAGTTAATTCGTTAATGCGCTCGAGATATTCACAAATTTCTTTTATTCAGATGGGGCGACAAACACCATTGTAGACTCGACAAACTAACTTGACTTACAGAAATAAAAGGGATAAACTTGATTTAAAGAAAACATGACCTTGCTGAATTGATAAAAAAAATTGGACTCGAGCTAACCCAAATGACTCATAAAAACTCAAGACAATTACCTACAATGGGCTTGATTATGGACTATGGACTCGGGACATTGCTTATGACCGGTAAAATTAAGGCACTATAATCTTTAAAGAACAATTGTATTATGTTGATAAATTTTGAGGCCAGTTTTAACGATTCACTTGGTGTTGACATTCATTTTAACTGACTGGAGTAGTGACCTTATCAAGGCGGTAAACGATTGAGTTTAGGTCCAAGAGTAGGTTTTTAGCAATAAAGGTCCTTCTTGATAACATTGATTAAGTTAACCTCTAGATTCAAAGTCTTTAACCGATGAAATATTTTGAGTAAGAAATATTACATGAAGATGATTTGTCGATTGATTAGAAATCTTAGAAAATTTAGAATCATGATTAAGGGTTGTATGATCTTCTAAAAGTAAGATCTAGATTGTCTTAATCAATACATCCCTTATATGATTTTTTTTACTGATCTCGATCTTGTTAAATACAAACTATTCAGTCCATCGAATTAAACTAGCCAATAAGAGTGATTGAGACTATGTACCCATTTAAGTTTGGGCCGATTTGATCCAATGGATCCAAATGTTCTATTTGAATATCTTTATCCAATATTTTAAACCAATTAGTCCAACCGATCCATGTATTAACTCATAGGATTCATTTATAGAGCTAACTAGTTTAACTTGATATTGATCAGCATGTCACTTCAGCTAAGTCTATTGGATTGGATCGGTATTGTAGATTCAATTTGAACAATGTGGACAAGTCCACCCACTTATCTGTTGGTAGGATTAAGTAGAGCAACCTAAAAATACCCATTGTCGATTCGAGTCATGACCTATAGGAAGGTTCCTAGACTCTATATTTATTACGTGCAATGCAATTTATCTAACCACTTTGGCTCAAGTGCATCTATATACCTCTCGAGCGTATTCAATCAGACAGTACGTGGTGACTTGGTTTGATATATCATATAGGTATGAGTCTAGGGTTGTAGTTTTTGAAAATGATTTAGCGTCTCACAAGGGGACCGACCACGTACTAATACTATGTTGACAATTGGGACATGTGACTTTGCGATTTACAATAGGACAAAGGCTCAGGTCACTCCAGTGTGGGTGCGTCGATATATCTATCAGGGTCACCTGATCAAACGTTACTGATACTTCAGTTTTATATATCATAAAGATATGTGACTAGAGTTGTGGTTTTTATGAATGATGTGGCATCTCACAAAGAGATCGGGCCACGCACTAATGCCATGTTAGCTATAAGAGACATGCAAGCGTGTAATGCAACGTAATATAAACATACTAGTAGTGGGTGCAAAATAGGGAGGGGTGTGCCCGGGGCATTTTTTAGATAAATGGGCCTATGGCTAGATCAAACCACTAAACATGGATATTACATAAATATTAACTAGAGTATAAAACCCATTACATAAAAAATATATCTATCGGGATCATGACATATTAAATTGGCAATTAAACAAGGTAATGCAAAAAGAGAACGAAAATGATCAATCAAGATAGCACATACATAACCAACCATTGAAATAGGCATAGAAAACTTTTTTTTTTTAAATTTTATCAAAGATCACTTTGGACGATCCAAAACAACTCGAGATTTCAATAAATATTAAATTGAGGATAAAATGATAGTTGTGGAGATAGGGAGTGATGAATTAAATATATATATATATATATATATATATATATATATATATATATATATATATATATATATATATATATATATATATATATATAAAACTAATTATTAAATAAACCTAAAAACACAATTAAGCATAAAAGAAAGAAGATTTTATTGCCACACCAACTTACACATTTGAACTCAAAAAGATTTAACAAACGTTTTGATGGTGTGCTATATGAAAATTTTGTGTGGTAGTAGAAGTTTAAAAAAACATTCTCTCCTTCACACCATTGTCACAAAGAGGGCAGCGAGTAATTCCCCTTTTTTATTTTTATTTATTTATTTTCATTTTTTTTACATGAACAAAATAAAAAGACTTTTTTTTTATTAAAAGCAAATTGATTTTTGTTTTACCAAGTAAAACCAAAAAAATCCCTTCTTTTATTGATTTGTTTTTTAAAGAATTATTTATTTATATATATACATACATTTTTGTTTAAAAACTAATACTAATTATTTAAAGAAACCTAAAAATACTATCCAATAAAAAAAAGAAAAATTCTACTGCCAGACCAAAATTAAAAAAAATATATTTTTATTTTTATTTTTTTATATGTATATATATACATATATTTTTGTTTAAAAACTAATATTAATTATTTAAAGAAACCTTAAAACACTACCTAATAAAAAAAAAGAAAAATTCTATTGCCACACTAAAATTAAAAAAAAAAGATTTTTTTTAATTTATTAATTTTTTTATATGTATATATATATTTATCTATATACATATATTTTTGTTTAAAAACGACTACTAATTATTTAAAGAAACCTAAAAACACTACCCAATAAAATAAAGAAAAATTCTATTGCCATACAAAAATTTAAAAAAAAAAATCCCATGGCTCCTCATCTCAATCCCCATCATTCCATCCTTAATTTATTATTATTTTTAAAATTTTAAATTTATTTCGGTCACCAAACATAACCCTTGATTAAGACCTTAGAAAAATCACTCGAAAAGAAAATGTCTACAAAAAAACAACCAAACAATTTACAACTATGCCAAAAAAAATTTTAAAAATTAAATAAAAAAGAAAAAAAAATTATGCAAATTTTGCAATGCACCAAGATTTGGGATTTTTCAAGTTTGATCCTCAAACTATCCCTAGTGGAGTCACCACTAAAAGCGCCCTTGATCCCTGAGTGCAAATCTATTTTTTGGTTTTTGGAAGTCACTACCTAGTTTTATGGTCTAAGAATCGAAACATGACTCTAAACAGATAAACAATAATGATCTACGAAAAGAATGGGTCCGGAGATCACGTTATGGGATTGGAAGGTGTTAGATACCAATCTCGCCTGGCAAACACCAGTCTCTACTTTTCTAAAAAAATTTACATTGCAAAAAAATGACCTAAAAAATTAAAATACTTTCTTTACCTGGGTGATTATGACGGTCGATTCCCTTAGAACTAACGGAGAGCATTCCTCATATAAGTCTTTCTATTTTTGTTTCCATCAATAGATCTACTTTCGATCTCCGAGATGAGGTATTCTCCTCCTAAATCTGAATATTTTGTTTTGACTTTTTGAGATTTTTTGAGAATTTCTAGGTGAAAAATAGGGTTTGGGTATTAGGTATGGACTTGGGACTTTAGATTTAGGGTTTTGAGAAATCTTGGGGAGAGTTTTTGACCTCTCTTTCTTGGAATTTTTCTTGACCTATGAATTTAGGTGGTGAAGGCTCATTTTTAAAGAACGTTTTGTGAGATTCGGATTTTGATTAGGTTTCTTCAAGATAAGGTTAAGTTGGTTAATTAAGATTTTGAATCTTACGTAGAATGAAATTTTTATTTTTATTTTTGGAGAATCCCCTAATGAAGGGTTTTTTATTAAATTATATTTTTAATTCTTTGAGACCCCCAGAGGAGGACTTTTTATTAAATATCATGTGGGTCCCACTTAAATAAATGCGCCACCATTTAAAATTTGGCCCGTGAGCTTAATTAATTGATTTTATTTGTTCAAAAAATTTAATTTAATTTATTAAGATTTCACTTTACGTTAATTAATGTTTTAATTCTTAATTTCAGATTTTTGATTTTTAGGGTTTGAAAAATTATCGTTTTGCCCTCAAAGATGACTTTTGCATTGAGATGTTTTTCAATATTTTTGAATGTTTTTAAATCAATTTTTCGTAAGGAATTCAATAAGAATATTGGTTTGTGTCACTTATGGGTTTTTTGTATAAAATAATCGTGGACCTTATAAGGGCATTTTTGTAATTTTGTCGAATTTTGTGAAAATTGACGAAATAATTTATTTGATTTTAATTTGTTGTTTTATGTGTTCGAAAAGATTTTCCTAAGTGTAATGTAAGTTCTCGGGATGTTCTGATGTCAAGGGTATTTTGGTAATTTGATCATTTTTTATTATTTTTCTCGTAAAATTTTTTTTGTCTTAAGAATAATAATTTCTATGTTTTGGGTTATATTTTCCTAGTATAGCGTAGTTTCTAAAGTTTTGCTTGTTTGAAATATCTCATCTAGACTTTGGAAACACATCTAGTAACAAATAAAAACATTGGAATATTCATCCATCATTGGGAATCGTCGCAATCAAATTGACTAGTTGATTAATCAGGCGAGTGCGAAAATAGGATGTCTACACTATGCCTCATCCATGTGCTTGTGTGCCTACTCACACAGATTTTTTTCCCCATTTTCAAAGGAAACATTCTTTCATAGAACTGATCATACTAGGTCGTGAGTCGGATTCTAGAACTTCAACCCCTAATTCATTTCCTCCTATCTCAACATAAGTCATTCCAAGCACTCCTTTTGATGCCTTGTTATACTCACTGGCCCTTGGTAATTCCCACGTATAGCCCGTTGGCTCAAGTCCTAACCACATGTAGTCTCCATACCATGTTACCTTGCTTACACGGCTCGCTACCTTGCCTACACGGCATGCTGCTTTGCCCATACAACTTGTTATCTTGCCCACAAGCTTACTGCATGTGTATTAAGTCTCAGGTTTTCAACTTTCCCTTGTTCAACATTTAAGCGGCTAACAAACCACCCTGACTAGAAGCACCCGACGTCATCATTGACAATTCTTTAAGGTAATTATTCACCTATTTTTCAAACTACCACAATGTTATATCTTTTTCCCATGAAACCTCACTTTCTAGAAATCCTTGCCATTTCACCAAATAATGAGTATGTCTATTCTTCTTGCTTTAACCCTCGATCCTATGGTTTAATATTTTCTTCACAGTCTGGTCAAATTGCTTTTGAATAGTTGGTGGTGCTCACTTTGGTGCCTGGCTTATCTTGTCTACAAGATCTGGATGATAAGGCTTCAAGAAACTTACATGGAATGTTGGACGAATCTTCAGTCTGTCTGGCAGAATCAACCAATAGGCAATCTTGTCTGCACGATTCATTATTTCAAATGGACTATCATACCATGGAATCAGGCCTCTATGAACCATTTTACTTTGAATTTTCTTCCAAATCTGAAGAACGAGTTTCAACATAACTTCATCTCCAACTTGGAACTCTATCGTTTGTCTATCGTAATCTGTCAATTTCTTCATACATTTGATTGCCTTAGTTAAACTATCTCATGCTTCATCTAGCAACTCTTGCTTAGCATGTACATAATGATAGGCGGATAGGCAACAATCCTGAAATTGCTGTATAACTATTTCATGTGGCGTCATCGATTTTTGGCATGTTTTCAACTCGAAGGGACTCATCCCAATAAATGAACTTCGATATAGATTATAGTAAAATTGTGTAATGTCCAACAATGTTACCCAATTTTTTTTGGTTTGCTGTCATGTAGTGTCTTATATATTCTTCTAGCTATGTGTTCACTTTCTCCGCTTGACCATTTGTTTGCGAATGATTATTAGCAGAAAACTTCAACTCGGACCCCAAAAAATCAAATAGAATTGTCTAAAACCTACTAGTAAAACGAGTATCTCAATCATTAATGATGTCTTCCGGTACACCCTAATACTTGACGATATTCTTAAATAACAACTTGATTGCCACATCTACATTACATGTGTGTGGATGCAAGACTGAATGTAACGTACTTGGAAAAAAGATCAACCACTATTAGAACAGATCTCTACCCCTGGACCTTTGACAAATAGGTGATAAAATCCATGGAAATACTCTTTCATGGTTTATTCGATATTAGTAAAGGCTCTAGGAAACCTGTAGATTTCTTCTTCTTTGTTTTATCTTGTTGGCACAGTAAAAAGATTTTTACATATAACTTTACATCTTACTTCATTTTTTGGCCAATAGTAACTTTTAGCCAGCAACGCATGTGTTCTCACCTGACTCAAGTAACCTGCCCATAAGGAATCAGGCATCCCTTTCATTAGTTCCCTTTCCAATTTGCCAGTGTTATGAACATACAAATGACCTCCTTTATAGTAAAAAAAAGCTTCTTCTACCCAAAACCTTTGGGTGATACCATCAACAACTTGCTGCAATAGTTGCATACAAATGGGATCCTTCTTCATTTCTTATCGAATCTTAGGCATGAAGTTTGTCTATATGGTAGTCAGGGCTACCACTATCTCTTTTACTACTTTCCTGCTCAATGTATTAGGTACTAGGTTAAGCCATCCTGACTTATGTACCAACGCCTTCTACCAAAAATTCCTACCATTGAGCTTGCTTAAGTGAGAACTTCTATTGCATAGCAAAGTAAGAATTTGCCACATTATCGGTTTAAATAATAAACTTTGTCCCCAAGAAATAGTGTCTCCACACCCTCAAATAATGTATGACAACAGTCATTTCTTTCTCATATATAAAATAACGTTGTTCTACTTTATTGAACTTGCGACTTTAATTTGTGATGGGATGCCTCTCTTGTATCAGCACACCCCTTAATGCATGATCTAAAACATCCGTGTGAACTTCGAAAGGAAGATTGAAATACGGAAGCCGAAGAACAGGTTTATAAGCTACTATGTGTTTCAACTCATCAAAGGCATCTTGACACCTAGCTATCCATAGCCATGTCTAGTCTTTCTTGAGAAGGTCAGTTAACACTGCAATCTTCTTGAAATAACCAAGAACAAACTTCTGATAATAATTTACGAGCCTAAGGAACGAACGTAACTCAGCTACCTTTGTTGGGGCTGGCCAATCTACAATTGTTTTAACCTTACGTTCATCCTTCTTCATAAATCATTGATTCAAAACATGACCAAGAAATGTGATTTCTTTTTAATAAAACTCATATTTCTCAACTTTTACATAAAACTCAAACTCCTTGAGTTTGACGAAAACATTTCGGAGGTGAGCCACATGCTCCTCCAAGATTTTACTATATACAACAATGTCATCCAAATAAATGACAACAAAACAATCAATATAGTCATGAAAAATATTATTCATTAAGTTACAAAAGGTAGTAGGGGTATTCGTTAATCCGAAAGGCATTACAAGATATTTAAATAAACCATATCTAGTGTTCATAATAGTCTTTGCTTCATCACCCGGGCCTATGCGTACTTGATAGTAGTCAAAATGCAAATCTAGCTTAGTGAAGTATTTTGTTCCCGACAATCGATCAAATAGATCTGCAACCAATGGAACCTTATATTTGTTCTTCACTATTATCTTGTTCAGTGCCCTATAATCCACACATATTCTCATGGATCCATCCTACTTCTTCTGAAATAATATAGGTGCTTCGTAGGATGTCTTAAAGGGCTGGATGTAACTTGCATCAAACAATTTAATTAATTGTCGCCTTAGCCATTTTGTAAGGTGTTAAGACAAGAGGCTTCGAACTCATAATCAACTCGATTTCGTGGTTAATGGTACGTCTTGGAGATAAATGCTTTGATAATTTTGATGGTATAATGACATAAAATCCTTTCAACATTTCTATTGTCGATTCTTCTATTTGTAGCACTCGACTACCTTTGATTTCTATCGTCGTTACTTGATAAATTTCCTATTCCATGCGCATCCCATCCTTGACTTGTATGGCTAATAGCAATCATGTCTTTTTCTTTACTTCCACCACTTTACTTTTTCCCCTATTAACAGTGAGAACAAAGCAAGGTTGTGGACCTCTAGTAATAAAGATCCCCCAAGGTGTGGCAATGAAGTCACATTTGCCTTTGTCTTTACTTTTGGTTTGGTTAATACCGTTCGTGCTGGAATATTTAGTTTGCTTGTACTTAACCAGACTATCTACCGTAGCCATATCAGCGGGTAATACCTTCACTCCTTGTCTCTTGAGTTCGACTTGTGCCCAAGCCTGTAATCTATCAAGAAAATTGAAAAGCTTATCCTTGTCAGACATGTTCTTTATGTCAAACATTAAAGAAGAGAAATGCTTGACATAACCGCAAATCGTGCCCGTATGCCTAGGATTATGAAAAACATCACAAGCCATCTATGCTACGTTGCATGAAAAGAATTGTTCTTTCAATTCCTTCTTCACAAACATCCCACGTCTCAATTTTGGGCATCCCAACTGTTGTGTTTTCGTTGGAACGGGTTTTCCACTATAGTTTTGCGTCTCTTGTTAAGTACATGGTTGTGAGGGTAACTTTCTCATTCTATGGGGTATGAACAACCTTGAAATACTGTTCTATATCCCATAAGAAGTTTTCTAACTCTTTTGCGTTCCAAGCACCACTGAAAGGCTTCGATTCAAGAACCTTAGCTTTTTGTGATGATTCACCACCAATATGTATGAGTCTTATGGCTCTCTTCAAGACAACCAATTCATCTATGAGGGTTTGAAGGTTTTCTCAGAAGATAGAAGTTGGAGAGGCTACATTGGTACTCATATTATCGTATCTGATTTTCCATAATTGTGTAATCTCTTTGAAAGTCTTCTCAAGAGATTCATAACATTCTTCCATGAGAGAAGAAGACAACTTTCCTTCATCATCACTACGAAATCTGTTTGAGAGACCCGTTACCAATGCTTTGAGTTGAGTAACTCTGTCACATACTATTTCCAACGTGTTACCCCCCCCCCCCCTATCACAACAACTTGGCTTTGATACCAATTGTCACGGGGACAATTATAGATTAAATTTTTCCCAATTTAATTTGTGTACTCGCCTTTGTCGGCATTAGTTATTTACTCTAGCCTCAGTCTTATAAATACACAATAATAAAGGCCTCATCAATTTCTTTTATTTTTGCACAATTTCTAGGATTACAAGCTTACACCCATTGTATTTCTATCACAATAGAGGTTGTCCCTGTATAGGGTCCAGCAATCTACAATAACTACCCCAATGTCATCAAATGACATATGTACAACAAAAACAAGAATGACTAACATCAACCTATATGTGTTCTTACTAAATGGGACACATAGTTTAACCATCATTATCTTCATCTCACACAAAGACATCTATCCTTTCTTGAAGTAATTTTCCTAACTTTTTGCTAGATATCACCATCCCATGTGATCTTTGAATAACTATTCCAAAGAATCTCATGATACTACCTATTTCATGACCATATCTCCATATGTGTGCACCACATGTGTTATGTGCAAAGGACTTAACAACCAACTGCTAGGGCAATTCACAAAACCAACTAAACGGCTATAATTGTCATATTTGTTCATGTTACATTCAAGCATGTTGCTATGCGGCTCAATGCCTTGCTTCAACTATGCTCTCGGGTCACCTCGCAGATGTCACCATCTCACTCAGGCGCTTAAGCTGATCATCGCCTATGCATGCCCCTTGTTGTCCATCATGTCCTTCGATACAAGGTACATGTTACATATGCATCATGTACCCACACAAGCTATGCCTCAACTATGTGCCTGTGTGCCTATCTATCTATTCACACGGAGTGTCCCCTCTTTAAAGAGTACATTAAGTCTTTTCCTAATTTTCAGAAGCAAACATCGTTTCATGGAACCAATCATACTAAGTCATGGTTCGGATTTTGAAACTCCAACCCATGATCCATTTCCTCTCATCTCAACATAGGCCGTTCCAAGCACTTCCTTGGATGTCTTGCTGTACTCGTTGGCCCTGGGGATCGCCCATGCGTAGTCCGTTGGCTCAGGCCCTCACCACATGTAGTCTACACACCATGTTGTCTTGCTCACACGGCTAGCTACCTTGCCCACTCAACTTGCTGTCTTGCCCACAAGCTTGTTGACACATGCCATGAAGTCTTAGGTTTTCAACTGTCCCGTGTTTAACATTTAGACGGCTAACAAACATATTTTAAAACCTTTTTTCTTAGTTTTACAATAAATAAAAAGTGGTGAGTTCATCACTAACGAGGGACCATTAAGAGAGAAAGCATTTACTAAATGTCCTGTCAAATTATCCCGCAAAATTAAGGGATTATTTAGAAAGAAAGAAACCCTTTCGTGAGGGTCCTTTAAGTAATTTCTTAAGTATTAAACTCCTATCATATAAGGGTCCGGTGATAGATACAGAGAAGCTTGACAAGAAATGATCACATGCAATACCACAGCAAGCATGTGCGTAGTGTAGGAAATAGGAATAGGATTAGTTTAGTAGTTGTTGTGGGTGAGAGAAAAGTATGCATAAAGCCAACTCTTCCGAGTTCCATGCTTATACGCTTTGGTTGGTAAGACATCACACAACTATATCTTCAATCAATCAATCACATTGTGATTATATACAGTATTAAATGATTCCACAAAAATGGAATCTGGAAACAGACTTGTCAAGCTACCTTGGGTTAGTAAAGCCTATGTATGGCCTATCATACCATAGACTTGGGTTCAATTCCCACCGGCAAGAGAGGAAAAGTATTGGGGAGATGACAACAGTTTTGTCTTTTTCTATGAGTAAACAAATTTCTTTAGTAAATGATTTACACCGAAAATTGGATTCCAATGTTTGATGGCACCAAAAAAACAAAAAAAAATCAAAAAGCAAGTTGGTTTCGTAGATTGTCGAAAAACTTGTCATACCAACTCAAAACTTGGTTGAGGTGTCTCAGCCCCCAAACTTGATGGAATCAACACAACTATATTCACATCTTCACTAAACCATTTAATCAACTCAACTAGAACATGCAGCAAATTAGGTTAGACACTCAAGTAATTCGGCTATATATATAATATTTTCCAAAGAAAGTAGTAAATGTTTTATTAAAATATTAAAATCTATTATTGATAAATTAATAGGGTTGCTATTGCCACACCAATTTTTACTAACGCCCACCAACTATGTACATTTTTTTTTGGTGATTTATATATAAGAATTGGTGTGACTTTAGTAAAAGTTAGTGTAGCAATAGTAGCTCTCATTACCATAATTATATTTGAACCCACTACCTCATACTTGCTTTGCAATGGGTCCAAGAGTCCTTGCGAGTTATCAACTTCACTAGATGGATATCTGTGTTGAGACTTAAGAGTGTTAGAGTTTTAAAACTATGGTTTTCAGTTTTGAGGGATCAAGGTGATCATGAGGAATAATATTAGGTGGGAAAATAATTTTCCCAATAATGGGCTACAAAAACATTTCCCTTCCATGATAGAAAATCATTATAAGTGGAAATTGATTTACATGAAAAATATATAATCATCCACCTAAAAATTGCGTTTTTCAAGAAAAATCATTTTCCATGCTCACATACATACTAAAGTTCAATAGCTGAAAAGATTTGCGATTATAAACAGAGGAGCGGAAAATAGGAAGAGATCCTGCAAATATTAACTATATTTCTTAGGATCAATAAGAATAGCATATAACCACGAAAATCCCATACCATATACACATTCTATTAACAACTAATTTCAACAGAACACATATGAAAGATTTGTGATTGTTTTGCTGCTACCAGAGAAACAATGAGAACATGGAAGCAGAATTACAAAGAAAATTTCCTCAGCACACGTGGACAAATTACCATACTACCTACCATGGGCTGAACTCGATTGATCTGATGTCAACCTCATCAATGCCATCTGAGTGATCCACTGAAGCCCGATGTTCATTATATTTACCATTGTATTGGTACACTTCCAAGTCACCCCAAGGTGTAGTTGCAACTTCGTCCGTCAGGTCAAACCATCTTGGAGTAAACTGATTACCGTTGGCCTCTCGGTTTCTCTTTTCAGCTCTTTGCCTCTCCTCTAGACTGGAAAAAGAAGTAATAGATGCATTAAATAAAAATAAAATAAATAAAAAACTTTTCCAAAATGAAAACTCTTTAACATAGCTTATGGAACTATATGTTTGTTCTCCCCTCATTCAGGCCAGGCATTATTATGATTAGTTAGTTATCTTATCTATATTTTAATGTATTCTAAATGCATTAGTATGCCTATATAAGCACGTACATAATAGTCATGTTTTAATTAGTTGGATACATTAGCAACTTACTCATACTTATTCAAAAAATAAGAAATATAATAACACAGGAATGCAATTTAATAATTTCTTTATTTCAATGTTTAACATATTAAAGTTGTATGTAGTTAACGCAACTTATCATTTTTATTTCCATGCAACAAAACGTTGTTGTTCTTCAATTTCAAACTCTATATGGTTCTTTATTGTATCTTGATGACTTAATGGGGGTGTTTCAATGCCTATTTTATCATTTCTTATAGGGTCAATGAACATTTCTCCAATATTTCTATCATTTCCAAAAATTGTATTAATTTCCACACTAATAAAAATATTTCCATTCCCAGACTAACCGAAATAGACACTGAAATCGAAATTTAACACCTTGGCCTTACGCTTAGGAGGGTCCTTTTAGTGATTATGATTAATATTTAGACTTATTTTTATGTTTTCTTAGTAAGATTTGTGTTTGCATTGTTTGTTTAGTTTAATCTTGGTCTGAGTCTCATCATTATAGATTAGGTATCACCATGGTTTTAAAACTCGTCCGAGACCGAGACGTATCGCCCGAGTTAACTTGGTATCAGAGCCGGACGAGACCAACTCATAAGTCACTTTTTTGACTGAGATTTAATATCTTAAGTTCAATTTTTTGATTTTTTGAACGAGACGTCTCAAACGTATCTGAAAACTCGTCCTAGACGACTCGGTATCGGGCCTGGACGAGATGAGACACAAAACCGAATTTTAAAACCAAGGGTATCACAGTCCTGAATCAGATAACAATGACCCTCTACTTGAAAATGGTAATGGTTCATTATGATGAATGACCAGTGAAGGACCAAGCTTCTGAAATCTAGTTGCTATATGCTAGGATGTACCATTAAGTTCAATATTCATCAAAATTTCCAGAAATGACCATCAAATTCATGATATTTCATGTGCAACATAAAAAACCAATCCAGAACCAAAAGTTTGCAGGGCCATGTTTCATTTCTGCCCCTTACTCACCAATGTTTTTAAAAGAAATGAAAATGAGGAAAGAGAAGCAAAGGAGAAGATACGAACCTGCTCTTTTCAGTACCAGCTTTGGATAGATCACCCTTCTCAAGTGCATATCTATCAGGACGCAAACGGGAATCTGATGCCAACAACTTCCTAGGTGCAGTGTCTGAACTGTTTATTTTATGTGCAAAATATGTGTACTGGAATTTGTCATTCTCAGGAGCATCAGCAACTCTCCAGACCTGTACAACAGTATAGACAAATTAGCTTCCAATGAGCACAGTTCATGATGAATTCTGTTAAATAGCTCAATTAAAAGCTTACATTATACACCTTGGTTATGAAAAAAAAACAGAGAGAACAAAATACAGTAACCAAGGCTTCATTTGTACAGTAGCATCCAACATCATCCTCCATAAAGAATTACATAGTAGCATAATCAAAATGGAGATGGTAGAAAGATTTTGAGGCAATAATATGCAAAGGAAAATTTAGAGATTTGAGTTTGGTCTAGTTACTTAATAGGCAGTGTCTCTTTCCCAAATATGAAGCTTCTACCACTTGAATCATCTATATAATAATAATATTAGTAGTATTTATTTATTTATTTTTCTAGGTAAAGATAATTTATTAATAACAAAAAAAGGGAGGTCGAGATGACCACCTTGAAGGATACAAAATAGAGCAGAAAGAAAAAAAAACAAGGACTACCACCACCCAGAGACCCCCGACACAAAAAACTAACCCCACTTCAAGATTACACACCCTATCCCATCTAACAAGAAAATCTTTAAAGAAAATGCCCCTAAACCCCATAAAAGACTTAAATAAAAAATACAACAAAGCCAATGAAGAAATAATAAAATCCTGTAAAGGCATCTTCTTTTTTTCAAAATGCGTCCATTTCTTTCCATCCATAGGCTCCAACAAAAGACAAAAGGAAGCATAACCCACAACGTCCGTTTATTAGTAGTATTTCAAGGAGAGATTGACTTTTTACAAGGGTTAGTGGATTAGTGGTTCATTGTTAGTGAGGGAAAGAGGATGATCATGGCATCAGAACATAAGTACACAAACATGGAAAGCTGGCACGTTAAAGAAAGATGACGATATCATCAAGATGAAGCTGTGACAAAAGCAAATATTTATCAAACAGCATCATCTAACGTTTTAGCTGTTTCAAATGTAAGCTTCTACTGAACAGGGGAAAGCCCAATAAATCTGAAAGCATTTTATGAGTGTTTATTTGCTGCCTACTCAGCACATCAACTCAAGTAAGGGATTTGCTAGAAAGATGCCTCCTCGGAAATTTTAACAAGTTATATTTTGTGACAGCTTTTCATTAGACCACTCTAGGATTATGGAAGTTTATTCTTACAGTTGAGTGTTTATTCAAATTGTCCCATAGCAGGGAACACAATACAGCCCAATGAATCTGTAAGAGAGAGAGAAACTTGGGAGTATTTATTTGTTGCCTAGTAAACTCTTTTGGGTACAAAAACATACAAGGAGTGATAATAAAATGCATGGAAGTAGGGCTGTGAACATGACAATCTGAGCACAAATTTTGAAGCAATTTCTGTCATAAAACCCAAGTTCAAGGCTCAAAAAGGATCAGGCCCAGAGATTAGGGTTGATTATGGACCCAATAATCAGACCCTAATAAAGGCAATAATTCAAGTACACTTTAGCTCCTCAATCCAATCAGTATAGAAAGGCTATCCTACAACCCCTTAATTATGACTTTTTTTTTATTATTTAAATATGCAATTATGACTTCTTTTTTAATAAGCAAAATCAATTTATTAAAGAAAAGAAAGCGGCCAAGATGACCAACCCAACAAAAGCATAACAAAAAACCCCAGACCCCACATAACATATTATTCAAGATTACAAACCCATCCCCACCTCCCTGAAAAATCATCAAAAAACACTCCCCTAAATTTTCTAAATGCTTTTCACCAGAAAAATAGAAGCCCCAAAAACAATATTACAAGAATTGCAGGGAATGAGCCATCGAAAATCCTATTATTTCTTTTAGCAACCCCCAACAAATAGCGAAAGGAAGAAGAGACAATAAAACCCTATTAGAAAATAAGAAGCCAAACACCCATTGAAGCCAAGAGTGACATAATATCTGAATTGGCCTAGGGAAGCACCCAACCATTCCAAAAAGAGCTAGAAAATGTGACCAAACCCCTTGAGCCAAAGAGCAATGCATAAGAATCTGGTCAACTATCTTCTCATTTCTTTTGCAAAGACAACAAAAATTTTGGCCTGGAAAAGTTCTTTTAATTAACTGATCTATGGTAGGTAACTAGTCCCAAAGTTGTTCACACAAATAACAGAATCTTAAAAGGAACCTCTGTGCCCCATATGTAATGCAAAACGCAACTGATAATGAGAATTACTACAATTTTATTTCTCCAAAAGCAAAATCTTCCTAGTCGAGGAGAATTGATGGGGACATTAAATATTGAAGAGTAGATTTTAATTTTTATTTAGTTTTCTATTTTAGGACTTTAATTTTATTTTTTGGAACTTATTTTGATGTTTTATTAGCCTATGATGTTTGTATAGGTGTTACGGGGTAATTTAATAACTTTATATTGATTTTTTAATGAGTTTTCATAGGCTGAAAATTCAAGGGAATAAAGTTTTCATAGCCTAAGTTGTTTTAAGTTTCATTTACAACCATTGGATCTCCTTATTTTAGTAGGATGGTTGAGAGTAGATTTAGTGTTTAGAAAATACTATAAATACTTGCTTCTTGCTGTAATTTTCTTCAATGATGAATAAAATTGAGATTGGAGCTATGGTATTCCCATTAACGATGTGGTGTGAGGCAATTTTGAAGTAAATCCAATATAACATTATTTTCTTCTAATTTTTATTTTTATTTTTTTTATTCTTTTATTTTTCTTAATTTTCTTTTAGTTCTTTTTTCTTAATTTTCTTGATTCTTGAATCCTTTATCCTTTCTCTTAACCTTGTCGTAATTGCGAGAAAAAAAATATTTTACTTTTGGGTTTACCATATCTTTAGCCCAATCCTAAACCAAATTCCCTAATACCCCTCTATTTTCTTATCTCTCCTCACTGTCCTGCATCAATATGACTGGTTGAAAAAGAACAATTATTATCTTGCCTCAACGAGTGATAAAACCAACTAATAGAAAAACGAACATCTCAAACCCCCACCCACACTCTATAGTCTTCTTGATCAGCCCGAATTTGAACCTGATCAACCGCATCTGTCAATTTGATTTTCACGAGTGTCAAAACAAAAAAGTGTGTAAGAATCTATTTGATTTTCACAAATAAAACATTATTGTAGGTTGCTCACCAGATTTCTGCTAGACGAAACATGTGAAGATTGTTGTGTTTTTTTTCTTTCTTTATTTATTTTTATTAAACAATTGTGGTGTTTCTCTCTTTCCTTTCCTTCTCCTTTTCCTTTTCCTTTTCTCTCGATCGACTCTTATCTTTCTTCCTTTTAAGCCTAAAATACCAATATGAGAATCTTTCCTTTAGTAGAGGCTGATTGATACCTTACAAAGGTTAGTGCATGATGGAATCAAACCAAACAGGGGGAGGAAGAATCCTACACGCTTGCGGTTGCACACTTCTCATGCATCACTTGCTATTCACCTTGCCCTCGCCATATGCACCAATACTTACCATGTATTAAATAATTACAAGAAAGAAACAACCACCAAATTTCGGCATGACTCTTGGCAACCTGGTGGGACCATCTTTAGGAGTTCAGATATGGTTCTAAGTTGCAAATGTAAGAAATGGTTTAAGTCTTTATAGAAATGGCAGGTGGAGCTTGCTCCCCATAACGAGTGAGTCAATGGAATTTTGGATGCAGCTCGAGGAAGTCAAAACCAACGAAGATGAGGACGCCGTTGTTTAACCCTGAATGCTTCAGGTGAGTTCATGGTTGTTTCGGCTTTTGAACGTATGGTTGCCCAAGAAATAAAGAAAAATTGGACCAGTTTGGTGTGGAGTAAATATGTTATTCCCAAGCATTCATTCACTCTAATGTGAAACACAAATCAAGCTAATAGTCAGAAGTTCCAATGAAAATTTTGTAGTTATTTGATTTTCACTTCTTTGGGTCCAGAATTATTTTTTGATCACTTTATTTTTTTTTATTATTATTATTGTTGTTGTTTTATTTTTTGGGAGAGGGGGGGTTTAGTTCTAAATTATTTAGATTTATTATATTATAGTTTTGAGTTGGTTTTTGGTTCTTTTAGGAGTTCGATAAGAGTTCGAGTATTATTTAACGGATCTCTTGAATCTAGGGAGTGACTAAAACATCTCCAAACCTAGTTAATTCGCTGCTCAACAAAGCAACATTGCTTCTTTAATTATTTTTTGCATTGAAATTGAGCTTAGAAACCTATATTGAGTACTTAACTGAAACACTAGATAACAAGTTATATTAAAAAAAAATCGAAAAGAAGAAAAAAAGAATAGAGAAGAAGATCAAGAAAAGGGAGAAGATGAAGATAATGAATTATTACCTTGGAATCACACCAAGAGAAGTAACTCTACCTTGGAATCACACCAAGAAAGAGCTATGGCTTCACAACACATCCCATCTCTGGAAAAACTCGTAAGTCCTCATCAATTGGGCTAGAAGAAGACTCGCCTTCCATTGGAACCTATTGCTAATTTGAATTGCTTTTACTATAGGTTGTGACAACCTTATAACTGTCTTGATTCCTTGTTAAATTCTCTTAATTATCTATGATTGCATGAGTTCATGCTTTATGTTTACTTGGTTTGTTTAAATTAAATATGATCTTAGATTCATCATCCAAAGGCATTCTACATAGTCCTGCATCAAAAGGTGTAACAGGATATTTCAAAACAAGTTCATGCCCCATCAATCCGTCTTAAAGAAACATTGAGGAAGATGTTCAGATCAAATTCTCTCCTAATCCCAAGGTGGAGGACTTCGCTTTCAGTAGGAAATTTTTCGATTCATATTTCACAAGCCATTGATGTTTCATTTTCTTATTCTATCCCCAAGTTTACCAAATGGGAACCTCCACCAATGACATGTTGGCAGCTTAACATGGATGGATCTTATAGAGCCAGCCTAGGAGGTCAAGGGGTCGTTATCAGGGATTCAAGTGGGGAAGCTATTGTTCCTTATGCAGGATGCACATCGGGCTGCTCATTGATATTTAACGAATTTGCAAGCATCAAAACAGGGTTACTGCTTGGCATGCTTGCTATGAAATTCAAGAGTGAGATTATAGAAGCTGCCTCAGATTCTATGAATAAAATCCAATGCTTGAATCACAATGCCCTCATTCCGTGGCAAGTGAAAAGACAAGAAAAGGACATTTGGAGCCTTGAGATGACGTTGGATAAGGTGTCATCATTTTGTGTATAGAAAGAGATCAATAGGGCGGTGGACTTCCTAGCCTACTGCCTTCTTCTTGCCATCCACTCAAGAAGAGGAATTGAATCCTAGGTTTTTCCCTGGTGAGCTATCCTAGACCATAGGGGAAGATGCAAATATATATCCTTGCTATCCTAGACTACGGCACGAGCATCCTCTTTGGGATTAAGGGAGTAAAAGCAGGAAAAAATAAAGTTGAGGGGCATTATTAAAAAAAATTGAGGTTAAAGGGTAAAAGATGAAAAATAATAAAGTGGGTTAAAGGAGCAAAAGAGGAAATATAGTAAAGTTAGAGGGGTGAAGAGGAAAGGCAATTAAGTGGATGAGATGCTTATCCTAGCTGGATGTTTGTCCCCCACAAAACTGGGCCCTCCAGTCATGTTTTATATATATAAATAAAACATCCCATCCAAAAAAAAATTGAAAAAAAAATGTAAGAAGTGTTCATATCAGCAACTGAAGCCTGGATCTATCATAAAAAACATATTATGGAAGTATACGAATCATGCAAATAGCATTGAAACAAAGATATGGCATAAAACTTCATACCTCACTATTACTGAAAGATAAAACACAAATGTTTCAGCAATTAATATTAGCAGAAACACATCATGGAAATAAAACCATAGGAAACATAAGGTAGTAAAAATATACCTTATAAAAGACTTACTTATCCCAGATTTTTGGGATAATGACGTTGAAACAAGACATATAAGCAGCATACTTAAGGAAATCTCAAGTATGCAATATAGAAAACATGATGTCCTACCATCCTAACCATACGTTTGACTGCACCAAGACAACAATAACTAAAGAAAAAGAAACAATAATTAAGGAAAAGAAAGTCAATAATATTAACCTCCTTCAGTTCAGTGCCTGACAGGGGCTCCCCTTCTATATCACATGGTTGATAACTCATTGACTTGTTCCATTTTCCCGTCATCAATATTTTGGGTTCCTCATCAGCATTATATACGTATCCATCCACTTCATAGCGACCAGCCCTGCAAACATTCACAACTTATCTTAAGACACCATGCAAAAGGTAATTTGCAACAATTGAAAGAGAAAAAAGCAGTCAGAATAACTTCTCATTGATACCAAAATCGAAGACAACAGCTTAACTAATCTTTCATCTTTCGATTCTCTGCCCAAATATGGGTATTTGATGCAAGGCAATGTAATCAAGTCATAATTTAGAAGCACTCGCTAGGAGTACAAAACATAACCATCGGATAATGAAATCAAATCACACTAACAGTGCGTGGCGAAAGAAAGAAACAAGACATACCCGAACCAGCCACATGGTTGAAAGCATAGCACAACTTTGTCCCCAGTAGTCATGTTTGTCATGATCATCTCTCCCGCTGAATCAATCCAGGTCCGTCCAAATATAAGGTTGTTAGCTTTAGTGGGAGGGGGCACCAAATCTAGGACTACACCGTCTCTTTTAAGGGTCACACGCGTCCTGCATAACAGATTACAAATACAGACGCATCTTAATATAGAAGCAAATTAAGATGCCCTTGAAATCTCCTAAACTATTATGAAATCTTGCTTGCTTAGCTATACAAAAAGTATTGACTGCTGCAACACTCATAAAAAATAGGCCATAGAATTGAGATACATGCAAGCATAGAAAAAAGCTGATTTCTATAGGAAGATTGTGCAACTAGAAACAAGCTTGACAACTATGTGAATAGGGGTTTAACTCAAAAGCATGTACACAATATATATATGCCCCAAATAAAATCTGAAGATCAATGATACATCCCTTGATACATGAATTTCTAGATGTATAGGAAAAACTATTTCATTTTCTTTCTTTTGGTAGCTAAGACTGGTTCAGGCCGATTGGTACGAATGGTAGGCAAAACATTATAAGAGGAAATATAATCTGAAGTCTATTTTGATTATTAAAAAAAATAACTTTTTTTTGTTACACATTAATCCGAAGTCTATCGTGAGATCTTTCAATTGGGAGTTTTACTGAAGTGCTCTTCCCATCTCCCACTCAAGCTACAAAGGGTTTCAAGGGAATACGTAAACAAACAACTATATCCTTTCTTAGACAAAGTACAGAGCTTCTCATTTGTAGTGTTAGGAATACGTAAAAAGAAGACAGAATTTTGATAAGCTCTAGGTGTGACTATGAAGAATGACTATGTATGTTACTCTAGCAACTAAAGTGGAGGGAATACATAAAAAGAACATCTATATCCTTTCCTAGACAATGTACAGAACTTATCATTTGCAGTGTTATAAATACGTAAAAGAAGTCAGAACTTTGATAAGCTGTAGGCTTGAATGTGAACAACTATATAGGTCTACCTTCCAAGGGGATAGATATCAACTGAGTTTCCCAAAAGTTTGGTCTTTATCTTGGATGTGATATCATAAAAAAAGTGTTCATTTTCAGCATGGCCAGCACCCATCGGGGGATGATGACTCACCTGCAGTGAAGAAAGAATTGCAATAAATCAATGTCAGCCAATTGCATGGGAAAACAAGCACCAGAAAGCAGCATCCATATGTTGATTATCAAACATCAGAGACAAAATTTATTATGGACTTGTCTAAACCTCCATGTAAAAAAAGAAAATTTTGCTAATATTTACAACCAATGGAAAAAACTTTAAAGCAGCCATCCCGCTTTAAAATGTTGGTAGAACCCTCTCCTTTGAATTACACGGGGTGCTTTCAAGGAGGTGTTTTAAATATTAATGAAAAAGTAGGAATTTGAAATAAATACAAAAAGTCATGTGTCTTGCAACGAGGGTTCCTCCAAAATTTTAACGTGGTCTGGCTGCTTCAAAGTCGGACTCTATAACCAATAGCATACAAGAAAACAAAGAGAAGGAAAATCATGTTCCTAATCAACTCACCTGCTCTGCAATGAATCTTATCCCACCATGATTTACCATTTCATAGGTCTCACCAAGTATAGGATTGAAAGGCTTCCAGGCTCGTTGCAAGGCAAAATAGACAGATATTGCCCATGATGCTATAACCAATAACCATGAGTCCCATTATACTAGAAAAAAGTGCACATAAAAAATACATAATCAAATGATAACAACAATAGAAAGCTTACAAGCATACACCATCCGCATATAGGGATCCTCGCATTCATCTGCTAAATCTAACAAGTGGGAGTACTCCATTATCTGTGACAGGCATTATAAGTTTGTATTATTTTTGGTGCAAAAAACCATATATATTATATAACAAAACGTTGCAGATATTCAGTTCAATGTGCAAAAAGTACATACTTCGGCCATTTTCTGAAGATTGGTCATTGGTTCACAAATGAGGACTGGAAGTGTCACCAATGATGTGATATCAGAGCCGATATACTTCTGCATTATCTTCCATTGACTGTCTCGTTCCTGCAAGAAAATAAGAAAGCGATGAAACATATAAAACTATAAATGGAAAATATGCATATATATGCACCTTTTCACTTTAACAATCACACATGAAAAAAAGATTGGTCTGCGTGTAACTACAGAGAAAGTTAATTGTAGAAATTATAACACAATTTTTTTTATATAATTCTTTTTTCCAACATAGCAGATATGCAATTATAAGCTGAAACTAATAAGAGTTAGTGAGGGCATTGCTACTTTGTTTTCACAGAAGATACGACTTTTAACTATAAAATATTTTATTAGCTTGCTAATTATATATCTCAATAGGGAAATATGTCCAATATTTATCCACCTGGAACGCTTAAAAGCTCCAGGGAAGGTTGAGGCTTTTGATGATTGATTTCAAAATGGCCCGCAGATACGCCAATGCATTCTACTTTTAATATCTTTATTTATTTTAAAATTTCCATTACTTCTCACTCCATTGTAGCTGAGTGGTAAAATGGAAAGATAGTAAAATAGAAGGGATATTATTGAAGAGGGGGGGAGGGGGAGAAAGATAGTAAAGTGGGGTAATGTGGACTCCACTCCATAGAAGCTGAGTGGGATGTTTATACCCCACAAAACTGTAGCTAGAGTGGGAGTCACTGTTGTGTTATATATAAGCCTCCTAACAATACAAAAAGCCCAAAAAAATAATTGAATGTGATGAAAAAAAATCTGGATGGGAAGAGAAGGATTGGAAAAATGACATCCAAAAGAGAAAGAAAACAGAGTACCTCCTGCTTCCATCTTCCTCTAAGTGCTTCTGCTTCTGCATCATCTGTGCCTCCGTCTGGATTTACAACTTCCAGCCCTTCATAACCAAGCAACCTGGAAATATAAAGAACATAACTCATGGGTTATTATTGATCAGGTTGTACAGAACATGAAACAAATATGGTCTGATGGTACTATGAACCATGAAAAATATTAACAGGCTAGAGAAATTAGTTTTTATCCTTAGCTGGAACAATATTAGAATTCCTGCACTGTAATAGGTGACATATCCCAAGAAATGAGCATAAATATTCAATGATAATGTAAGGGGTCAGTGGCAATGTGCAGAAAATCAATCAAATATGTGACATCTAAATTCATACCCATGCAAAGTTAACACGCTCAGAACATTGACGATCAAGACATTATTTACAAGTATAGAATGAGCTAAAAATAATCTGTTAGATTATTGGTGTTGCTCCATAAACATAGACTAATAAAACAATCTGTATATTACTATTGCACATGAAGCAATTAGTTATTGCAATATCCCACATCTGATACATATCTGGAAAAGTGAAGTTAGTGACATTAGAAAACCCTTTACATGAAAAACCTATCTTGATGCATTGGTACATAGCTTAAATATCACAAATGTAACTGTAGATTCATGTATCCTCATTAAAACATGAGATCCTAAATAGGCCGGTTTGGTCCCAATAAAAGTCTTTAGAATCCTGATGCTAAAAGGAAAAAGACTGTAGGTACGAAATTGTCACAGGAGAATCAGTAACATAATGATTCTTGAAATAACAGGAAAAGATTCTCAATCGTCATGTTTCAAGTAGGTCCTAGCCATGTAAGACAGAAATTAGGATGCCACACTGCACTATTGTTTATGTCCCTAACTTTGGATTATATCTTTGAAGGTATGTTGGACCAGGGAACATTTACAAGGGCTGGGGGTTCAAGGGTAAGCAGGTCCCCGAAGGGAAACATTTTGGCGTCCATACAACTGACGGGTGTATTTTTGGTAGTAGAAAATGCATTGGAAACCCTAGGCGCTATATATATTTCTCATCTAGAAAACCTTAAAATTGTATTATATTTTTGTGACTCTTCATCAAAAGAAACCATTATCGACACCCGTGGATGTAGGCAATATTGCCAAACCATGTAAATCATATCTCTTGAATGATTGAATATTGTTTATTGTTCTTTCTCTTTTGCATATTGTTTTGTGTGTTCATCATTTGGATCATAGAATATTTGGATGTTCCGCACTACATGCAAACCTTACAGAAAAAAAAGATTTAACCGTCATGACACCACAAGCTACTATTAATTAGCCAATGGTAAATATATCAACCGATACATATCGGTATTGGCTAAGATCGATATGAAACATTAAATCCAAAACGTTGAGGAATGTATCAAATTGTATCGGTCAAAAAAGTATCGATTTTTCTCCTGATCGAAAACATTGCTTTGAGAAGAGATTTTAAACCTTACTTATCATAATTCAACCTAATTCACAATATTTCAAACTAGGATAAATATCCCATTTACAAGATTTTTACTTCTAAAACTAATTAAAAGTGTAGAACAATTTTCTGGAGTTACAAGATTAGTTGAATTTAATGATACAAAACATGAATCTATATCTATAAAATAAAAATAAAAATAAAGATAAAATGCATGATTTCTCTAACAAACGAAAAATAATCTTCTGTTGAAATAATAAAATTAACCAAAACAGATAGAAAATCAGGGTTTCCCTACAAATTCGAAAAATAATACTAAAGATTTCAAATCTACAGCAAAAGAAATCAAGTCATGGAGACAAAAAAAAAAAAAAAAAAAGATCAAATCTTAACGTATTTACGTACCCATTAACAGATTTGTGCATCGCGGTCCCAAAATTCGACAAGCTAGAAGCAATCGAAGAGAAAAAACCACCACCTTGCTTCTGATCATCCGAAGCCATTTGAAAAAAAAAAAAAAACCTAAAAGATTTTGCTACGGAAGCAAAATTGAATTTTGCTGAAACGCGAGTTTCCCCAAAGAGATAACCAAAAACTCCTTATGTGAGATTCGATTCTCCAAAATTTTAATAGAGAAATCGAGAGGAAATGAAAGAACGTGTGTTAGTGGTGTCCAATACGTATGGCGGACGTTTCAATAATGAATTCCGTATTGACCCGATTTCACTTTTATATAAAGAAAGAAGAAAGAGAGACTCCAGGTCCAGGACTAGAACGCGGTAAAGAAAACGCGAACAAGGTCAGGATTAACAATTGGTGGGTCCCACCCATGGTTTCAAATCTTTGAAGCGGCCAGTCCGCTATAAAATCATGACAGGTGTTCGTTCTTCAGTATCTTTTGCATTTTTATTTATGCCCCTCCACGTCTTTTTTTTTTTTATTTTTTTATTTTTTTATTTTCAACTGTGAAATTTCCCTTTTAACCTCTCTTTTTTAATAGAAGATGTATAAAATTACCTAATTGCCATTATTTACAAATCACTATTTTCAACATTTTAGCAAATTGGCTTTGATAATTTAGTTGGTTCTGTCGTTAACAAATTGGCTTTGATTCAAAGAAAGTTGCAATTAACATCTCAATTTTTACTTATTACACTCTAATTTCTTTAATTATTTATTATACCTTAATTAAAGATAATTTCTCAAGAAAATGAGTAATCGGTATTGGAGAATAATCAAAACCAATTTAATGTTATGTATCAAGAATCATCCGATTCATTGGTTATTGATTATTCTCTAATATCAATTGCTTATTTTCTTGAGAAATTGTCTTTAATTAAGGTATGATAAATAATTTAAGAAATTAGAGTGTAATAAGTAAAAAATTGAGATGTTAATTGCAATTCTCTTTGAATCAAGCCAATTTGAAAACGATGGAACCAATTAAACTATCAAGCCAATTTGCTAAAATGGTGATTTATAAATCTTGGGTATTTTAGTAACAATTTCAATATGGGCAATTAGGTAATTTTATATATCATCTATGGAAGATGAGAGTCAAGAGAGGTTAGAAGGGGAATTTCACCGATGAAATTAAAGAAGTCCTTAAACAATTCATCAAGAAAGTAGAGGGGTATAGATAAAAATTCAAAAGATAGTAAAGGACACGTGTCATGATTTTTAAAAGTGGTTCCTTCATAAATGTGAGGCGGGCTGACTGCTTCAAAGTCAGACTCATTTGACGTCTGGTCTGGTTAATGAAATTATAATATTTAATTAATTTATAATATTTTATAATGATATTTACATAAAATTAAGAACCATTAAAACTAAAAAAATATTAAATTAAAAATAATTATTATCAAATAACATTTTATGTCATGTTTTATGATGAATAGGTTTTCGATCGATATTTTATGATAATAATTCATATCCCAATTATAAAATCCAACTGTTAGATTTTGTGGGTTGCTGATGTGATCATCTGTTTTTTTTAACAGAGAGATATTGCTTCAACGTATAAGGAACACGTGCCCATGTCACACATGTGTCGTAGGCACGGGTATCTGCTAGTCTATATATAAAACACAGTTTTACACCCGCTATAAAGATATTTCACGGTGTGAGATTTATTTGAGAAGATTGTAAGATAAAAACACTTCTTAAAACACATAACATTATCTTTTTCACACTATGCTTTCATGCTTTTATAGAATGTAAAAAATGCTTCTCTACTACTTTGTAAGATTTCAAATCATACTAAGGGATGTTATGCCCACATGGATTACTATATTGACAATCCAATACAATAACCTTTTAGATTTCATGTAAAAAACTCATATTCAAAAAACATAAAATTATAAAAATATTTTTTGAGCTTGATGAAAGGTGCTGAAAATAGATGGCTACTGAACTCTTAAAACCTAAAATTCAGATTCAATGCCAAAAATAATTTATTTTTTCAAACTTCTTAGAGTTTTGTCCTTTACAAGCCGTTGGCATCAAATCATGTTTTTGGATCCCAATATGTGAGCTCACGACCCTTAGTAAGATTTGAAATCTTACTCAATTAGTCACATTAGACTATCTCTAGAATAAAATGTGGCACCCTTTGTAGGAGATTCAAGGGCTGTTTGTTTGAGCTTCAGAAGATGGCTTTTTATGCCTTTTTAGCTTTTAAGCCAAAAAAAGTCTGATGAACTATGTTTGTTTGGGTTTTTTTTGGCTCCCACAAATTGCATAAAAAGCTTAAAAGCAGTTCTTAATTAAAATCATCTAAAGAGAGATTTTCTATTTGGTTTTTGCGCAAAGCTAATTAACGAAAACTGTTAAGGTAAAATTATCAAAATACCCTCCCTTTTTATTAGATTTTCCAACGAAAATACAAACCTAAAACACTTTCGTTTTATCCATTTTTTAGCGCAGACGGCATCACTCTCGTTGCAGCTCCCAACTCCTTTCTGTAGTCTCTTCTTCTTCCCCAAAATTACTCATCAACTCAGCCAACTCCTCTTTGTAGCCTTTTCTTCTTCCCCAAAATCATCGTCAACTCTTCTTCCTCTATTTCAATCGAAGACTCGGGTGCAAGAGATAATATCTTCTCTTCCATCTCTCTCAAGCTAATCTCTTACTCAGACAACCTCTTTCCCACTCTCTACAGGCTTTTGAAGCATTATTTGTGCCGTTAAGATTCCTCAAATCAAACAAGGTGAGTTTATTTCACATCACTTTCAAGTTTCAAAAGTTTTTTTTTTCTCTAATTTAAGTTCTGTTCTAGTGATTTAAGAATTTTGATGTTGGTTTTTGGTTGTTTTCCATTGATTATATTTTATGGGATTTTTTTTCTGATTTTTTTGGGATATATGTGTTATGTTAATGGGTATCCACCTTAGTTTTGGATTCATTTTTATTGGAATCGATTACAATGTAATATCTTGGAATGTAGTTAATTGAGAAATCAATAAGAACCAACACTCAGAATCGTTTTCAATCTCAAGGTTCCATCTCATTAAACCCAGACTTTCTTATTTGGGTTTTTTTTTTCTATGAGCAATCTTCAATGTACAGTTATAATTTTCTTATTTGGGGTTCTTACTAAAAGCCTTCGAATTTATTTGATTTTAATATTATTTATTTGGGCAGATCACTCTTCAATTTAGTTATTTATGATTGTTAGAATTTATCAATTTTAATTATGATATTTTTGGATATTGTGTTATGTTAATAAGTATCAACCTTGGTTTTGGATTCTTTTTTTATTGAAATCGATTACAATGTAATCTCTTGGAATGAAGTTGATTGAGAGAAAAATAGTTCTTCAAAACTTACCCAGCATTATCACTGCACATGTGTAGACACCCCATTTTTGCATCTGCCTAATTCGACAATTCGTCACCCGGTTACCGTGAATTCCTAATGATGATCGTAAAGAACTCGAAGGCTTGTGAGTACTGTCCCTGATTCCCTCTATTTCCACTATTTTCACCTCCCCTACTCGTTACGACTCGACATAGAAATTTACGCATGCTTAGGATCGCCATACGTCACACCCGATTTAGCAAGCACGTACGCGTAGGCTCGCCACACAGTTCGATAACCTAGAGATCTCGCCACGCTAAGAAAATACGACTTTGAAACATAGAAATAATCACGTTGAGACTAAAAGAAACCTCACGCCAGAATTCGTAAAAATCCGCAAAAATCCACAAAAATTGATAAAATGACGAAAATACCCCTCGACCTCCGAACTTAACTT
Source organism: Akebia trifoliata (assembly GCF_017979445.1). Classification (NCBI taxonomy): domain Eukaryota; kingdom Viridiplantae; phylum Streptophyta; class Magnoliopsida; order Ranunculales; family Lardizabalaceae; genus Akebia; species Akebia trifoliata. The sequence continues at coordinate 20,762,486 of NC_141389.1, forward strand.
AGAAATCTCGATCCTTAGGAAAATATAATAAAAATTAAAATCAGATAAAAAATTTAACAATTAAACATCTAATTCAAAATTAAATAATTAAAACTTAAAATTAAACAAATAAAATTTAATTCAAAATAAAAATTTTAAATCTAATTCAAATTTAAACAATTAAAATTCAATTCAAAGCTAAACAATCAAAATTTAACATCTAATTCAAAATCAAATAATTAAAACTTAAAATTAAAAAATTAACCTCTAATTTGAAATTAAAACTTAAAATTAAACAATTAACCTTTAATTTGAAATTAAAACTTAAGATTAAAAATTTAAAATCCAATTCAAAATTAAATAATCAAAATCAAATCGAAAATTTAACCATTAAACCAATACAATTTAAAACAAATTTTAATCAAGGTTAGAATCGACCAATCACAACACAGGTTATCATGCTATGAGTAGCGGGGGATCACCCCACCATCATTCTCCCAAAGGAAGGACGCGTAAAGAGAAAAAAAGAAAGAAGAAAAAATTAGAAAGAAGTGAAAAACGAAAAATAAAAGGTGAATTTCTATAAAAAAGAGAACGTTTTCTCTTTAGAGGGACGGCTGTGCTCTATTGGAAAAGAGGTGAAATAATCTCATTGTCTTCTCCATTGGACTGAAAGAGACCTCTCTCTTGGCTCTCTCTCTCTCTCCTTGCTCTTCACGTCCATTGCTCCAGCAGGTATGGATGAATTTTAGTCGGTGGTGAAGTCTGCTGTTCTCCTTTCCATTGCTGCAACACAACCATCATCTCAGTCTCTGTCTCACGTTCTCCATAGCACTCATTACAGTCGGCAACCTCCTCTCTTCATCTCCACCAAACCAGCAACAATCACTTCGCCCTGCTACCCCCATCATCACTGCAACATTCTACTGCTGCCCCACATTTTTTTCCAACAACGTTTCTCCTGTTTTCACCTCCTCCATTACACCCACTACAACGCCTCTGTTCCTCTCCATAGCAGCCACAACATCAGCCCAACTTGTTGCTCTGAAATCCAACACCTCCAACAGCACTCCCAACCTTTTTTATCACGCCCTCTACACCTCTCTAGCATTCTCTCTGTCTTCGGTTCATCTTCGACAACTTCCCCAACAGCATAACCACGTCCCTGTTCCCCTTTCTGCATAGTACCACACCCCAATACAGCCACATTTTTGGCTGAACCTGAGTGCCCCATTGCTTCCTCAGCTTCCTTCTCCACATCTTCAACAGCGCCATCTATTACATTCGCCATCTCCAACGTCATCATTGCAACATCCACAGTGCACACAAGCCATAGAATCTTATCTGAAGGAATCAATCCGACATTCTCGAATCAGTGAGTAAGTCGTTTTTTTTTGTTTAGTTTTCTTGGCGTCCTTTGTGGTATATTGTCGCTTAAGTCACTGTTTTCGTATGATTTTATCACGTTAAAGGCGCATGTCAATGTCGAAGCCGTAATCGTCATGAAATTTGTTTTGTTCTTGGGGGGGGGGGGGAATTTCTTTATACTACACGGCGTTTTGGATAGTCTACAATAAATAGAGATGCATGGGGTTTATGTTTTGTTTGATTTCTTTTTTACATGACAATAGAATTAGGAAAATGTTTTGTTAATATGGATTTCTTTTTTTTTTTTTTTTTCTCATTCACCCATGCATGCCAATAAGTTAGGAAAATTTTTCGATTCTTGATTTTTTATGTAGGTTTCTAGGCATTTTTTTTATTTTGTTATTTTTTTTCCTTGATAGGATTAGAGGCTTCTTCATATTTGCTTTGCATATGGATTGGGTTGGGAGAATGTTTGATTTTTTTTATCTTTATTTCATGCATAATTTTTGTGTTTTATTTGTTTTTTTTAGGTATTGATGGGTTTGTTTTGCATGTCGATAGGTTAGGGGAAACTTTTATTCATTAGTTTTTATGTAGATTTCTAAGTATTTTTATTTTTATTTTTATTGTTTTTATTTTTTTTTATTTTTTGCATGTTTGTAGGATTATAGGTTTTTTTTATCACGATTATTATGATCGAGTTGGATGTGCATGATCTATGATGATGTTCGAGTCTTTGTATTATGTTAAGGTTTTTCCATATGATCAACATAATCCTTGAATTGATAACTACGTATGTTATTGAATGATAACCATTTTGGGAAGATCGAAAATCATGAATGCATGTTTGTTTGATTATTTCGAAGATTGGTTGAATATGAAATTCTTTATTATTATTTTGTTAATTTCCAATTTGAGGATTCATCATAAATTCATAATTCCCTGATTTGGAAACTCCTACTCGTAATCCTATTGGAAAAATTCATATTTGGAATTTTCTGATATAGAAATTGCATAATTGTCTATTTAAGGAAGGAATATATCTATAAATTCCTATTTTAGGAATTTCATATCTCACCAATTTCTAATTTAGATGATTTTGCAATTTTGTATTTAGAAAGTTTATGAATTTAGAAGTTTCTAATTCAAAATTATGATCTTTGAAAATTTTCTATTTTGGGAATATTCCATTTTTTAAGAAATTTCTAATTTGGAAATTCTGCATATATCTCTTGAATTCGGATTTAAGAAATTTTATGTTCCTAATTTGGAAATATTATAAGTCCCAATTTGACAGGTTTCTATTTGTAAGCTTCCTATTCAGAATATTCTCACGATTTTCTATTTTGGACAATTTAAGGAATACTTGCAGGTGGAATTTCTTAATTGATCTTAAATCACGGAGCTAATCAGGACTTTTTCAAACTCTCCCATATTTTATAGAATTCAAAGGATGATCGTGTAATAGTTGGGACAATTTTTAGCCATAGGACTTGTTTGGCAAACCCAACATAAATTGATGATGATGATTGGACTGTGACCTTGACCGTAGTCTCTGTATGTTGACCGTAGGATGATCTTGGATTGTAGTAGAGACCGATCATCTTGATCGGGTGGGTTCGGTGCTTAACACCTTCCGAAACCTTTAATCTGACCCCTTACCTATCTCTTTGATCCGTGGATCGATCCATATCCATTTGGAGTTATTTATGGTTCCTAGACCTAAATTAGGTGGCGACTCCCATTTTTCAAAAGTTCTCCCATTTAATAAATCGGACCCTTGTCCACTATTTAGTGAAGAAGGGTCGAGGCGATTTCAACATGCCTTAGGTATCTATTGCAGCTTGTTTAGTCCATTTCTCATGTTTCTCATCTATTATTACCTATTAATTTTTCCCATTCATAGTAATACTTTATAGTCTGTACTCTGTAGTTGTGGGTTTTTTTTATTTCCTGTTCATTTTTGTAACTGTAACATTGGACATAATGAATATTTTTTTAATTGCTAGATTAGATAATGGCATAGAATATGAGATCACTTCACAATTTAGACAATAAGCTGGGAAAATCTGAAAAGGGAAAATATTGAACTAATAAATAATATCAGAATTTGTATACAATTGTTTGTCAAATTAATAAGATAAAAGTGTGATAATATTACATTAAGGCAGTGGAATAATCAGTCAAAAAAAATAAAAATGCATATTGTCACCATGAGTTTCAACTATAACATATATTCGTACATTTGCAAAAGAAATGAGCCCACTTGATGAAAGTCCATTTATTTTTGATGAATTAACTGTAGTTAGTATATTGTTCATATAATTTCTTTTTCTAAAGCAATATTTTGTGTTACCTTATCATGTTATCTACCTTTCTTCTTATGTTTTCATATAAGTTTCTTCCTATGAATATCTTCTTTTTGTTAGGACTTTTCTGAATTAGTTCATCCATGTCATCTTTTGTATTGGATATGATTTCTCATAATCTAACTTGGAGTTCATGGGGACTATTTATGTTAGCCATCTCCTTTGTTGGTACTAATTTTACATGTAACAGTTAATCACATTTTCTCCTAATATCCACAATTGTGTTCTACTTACACCATTTTCATTTGTAACATCTTCTATGTATCAGATTTTGTAGCCATTTTTTGCTTTGTATTGGTTAACAAGTTAGGTTAATTTTTCTTCTTTTCATTGTATCCACTAGTTTTAAGCTATTTCTTTACTAAAATCCTTTGAATTTATTTGGTTTTGATCTTGTTTATCTGGGCAGATCACTTTTCAATTCAATTATGTATAGTTGTTAGAATTTATCAATTTTAATTATGATTTCTATTCATTAGATTTAGATATTTTGTTTGTGTTTCTTCAATTAAATGATTAGAAACCATTAGTTTAATTTTTCTTTATAAATAGGCATTGCACCTTTATGATTATATATAATCATAATCATGTATTTAATTTATAATAAAGTTCAAGTGTATAATACAAGCGAAATATGAAAAAGGGGTAAGCTTCACATATATAAAGTTATGGGATAATCCATAGTCAATGTCCATAGTCAATGTGTCAATCAATTAATGATTGAAATTAGTCAAGATTACTGTTTTAACTTTGTTTTATCTTATGACATTATTGTGTATTGGATATTCTATCAATTAATGAGGTGAGTTTTATTTGTTTAAACTCACTTCACATACAGAATTTACATAAATAAATGTAAATTTATATAGTTCTTTGTTTTATTAATTTATTGATTATTCCTTATCCATTACTTCTTTTAAAATGAATATTTAAGTTGTCAAATGTCGAGACAAAAAGTAACTGAGCCACAAGAAACAAAATCAAAAATTAATTTTGCAAGATGGACACCCTATCTTCATAAGATTTGAGTTGATATTTGTGTGAAATTGGTTAAGAAGGGAAAAAGACTTGGCACATCATTGAATGTATCGAGGTATTCATCTCTTATAAAGTAATTCTAGATAAGGACAGGGCTTAGTTACACTAAGAAGTAACATAAGAATTACTAGGATAAAAATAAAGTTATGTGGGCTAGATGAATTAAACTATGAGCATATAGTGGCGTGGGTCCCTAGTTACCTGTTGATATTTATCCTGATATTGATGTTGATGTTGATGGTATCCCTACATTTATTGTACCATCACATAGGAGATCTGGAGGTAACCTAGATTTTCAATCCCATTCTAAATGATAAAAAAAAAATTGATCGTTTGATTGAAGTAATTTCATTGAAAACGAGCGTGAGTAGTGCACACTACCTACACAACTTGGTAGCATTAGAGAGTATATTGATTTGTTGGATGCAACAACATAAATCATCCTTAATAGTGATTGTTATCGATTTGCATTAAAATTATTTAGTATGAAGAAGGAGTATATGCAAATTTGATGCATGTTGCGAATCGATGAACTCTGTATTGGGTGATTGGATGACGAGATGGAGGATGCTCGAGTTAATCATTCTAAGTAGTATTTGTGTGATTTTTGATGTGTATGTTAATTGTCATTTTTCATTGATGGTTATGACTATATCCCACCCTATGGTAGTATGTTATTGACAATGCATGTTTATTTTTTTATGCTTTATGTGGATTAAGTAATATGCCTGTTATACGGTGAATGTTAAACATATATATTGTGTTATTTATGCTATTTGAGTGTTATGGTTTGGATTTATATAATTTGTAATTGTGTATTTATATAGACTTATGGATTTAAATGATAATATTTTCATGCACGATGATATGTCCAGTAACGATGGAGTTCATGACGTGAATACTATAGATGATGATCTATCAATAAATATTTTGGTAACAGGGGCTATTGTTGCAATACAACAATACGCTGACACCTTTATCTATAGGGAGTCACATATGAATTATATTTATATTGGAGCAGATTATGTGCGTGACATCATTGATGGATAGGGTAACACATGTAATGATTTATTTAGGATAAAATGACATATTTTCCTAAATTTGTGACATATTAAAAGAGAGAGGTCTGTTAAAAGACGAAAAGAAGATCTCGATTCAAAAATAAGTTGCAATGCTTGTTTATAGTGTGGATCACAATAAAAGATATAGGGTACTGAGGGTCAATTTTAGGCATTCATTGGATATCATTAACAAATATTTTCATGTAGTTCTAAGAGACTTAATTGAAATTTTAAAGTTTTTAATCGTTCCTCATAATCTCAACGAAGTCTCGATGTATATACGAACCAATGTAAAATATTGGTCATATTTCAAGGTATTTTCTCCATGATTTTTCTTTATTTACCATTATTTCTAATAATATCAAGTATAATTATTTATATTTGAAATATATAAATATAAGGACTGTGTTGGGGCGATCGATGAGACATATATTAGTGCACATATCTTGTTTGTTCATCATAATAGATTTCGATGACACAAAGGTATAACACAAAATATTATGATTATTTGTACTTTTTATATGATATTTACACATGTCATAGTTGGATGGGAGGGATCTACTAATAATTATTGTGTGTTCCTCGACACTATTATGAAGTCATAGTTACAATTTCCACATCCTCCTCTAAGTTAATTATTTTAAAGTTAAGAAAAAATATAATATTAAAATGTAATTTCCACATTCTCGTTCTTAATAGGTTGTTTTCTTTTTTTAAGGCAAATATCGACTCTGGATATCTATTGATGGAATGTTATCTTGCACCTTATCAAGGTATAATACATCATTTATAAGATTTTAGAAGAGAGTCGAGGCCAAGAACAGATAAAAAATTGTTTAATTATATGCATTCTTCACTTAAGAATGTCATCGAATGATGTTTTGGAGTTTTGAAGGAAAAATGGTCAATTTTGAAGCAAATGCTATGTTACAAATTCGAAATACAATGAGATATTACATTGGCTTGGATGACACTTCATAATTTCATAAGGAAGGTTGCAATTGCTGATGAAGAATTCTTATGTTTCAAGGAAGAATATATTGTAGAAGAAGAATGTGGTGCACCTAAACATGATAATAATGATGAGCTTGTAGATCGTCAATCTCATATTATAATGGAGAGAATAAGGACTGGAATAACTAATGTATTATACACTTTATCATAGATTTTAAGAGTTTTGATCTATTTTGAATTTGTTCTTAATGAAAATTATATTTCTCTTTTTGTTTAACATTGTAACATTTTTTATTTGATAAAATGTGGTGTGCTTGTAATATCTATGGCATAATATTTTTCTCCTCATTATTCTTATAGCCTAATAATATAATCATTTATTACTCATACGAAGGAAAATAATGCAACAATTTGATTTTGATTATATTGTTAGTAGTAGCATTTTTCTTTCAATGATGGTGAAGTATAATGATTTGTGTATGGGATGTTATGTGGATGTTGGAATGTATATGGGATGTTATGTGGATGTTGGATTGTGTATAGAATTCTAATCTGTATGGGATGTTATGTGAACGTTGGATTGTATGTGAAATGTTTTATAGATATTAGATTGTGTATTATGCAGGTTTTTTTTTTTCAAAAAAATTTCATATGTCCATTTTTAAGAGGAGATGCTGCCGAAATTTTGATAGAATTATAAAATTTATAAATTTTTTTAAAGTAAAATAATTAATTTTATAACTTTTTATTATAATATATATATATAGTGTATTTAGTGTAATTATATATTTATTAAGGTATTCTGGTTATTTTTTATTATAGTGTTAGTAGTAACATTTTTTTTAAAAACATGTTGATATACTTATTATGTGTTTTTTTTAATGTTAATGTGTATGGGATGTTGCATAGATGTTAGATTGTATATTATGTATGTATTTTTTAATCAGAAAAATTTTATATGTCCATTTTTAAGATGAGATGTTGCTGAAATTTTGATAGAATTATAAAATTTATAAATTTATTTAAATTAAAAAAATTATTTTTATAATTTTAATATAAATTTATTATATATATATATCGGGTCCTATTCGACACCTAACCATTTGCCCAACATGTTTTGTCCTACATGGGTTAAAAGTTTTGGAATAGGCTAATTTTTGGTGAGGATGATCTCTATGATGAGGAGATCAGCCTCACCACCATAGAGATCATCCTCACCAAAAATCAGCCCATTCCAAAACTTCTAACCCTATCACAAATGATTTACAAAAATGGACGGTCCACGATTTTTCAAGTTGTAAACATGGGGTTAGAAGTTTTGGAATGGCTGATTTTTGGTGAGGATGATCTTCTAACCGTAGAGATCATCCTCACCAAAAATCAGCCCATTCCAAAACTTCTAACCCATGTAGGACAAAACATGTTGGGCAAATGGTTGGGTGCTGAACATTTCCCATATATATATATTTAGTGTAATTATATATTTATTAAGGTATTCTGATCATTTTTGATGCAATCTGGGTGCATTATCAACATTAAGGGTATTATGGTCATTTTATCAGAATTCAATAATAAAAAGCAGTCAAACGAACATCAATTTCTGGCTTCTGTGCTTCTGTAGCGAACAAGCTTCTGTTGGATATGGCTTTTCAGGCTTTGGGCTTCTACTTCTTTCAGAAGCCGACTTCTACTTCTTCTAGAAGCTAGCTTTTGTAAAGAATAGACTCTCAATTTCTTATCTATCTCTCTCTTTCACACGTGCGCTCACACACACACACACACACACACACACACACACACACACACACACTATAAAAACACCGATTTTTAGAGGCATTTTTTCTAGGTGGTTTTGTGAAGCGCCACCAACTTAGTAGAATCATGGGCGATTTTAGCGGAAGTGCCTCCCTAGACACCAAATCAGTGACGATTCGTAGAAACGCCTCAAATGATATGTAGAAATGCCTCAAACAATGAGAAGCCATCAAATTTTTTTGATAAAAAGCCTCCAAAGAGACGCAAAGGGGGAGATTTTCGCCAATTCGTTGTCAACTTTGGCACCAATTTGTATCTATATTTCACGATTTGATTTTTGGTCGAGATTTTCTCGCGACAACCCTAAAACCCTCAATCTCTTTTTCTTTCTCCTTCAATTCTCACAGTTTGGGTTTGGTTTTTGGGCAAGATTTTCTCACAGCAATCCTAAAACTCTCGATCTCCCTTTCTTCCTCATTCGATTCAAACTATCAAAATCCCCAATCAAATCTTCTCAGTTTCTTTGATTTTGATTCATCTATTTGAGCTCCTCTGGTTTTGAATCCCAATTTAGAACCAATTGAAGAGTTTTTATTTATTTATTTTTTTTTTACAGAGAAATGGGAAGTAAATGGTGGAAACCGAAGGTCGCTCTCAGTTTTAATCTCAGTAGTTCTAAAACTTTAGAGGTGTCGTCTCCATTTGTAGATATCGCTTCTTACTCTACTCCACTTCCTCGATCCTCAAAGGTTTTTTTTTTCTTTCTTTCTTTCCCTTACGTTTTAAATTTTGGGTTCTGTTTCTTTGTTTATAATTCCATTCGATTTTCAATTTTTTTTTTTTCAGAATTTATTGGTAGATCTTTCTAATAGTTTTTTAGTTTTCAGTGAACTAAAAGTATCTCCAATGTTCACATATTAGAGATTGCAATGAGATCCTTTTTTTATTCTTTCTTAATTTGTGTTTCAATGATTTTGTGGGTAAATTTGTATTTGATTTTCTAGAATTTTAGTTTTTTATCCTCTATTAATAATATAAAATTGTAAATAAAATGCCGAGGGACTTTTTTAAACTATTTCTATTGAAATTATATGTATTTCTTTCTTCCATTTCGTCTTTTAATGCAACGTTTCTTGACTAGTCTGGCAATCTTTGTGGGTAAATTTGTATTTTACATTCTGGAATTTTATTTCTTATCCTTTTTTGTATTAAATAAATTTGTATTTTACATTCTGGACATTATTTTATCGAATCAGTGTTTGATTCTCCTTTTTTCCTCTCACACTCTTTGATTTCTCTTTAAATCTTCAAACAACATTAAAGATTACAAGTATTTTTCGGATCCTCGTTGATTTTTCCCTTGTTTTGTTTCTAGGATTTTCAGTTTTAATTATGGATTGGATGTTTTAGTGGTTTGATTATAATATTTGTTTGAACTAGAGCAAATGTGCAACTAAAATCCTTCATTTTATGTGTGTGTGTGTGTGGATTACTCTTTTATGTTCAAACACAAACACCAATCTATTCATTGGGTGATATTCTTGCTCTGAATAATCTTGAATGTTTATTTTCTAAGCCATTTGGACCACAATTGATTCATGGTTATAGTTTGTGTTCGTCGTGTGTGTGCTAAATGCAATCCGAGCTACTCTTGAATATCTATGCATTTGATAATATGTCACTAAAATCTGATTTACCCAACCCTAGACATCAGCATAGAGGAACAATATTTACTAGTAGACTATAAATCAAAATTTACATGGGGGCTGGAGAATGAACAATCTCTGTATCTTTACTAATAAAATTACTAGTTTCTGAAGTGAATCCATCTACATAGTCGAGGACTTCTTTAGAACACTGAAAACATCTCTAACTTTTCAGAAGTTAGCATTACTTAATTTTTTATAATAAATTTTAACTCAATGATTACTTAAACAATTTGTGATTGGTTGGTCAATTGGAATCTGATTCATGAACCCAACCCAATTTTGATAGAACTCCTTATAAATCAATAATTTTCCACTAGTTTCTTTATCGCGTCACCAACATATACAAACCTTCCTATAGAAATTGAGGGGGTTTATGTCATATACTCCACTCAAATATGAATCTGGAATAACTTATTCATTTAATGAAGATGGTGTGTTTTAATGCATGGATGATTAGACTATGATTACCTTTCATCCTCTAAGCCTTAATCTTTCTCTTTTTCGTATAATTCTCTTATGCACGTACGCTTAGGTTCTTTAATTCATCGATTAGGCCTTGCCACTTGGATTTGCTTTTATGCTTAACAATGATGTAATAGGGGATGACTAAAAGGCCAAGCATGGTTATAATTTCTTATGATTTCTCTGACCTCACTTTAGATAACTGTAGGTAGGATCCTCTTGTGATAATGATTTTGGGAATTGTGAACGTTGTCTTATTTCTTGAAGACTTAAACTGCGTCCTTCTTATAGATATGAGAATGTTCACTTTTGAACCTCAATGCTACGTGGTTTGGAGTCGCCACCATTCTTTTTTGTAAATGGGTGTGAATGGACACCCGAATCGATTCTTTTAAAAATCATTTTTTATGGCATTGTAGTGACTCTCAATCATGGAAAAGACATGATCTACCTAAGATCTAAGTAAGAGGATTCGGTTAGAGAATGGGGAAGGTGTTAGGCACCCCATTCTCTCCACATATGATGGTTACCTTTAGATTTAGCCATTTTTTAAAGATTAACATAACAAGTAAAATGCATGAGATGCATGAAGTGGGTGGGTGCACATAGTGTGTATGTACCCTTTTGAAAGAGGATTTAATGTTTGTGTAGATATGAGGAATATCTTATAGGAGAGGATATCTCATAAAGTCATCACCTTTTTACATGAATTAGAATGTTGGTTTAGGATTTTAGAAAAGTTCCATGAATGGAGTTCTCTTTAGATCCACAACCTCAATGCATACATGCTTAGCTAAAAACTTAGTGTTTTAGTCCCATCAAGAAAGTTACACAATTCTTCATCATAGCCAAACATGTGTGATGTGTGTGCATAGTGTACATTATGATGCAGGATATGAGAATGGGTTAAAAAAGGCTTCAACTTCCATCATTTCAACCAAACCGCCTCAAGCATTTCATGCCCAAGGTTGAGGTTCAATCTACTCAGGATGAAGGAGAGTTCTCCATCACATCCTAAAGGTTTCTAAAAAGAAAAATAGAAGGATAGAAGAAGAATATGCAAGTAAAAATAAAAATAAATAAACAACTATTATCCCACCTTGTCCCCTTGGAAGTCTTGAATGAATCTTGAGCTTGAGAAATGAATTTGAGAGTTGAAGGATGTAGTTGAGGGTTGAAAAAGTTGAAGGTTGAAGATGAGAGATGAGAGATGAGTAGAGATTTTGGTAGAGTTTTAGGTTGAGAGATGGGGGCTTGAGAGCATGAATTGTTCTTAGAAAATGAGGGTATTTATAGAGTTTTTGGAGAACTTTTGGGGATAAAGTGGTCCAACCCTAAAAATAAAGAGAATGGACACAAAGTTTAGGTTATTTCTTTTTAAAATTTTCAATTGTATGAGGGCAAAGATGACATTTGTGAAGAAACCCTAAAAACATTCTTTGATCTTTGGTTTTTTGATAAATAGAGGTGAGAGAACCAAAGTACTTTTGGGAGGGTGAATAAGGGAGTAACATATGTAAAGGTGGAGTGGTAGGTAAAAAATAGATTTTGATTCATTTGTAAATAACAAATAAAACAAGGGTGGAAGTATAATTTTTGAAATGGACCAATGAGAGAACAAAAGTACTTTTGGGAGGGTGAATGGGAGCATGACATGTGTAAAGGTGAAGTGGTAGGTGAAAAGTAGATCTTGGTTCATTTGTAAATAACAAATAAAGCAAGGGTGGAAGTATAATTTTGAAATGGACCAATGGGAGAACTCCATGTATGTACTTGAAGATTCCCACCTTTTGAGGGCATAATGGAAAGTTCTCTCACTTTTATGGGTTATTACCAAAGATCAAATAACCTTTTTGATTTGACTAGACCTTTTGAGAAGGGCATTATTGAGTTTTTACAAAAGAAAAGTTGACCTTCTAATTAGATGATGCATTGGGTATTGGGTGCTTATGAGGTATCAACATGTGTCATCTTGTGAAGGGGTGAGAGAATGGACTTGGAGTGGGCTTGGTGTTGGGCTTGGGTTTGGGTTAAGATATAAACTTGGGTTTGGACTTAGAATGGATTTGACTTTGGATTTAGAATATGGACTTGGGTTTTGGACTTGTGTTAGGTTGGAGGAGGAAATGGACTTTGGTTATGGTATGGGTGATGGAGCGGTGAACGGAGAATGGTTACGGGTTAGGGACAAGGTTGAGCATGCAAACTATATGACATGATGTGTGTATGCATGTATGCATGAATAATGATGCCAAGTGGCAATGTGGGTCCGTCAAAGAGCTTGAATTCTAAATCAGAATCAATTCAAGAAAATTTGGATCTTCCTAACGGGTTCGTGCAAATTGGGGTGTCTACACTTCCATTTGTTATAGTTTCTCATCTTCTCATAGCAATGCAATGGTTTTACTTATCAAAAAAAAAAAAAAACAATGCAATGGTTTTATTGCGTGAATTGAAATTGCTTTTTTGAACTCTTAATTCTATTATTTTACAATTAGTTTTGCTTAGTGCATAGGCCTACATAGTGTTGAATACCTTTCTTCATTTTTTTTTCTATTTGATTTCTTATGGTAATGGAATATAGTAGTATTTTAATATCCATATTTGTGAACGATATTTTCATTTCCTTAATTTTAGTCAACAGAAATCACTCAAGGTGAAGTTGATATTTTCTTTTAATGATTCTATCATAATAACACCATGTTTTTTGTACTAACATCCTCTATCTAACCTTTATTAACATTTTGGGTTTCTTGATCTTGAGGTTTTCAGGATGTAGTCACTGAGCATGAATTTGAGAAGAGACTTTTGGCTGATATTATTCCACCAAATGACATTGGAGTTATTTTTGACAACATTGGAGCCTTAGAAAATGTAAAAGACACATTGAAGGAATTGGTGATGCTTCCTCTACAAAGGATAGAACTGTTTTGCAAAGGACAGCTGACAAAGGTCTAATTTTTTTTTTACCCTTTCCCGAGTGAATTGCATGATACGGTGGAATCTGGTCGTCCAAAATATTCATGGAATTGAAGTAGTTCTTCTCGTTAATTTTTTATTAATTTATTTTAAATTTATAATAATTATTATTATTATTAGTTTTTAATAGTCAAATGATGTCCTCTTATCTAGCCTTGCAAGGGAATACTGCTCTTTGGTCCTCATGGTAGAGGGAAAACCATGCTTGCAAAAGCTGTTGCAACTGAGGCAGTTGCAAACTTTATCAACATATCAATGCCAAGCATTACTTCGAAGGTATTGCTACACATATAAGTGGTAACTGTTTCAATATTATTCTCTTGTGAGATTCATCTTGAATCTAACATAGGACCTCATGTTGGTTACAGTGGTTTGGTGAGGGAGAAAAGTATGTCAAACTGGTTTCTCACTAGCAAGTAAAATTGCTCCTAGAATTGTTTTTGTTGATGAGGTTAGTTGAAAATAGTGACACCTTCATTTTCTTCTTTACCTAGATGGCTTTTAAGCATACATATATTTGTTAGAGTCGTGTTGAATTGTAAAATAGTGTTGTTTAGGATCCACATTGAATTGAGAGTAACATCATTGGATCATAGATTCAAAAAGATGTTTGTTTACTAATTTAAAAAAAAATATGACATGTTGTAATAGCTAAAAAATTGCAGGAATATCCTATAAATTAAAATGTATTATAGAAGTCTAATTATTCCACAAAGTACGATATCCATAAGTACATGCTACACTCGTAGACCGTGATCACAATGAATCAATCATTACATAGATGCACAAACACAACAAATAAGTTGCCAACACCAAAAATTAGGAAGAAGGCATATTTATTAGTAGAAAGAATCATTACCACCTTTCTAAGTGAACACTACAAGAACCAAGATTTTTCCCAAAGGATGTGCATTGCGCACCTTGGGATATGCTTGAAAAGGAACACGTGCATTACTCCCTAAAGTGCATAAACGAAGGTCTTTTATCCCAAGAATCAGAATCAAAATCAAATGCCATGAAATATTTCATCAAATTAAACAAGTTTTCGTCTCTTATCAATGGTCTTCATTCTCAATATTTTAGATTATGTGCATTGACATGCATTTATTGTCATTCCATAGCTAAAAGTATTCTGAGGTAGAATTTGAAATCATATGCATTAAGGTTTGGTTTGAGTTGTAGTGTTTAATATCACTGCTTCCATATTTCTTTCTAAATTAATTAATCATTTATTATTCATACTTTACCTTTCGTGGTAGTATTAATTCTTTCTATGGCCAATTTCCTAGTGTAGTACATTTCTAGTTATCTTTGTTTCCGTGGGTTCTTTGCTAAGTTGACAACATTTTGAGATGACATGAAAATCCAAAAGAACATGAAGCCATGCGTAAAATGAAAAAAGAGTTCATGGTAAATTGGGATGGCTTGCGTACAAAGGATAAAGAATGTGTATTGGTACTTAGATATTACAAGATTTCTATTATAATTTCACTTTTAAGTGCCCTTCATAATGAAAATTTCTCATTTAATTGCTTATCCTTGTAGGTTGATAGCAAATTTGCCAGATGTCCAAAATAGAGAAAAAATTCTAAGAGTCATATTGGCCAAAGAAGAGATGGCACCTGATGTTGACTTGGAAGCAATTGCAAACATGACTGATGGATATTCCGGAAGTGACTTAAAGGTTACATAATTTTAGTTCAATCCAATCAGCAATTCCAATGTTGGAATCTTTTTTTAATTTGGCATGCTTTGCTGCACGTATTGAGTTTTTAATTTATCTTTCTGTTTCAGAATCTTTGTGTTACTGCGGCACACTGTCCCATAAGAGAAATTCTGGAAAAGGAAAAGAAGGTAAGTATCGTGTCGTCAGTCTTAGAGAAAGTCTCTAGTTTGTGCTCCCATTCTGAATTATGTGGACAACTATTATGTTTTGTTTTTTCTTTAGCAATGCCTACATCAATACTTCAGTTTGAATGTTGGCATGATTTATTGGGGTTTTGTACCAAATATATGTTTATATGCATTTGCGTTTGATTCAATTGAATTTGTTAGCATCATTAATTCAATATTCTTTGCTGGTGTTGATTGAAAATATCGATATTGTTTGTTGATGCCTTTAATGCCTATCTGACAATCTGAAATTTATGTTGGTCCAACTTTCAAGAGAAAAGTTTGGCATTAGCAGAGAACAGATCGTTACCTCCTTTGCATGGCTGTGCGGGCATCCGTTCTCTAGGCATGGAGGTTTTTTATATGCACATGAGTAGGCATCATCTTATGCTTCTCCAAAAGCAAAATTGCGGATGTGAATTGCTTTTTGCCTCTTTGAGTTTATCGACTCCTTCCAATTCAGGAGATTTCTATATACTTTGGTTTTTTTGTCTACTTGGATTCAGCGTATTCTTTTGACAATTAAACCAATGAAGTAGTAACACATGTCATGATACATGTTCACGATATGATTCAGCCTAATTACCTTAAAGATAATTTTTGTGACAAAATAAAGGGGCATACGGTTTTATTGTTTTTGTTGTTGGTGGTTAGTGACTTGATGTATGTAACATTAGCTTTATTTATTTTTAACCTTGGGTGATAACTGCACTCATGTTGTTTCATGAAAGTCTCTTGCTGTGCAACCCATCGAGGTGGGTGCTGGAATTTATGGTAACATGGTATGGGTTGAGAACATAAATAAAAGCACAACTATGAAAAAAATCTAACAAATGTGATCATGGGGGATGGGAAGTAATTTTATTCGTTTTACTTCAAATAACCTTGATAATAATAAAGAATATATATATAAATGTGAAAGCATTATGGCCTTCACCTAAAACATCTCCTTTTAAAATTCCCTTGGGATCAAGGCGTACGTGGCATGTGTTGAAGTGAGGGAGGAGGGTTTCAATCCTAAAACATCTCCTTTTAAAATTCCCTTGGGATCATGGCGTACATGGCATGTGTTGAGGTGTGGGAGAAGGGTTTCAATCATCCACCCTTGGTGCATTGCACATGCCAACACCTACCAGTAATTATTAAAAGTTGAATAATGCTGAAGTGACTTCAAATATTGATTTCATATTGCACTTTGCTGACTAGGAGGTGTTTGTGAACTATAAATGCTTTCCATCGAGATATGAGTGAAAGGCATCTATGGCTCTGGTTGGCAAGGTTGTGCAAGGGCTTAGCCCAAGTCCAAGCTAGATTTTGATCGAGCTATTAATCAGAAATTAATAGAACATATATTGTATCTTAGTTTTGAAGCATCGATTGAATGATACATAGTGATACATTTTTGCTCCCTTTTAATGGTGGAGATGGTTTGTGTTCCACATATTATATTATGTAATATTATAATTATCTTTATTTATTCAATCTGGAAAATTTACTGATACCTAATAAGCCATGCATGATGGGCATCAACGAAGCTGGAAGAGGACCTATTTTAGGTAATAGTTAGGTATTAACAGAGCAAGATCCAATCTTTAATAGTTAGGTATGTATGTTTGTGTTTCTGATTTTTTCACTTGTTTCAGGTCCCATGGTTTATGGATGCTTGTATTGCTCTCTCTCCTATCAGACCACTATTTCTTCCTTGAAATTTGCAGGTAAAAGGGCTTCATTTTTTTCTTTCTTTCACTCCTTCTACTTTGATTCGATATGCGTATTGTGCATTTAGTGATTTTATCTATCTTATAAACATGGCTTATCGATTCAGTGGAATGCATTTTAAATTCTTGAACTTTTTATGATTCATATGATAGGTTGGATTGAAATTAGAAAATTATTGGGTGATATTGTTAGATCTTGCTTTTATTTATGTTTTTCTGATAACATTACCTCTTTATCTGCACTCATGTTGTTTCATGAAAGTCTCTTGCTGTGCAACCCTTCGAGGTGGGTGCGGGAATTTATGGTAACATGGTATGGGTTGAGAACAATTGTAAAATTGTTTCTTTTAGTATGTCAGATTTAGCAAATTTGTTCCCAACTCCCTTCTTGTTTATATTTCTTTTCATTTATGGGATTTCTTTCCATGTACATTTCTGTTGTTTCAATTACTCTTTAGAACTCAGGGTCAAATGTTTATACGATCTAATCTGCTCTTCACACGTCTTTTTAGAAAATCAAATGTGCTGTATAAATATTGCAACTCACTCAAGAAGGAAATTTGATCTTACGAGACGTCGATGGTATTTTTGTTTGGTCTACAAACACAACTGGTAAATCTGTTATAGGCCTAAACATGAATGAAATAGGAAATCTCGTGCTCTTCGATAGAAACAATGGTACTGTAATATCATTGTTTACCCTCAAATCATTGCTACAAGACTACACTATAGTCAAAATATTAGTTGCTGCACCTGCACCCTCATCCTTCCTTATGTGTTGCTGCAATGTTGCTGCCAGCACACACATTAAAGCTTACTTCAAGGTTTTTGCCTTGGAGGATTAGTTTGACAGAAGAGAGAGGACCCTTCCATGACAGTTGAGCAACAAGAGACCTTTTGTTTTTCTTGTTTTTTGGAGAAATTTCAAGTTGGGAATAGGGGAAAGAGTGTTGGAATGGTTAAGGAGATTGGAATGGTTCACACCATTTTTAGTTGCTCTCTCAAATCTTCCCCAAAACCCAATATCTTAATAATGAAAAAATCCCAGAGTTCTTGATGTTGGATCCAATTAGTTTTGAGTTGACTAAACTTTAATCGAATCGTATTTGGTTCAAAAATTCACTAATCCGATCAGATCTGTAACATATGGCAAAAATTTCAGATTGGTATTGATCAATGTCAACTCTAACCTAACGGAGTACAATTGGTAATAGATGATACACAACTAGTATATTAAAGAACTTACATTTTCTAGTATATTAAATTGTGCAAGTATCATTCCTTTACCATGATCCATAACTCTAAGATTCATCTCAAAGGCCACATTCTTGGGGCCCACTAAGATATAAAAGGCCACATTTTTTTATGCCTATTTGTAGCCATTGATATAAGTATTATTTATTACTGATTTCTAACCATTGGATTTAGACAATTGTTTTACAGAAAAAGCATAAGACATGATCTGTTCTTGAATGACACGTTTCAATGCAGGGCCGGATGTTGACATTCATATCAAAACCAGGCTAACACTTTAATTTCTTCTTTGGGAAGTGCAGGTGATAATGTCAAACCACCATCAAAGCAGAGAACAAGGTCAGTTTGGATCAGCCCATGACATGAAAAGTAACTTCTTACAAGCATGCTTAATGTAATGTAATATAATTGCACTGGAGACAATCAGACAATCACATATTTTATATTAGAAGATTTTTGTTAGTGTTGAGAATGATTTTACCTTCTTTCTTTCTCCTTATTTTTCAAATAATGCACCTGATCACCAAACCCAAGAAAAGCATAGATGAAGCTATTGATACGATGACGATTATCACCGCTGCTCTTTTTTTCTTAGTGATTTCTGAACATAGTGATGATTCCTTTGATTTGCAAATGATTTATCCTTTTTTTTTTTCTTTCTGAAAACTGAGGAAGCAGAACAGAAGAGACTTGCCTACGAGTATTCACGAAGGGAAGAACAAAGGATACGAAGAGAACTTGAAGACGCACAAGCTTTACTCCAGGAAGCCGAAAAACGCAATAAAAAGAAAGGAAATAAGCCCATCATAGAGGGAGTAAGCATAATTTTAGTGTCATCCATTTGTTTTGAAGATTGTATTTTTCTTCAAAGGTGCAATTGTTATGGCTTTTTTCGATAATTTTAGGAAAATTGTCTTTGCAGGATTAAGTCACCAAGCAGAAATTAATTGAGTTGTTATGGGAGTAAGTGAATATGATACATTAGCTAAATGTTTATATCAATGGATAAAAGTCTAAGAGCTGAAAGTTTAGAAAATTCTTGTTGATGCATGAATCGGTTAAGTTTTTTAGTAAGATCATGTCAAATTGTTTGCAGGAACAAAAACTAAACCAATTACCCGAGGTGACTTAGTTTGAATTTACTTACTCCCATAGTTTTTTAGTAGAAAATAATATGTTATGTATGCTTTCCCTTTCTATATTCGATTGGCATATGTTGTTCTACCACACACATTAGAAGGAATTCATGTTGTTTTGTCCCACATTGCTGGAATTCTGGAAAGTAAAAATAAATAAAAATTCTTTTAAGTGCTTCATGTATGTCTAACTACTAACAATGAGGGCCTCATATAGATTTCTTTCCAACAATTAGGGTTTTTTATATTTCTTGATTATTCTGCTAGGAAAAATGTGCATGGATCTCACTAGGTGTTTATATTGTTTTTATTGGTTCTACTTACTTAGTTGCTAAGAACTCAACAAATTCTGATTATATATTCCATCTGATTACAGTTGAAATCAATCCTTCAGAATTCTTTGCAAGAAGTGACAAACTCATTTCCACAGTCAACATCCACACCTACCGACTTGTCTACAATTGGAAATGATGTGGTATATTTTTCTTATCAAGCTTCTTTGATGATTTACTTGGATGAATGAAGCTATAGATTAATTTCTTGACAAGTGTATTTGACTCAAAGGTTATTAAACACAACTTGAGAATTCATATATTTATTTTGCAAATTATCTAAGAAATACGATGGGTTAATTCACCATAATTAAACAGTTTAACCGATTTTGTTATGCTCTTGCATGAGACCTGTAAATGTTTTCTTTGGAATGCTTCTCTTTATATCTCTTTCTGCTTGTCTTAGAAAGTTTTTTTTATATCAGTTTTTGATGAAAAAAGTTGTCAACGTGAAGTCTTCGATTTTTACTTAGGTCTTTCTATTTTCTTTATTCTTTGCTTTTTCTATCAAATCTACGGTTCTAATTCTTTTGGTATGTTTGTAGAGCAAAACTGTAGGTTCAGCAGGGGCCTCATTTGCTCAGGTATCCTTTGCTGCATCATTTTAGTGATGGGATGTATCTATTTCTAATTTCATAATTCTTTATTAAAAATTTGTACCTATATTTGAATAGCCTGCGATGACTACACCAACTTCTATTCCTACTCCGGCACCTATAGTCCCTCCCCAAGCGCCGTAAGTTGATCCTATATGCTTCTTGGTAATATTATTTGAATTTGTTGACTTCAATCTGTATGTTCTTACGGAATCTCATCCTATATGGCCCCAGTGAGCACTACATCTGCTTCTGATGGAGCAAATGAGTATGGTTTCCATCTCAAATTAGCAGTTTATGCATTTTTCAGTACTTTCTTGCAAAACGAAAATTCTTCATAGAACTAGGTTTTGTGATAATCTAATTTTGTAGTCTTTAATTTGTAAACTTAATGGATATGGATTCTTTGGTTGCAACCCAAAGAGTCTTTAATTTGTACATAGAGTTTTACAAGGTTGGCTTTTGTAAATTTACAGTGGGAGGTTTAGCAGTTTATGCATTTTTTAGTACTTTCTTGCAAAACGAAAATTCTTCATAGAACTAGGTTTTGTGATATTCTAATTTTGTAGTCTTTAATTTGTAAACTTAATGGATATGGATTCTTTGGTTGCAACCCAAAGAGTCTTTAATTTGTACATAGAGTTTACAAGGTTGGCTTTTGTAAATTTACAGTGGGAGGTGAGGTGGGGTTGGGCTGACTTTTGTATGATGATTTAGTTGTTGAGGCTTCTCTTCAAACTGGTGCTTCTGGTCTTAGGTATTGTTTCACTATGATATTGGTGACCATATGGTCTTGGTTATTGATGTAACCATCCAATCTATTGCAAGCTTCACTTCCATTCAATAATTTGTAGTATGGGTCCCAAATCATTTAATTTGTTAATTGAGCATTATTGGCCTCAATAGAAGATTCTTCTGCTTCTATTTATCCTAATGTGGAGTTGCTATCTTTGTATTTTTTTCCCCATCTTTCTTTGATCTTGCAAATAAAAACTATTTTTAATTTCATGTAAATATACTGGAAGTATATCTTTAAACATTGATGGAAAGTTCGTATTTGTGTAAGTTGATTTTTTGTACCATTTAATTACAATTTATTTATTTGTTTAATAATGTTATTGTTATCTATAATAAAATAATATTATTGTCATCAAACGTGTATGACAGAACTTAGGTCTATCATCTTTGAGGAATCCTAAACATGTTTGGTAAAATATTCATTTACAGGTTGTGGCATATTTTTATAAACATGTAATAAGTGAAATTTGGAGTGCCAATTGCAGCTCTTTTTCTTTATATAATTGCATAATTTATTTTGGAATGAATATTTTATTAAATTTTTATTACAACATTAGAGGTGATTTTGAACTGCCTCTAATGTTGTTTTTTTTAAAACTAAATTTATTATTAAGAGCGGTTTTTAAACTGCCTCTAAAGTATAAGAACCGCCCTTAAATCATAGTCTTTAGAGGTGGTTTTAAAACTGCCCTTAAATCATTATTATTAGAGGCGGTTTTCAAATAGCCTCTAAAATATAATAACCGCCCTTAAATCATATTCTTTAGAGGCAGTTTTTAAACAATCATTAAATTATTATTATTAGAGGTAGTTTTCAAATAGCCTCTAAAAATATAAAAAACGCCCTTAAATCATTATTTAGAGGCGGTTTTAGAACTGCCCTTAGTAGGCCACTAAAAGGAATCAGCGACGCCACTATAGTGGGCGGTTTGACTAAACCGCCCTTAAATATATTGGAGGCAGTTTAAAACCACCTCTAAATACCTCATATTTTGTTGTGACACAGGTACACACTTTTTCACATTAGTTAGGGAATAAAGAAAAAAAAAACTTGCCTTACTTAGTGTTACCAATTTCAATGTGCACATTGAATTATAAATAGGAAATATTATAATATATCTCTTACAATGCTAAACAAGAATGGAGCAATCTCAAACCCGAGGCGTTGAAGTCCATATGTAACAAAGAAAGTATGAAACTAGCATTATGAAGTGCAGTATCAAGTAATAAATTTGGGCGAGTCCCAAGGTTGAGCACAAGGATTGGGAGAGGGATTTAAAACCTAAGGTTAGTACTAAAGTTAGAGATAGAGAGAAAGAGAAAGTTTAAAAAAAAAAACAACTAAATAATATGTATGGAGTGGTGAATGTAATGTACCTAAAATCAAGTAGTATGTTTTAAAAATATAGATAAAAAGAGTTAAAATGATTTAGGAAGAAATCGAGAGGTGGAGATCTAGAGCATTAAGATTTGGTCTATCCCTTCCTCTTTGTTCATTATGGAGGTCAATCAATGGGGAGTGTCTACTAATAAGTGTTTTCCCCTTCTTAGATATAACAATAAATCTCAAATATAAGTTAGATGTAGGTTGTCCTACAAGAAAAATGTATGGGAACCTAGTGTAAAAAAATAACTCAAAAAATTCTATTAATAAGAATACCGACAACACAGTGTACATGACATAATGTATGAAGGGAAAACATACAAATATATATATATATATATATACGAGGGAAACTATAAGAAATAAAATCTATAACGTAAACAAGCACTCCATAAGTCTCAAAGAAGAGACGGAATGACCTATTTTCTAAACCCTAGAAAGGGTCTTAGCCTAGCATGGTAAAACCAAGGCAAGACATGAAAAACAAAATAAAATAAAATAAAGTAAGGTGAAAAAAAAGAATCTCCCAAGCTCTAAGAATGAAATGAGACAAAGACAAATAATGAAAAATGGTGGAAGATCAATGATTTAAATAGAGAAAATGAAATGATAAAGTGGATGATGAGGTGACTAATAGATAAATGGGGAATAATGGTGATGTGGAAGGGTGTGGTTTCCAAGTAGTAAAAAAGAATCTCATCATTTTGGTGCAAATATGTAAGAGGAATTGAAAAAAATGGTAGTGAAAAACTCAATAAGGGAGGCATTGATTTTTGATGAATATGTGCATATGACCTAAGGATTGAAGAACCAATAAGAGAAGGTGTGAAATCCAAAGAAGAAATAGAGGATGGGGTCGTTAGGATGTGCATGCATGCTCAAGGCAATATCATTTCCAAATATCTCACCCACTTTGGATTTTGGAGTTGCACCATTCTTTTTGTAAAAAGAGTGTAAATGGTCACCTAAAAGTAGTTTTTGAAAAATCATTTTTTATTAGTGACTCTCGTACGGATAAGGTTCATTGGTCCACCCTAAATCTAGGTAAGGGGTACATATTAGGTAGTAGGGAAGGTGTTAGGCACCCTACTCCCTTCATCATTGGTGGTAACTTCGAATTCAGTCGATTTTGAAAAGAAAAGAAAAATAAAAAAAAAATTGACTTATGCCCTCAAATGCGAGGGACTTTGATTTTGGTTTAAACTGTCGAGTGCTTCCTTATTGAGAAATGGGTCCTTCTATGGTTCCAACCTTTTGTGGTGTGTGTACAAGTGTAGGGAGAATAGGAGAAATAAAAGAAGAGAAATAGAAGGGAAAGAAAGGGGATCATTTGTTTTTTTTTTCTAAAAACCCACATTGTTCTTAATTTGACATTCTTTGATCTTCAAAAGATGAGTCTTCTTTGACTTGTCTTGGTTTACGTGAGAATGAGTAGAGGGTTGAGAGTGAGTAGTGAGTTGAGAGTTGAGAGGGTTTTTGAGAAAGAGTTTAAGTATTTTTCTCTAGTAGTATTTTTGCATGGGAAGGGAGTTGTGTTCAGAATGAAGGGTTTTATAGGATTTTGAGGGTTATTTTTAGGGATAAGATAGGGTGAAATGATGAGAAAGGGTAAAAAGTGGTGAGGTTTGTAAGAGGGGTGTGTGTAAATTGAAAATGATAGAAGGGCATTTGTGAAAGGGGGTTTAAATGGGTTATTTGTTATCTAAATGGGTTATTTGTGTTCCAAATGAGTTGGATCCTTCAACCCATTTGGATTGAGTGTTAGGTGGGGGAATATAAGTAGTATTTAATTTAGAAAATGTGGGGTGTAAGAGGGTGGTTTGTTGATTGACTGTTAGGTGAGTTGAATGGAATTTGTTTTGGTTAGAAGAATAGGTTGTGTAAGGGATTAGGTGATTATGTTTCGAGAGGATGAAGGATGTGATGACATGTGTCCAAAAAGTATGGAGATGGAGTATTTATATGAGTTGATTGGAAAGAAAAAGTGTCTAGATGAGTTGAAGAGGTGTGGAGATGTGTTTGAAGAGAATGATGAGGGTAGGTTAGAGAAATGTGTGGGTAGACGATTTTTTAAAGAAAGGTGATAGGGGTAGGTAGTTGAATGAGGGAGATGAGTTGAGGTGGTGACATGTGTCCCACTTTGATGATTTTATATGATTGACTATGATCTTTGGGCTTGGGTTGAGAGTTGGGCTTGGGTTGAATGGTTAGGCTTGAGATAATGGTTAGGTAGTGGGTTGAGTAGGTATGGTAATGGGTTTTAAGTCCAATGGGCTTAGGGTGATGGGTTGAATAGGCATAGTAATGAGTTGAATTAAATTGGACTAGGGTTGGGATGGGTTAAGAAGTGATGATGGTGGTAAGAGGTCTTTGGTCCATGGGCCACGTGGGAAGGGTCTTAGGCCATTTATTGAAAGAAAGATATATTTTTTGGAGGTTTGGGTTTCGAGGCCCATTCTAATTTTTATGAATTTTGAGGTATTTTGCATGGAGGTCCCGTCAAATTTGGGTTTCTACACCATTCAAATCCGATATGCCTACATTCAAATTCGAATTAAAAAAAAAAATAAAAAAATAAAAAAATATTGATATCCAAATTTGAATTTGAAATCCGACATATGTTCAAAATTACTATCTTAATTCAAATTCAATTAAGTAATGAAATATTAGATAATATTCAATTCGAAATCGGATGAATATTCCAATGCTTTATTTTGTTACTAGAGATGTTTCAGAAATTCTGATGAGGTATCTCAAGCAAGCAAAACTTTCGAAATCACGCTATACTAGGAAAATATAATAAAAAAATATAGAAATCATCATTTTATTATAAAAAAATATCAAATTACCAAAATACCCATCACATCAAAACATTCCTAGAGCCTACACTATGCTTAGGAAAATCTTTCGAACACATAAAACAACAAATTAAAATCAAATAAACTGTTTCGCCAATTTTCACTAAATTCAACAAAATTATAAAAATACCCCTCATAAGGTCCACGACCACTTCACGCTAAAAACCCATAAATGACACAAACCAATACTCCCATTGAATTCCTTATGAAAAACTAATTTCAAAACATACCAAAACATCAAAAAATAACTTCAAAACGCAAAAACCCTTTTTGAGGGCAAAACGATAATTTTTCAATTTTAAAAATTTAAAATTTCAAAATTAATAATTAAAATATTAATGAATATAAAGTAAAATCTTAATAAATTAAATTTAAAATTTTAAACAAATAAAATCAATTAATTAAACCCACGAGCCAAATTTTAAGGTAAAGATATATAAATACTTTATTTACAATATAAATTATTTAGAAACTTGTACGTAAGAATGGAAATCCTAATTCAAAACCTTAATTAAACCCTAATTAATCTTATCTTAATGAGACTTAGTCAAATTAAAAAACTCTCAAAAAACTCTATAAATAGGAGTCTCCACAACCTAGTCTCGCAGGTCAAGAGAAATCCTAAAAAAGAGAGGTCAGAAATATCCCCTAGCCTTCCCAAAACCTTAAATTCGAAGCCCCAACTCCCAACTTAACACCCATACCCCAATTTTTGCTCAAAAACACCTAGGAACTCTCCAAAAACACCCAGAAACCCTCCAAAAAATACTTAAAAAATAGAAAATACTCAAATCTACGAGGATGATACCTCATCTTGGAGATCAGAAGAGAATCCAGTGATGAATAAAAAGTAGGAAAACTCACACGAGAACGTTCTCCATCAACTCTGAGGGATCCAATTGTCACAATCAACCAGGTAATTTTATTATTATTATTTATATTTAGGTCTATTTAGCAATGTAATTTTTTTGAGAAAAAGTATAGACCGGTGTTTGCCGACCGGGGTTGGTGCCTAACACCTTCTAACCCCGTAACATGATCCCCAGACCTGTTCTTTTTGTGGATTAATGTTTTTATCTATTTAGAGTCAATATTCGATTCCTAGATCATAATAATTAGGTGGTGACTCCCAAACCAAAAAAAAAAATGGATCTGCAACCTGCGAATCGAAGGCGCTTTCACCTGTGTAGAAAAAAGTCATTTAAAAAAAAAAAAAATTATCTTTAAGTCCTTTCATCACTAATATGCATTTAAAAAACCATCACCTTTAACATGTTTCAAAAACCTTTGATTTTCTTTTGAATATGAACCCTTTCATTTTCTCAAAATTTATTTGTTAAAAACCATTGGTTTTCATGGTGGTCGGATGATATTGAGAGAAAAATCAAGGGTTTCCATGATTTTTGGATGAGAATTAAGAGAAAAATGAAAGATTTTCATTGTGGTTGGAGGAGATTGAAAGAAAATCAAGGGTTATCTTGATAGCAGTTAGAGAGAGAGAGAGATAGAGAGAGATACCTAGAATGAAATGGTGGATAGGCGTCGCTTCACTGGAGTTTTCTCATGGTTGCTTCATTGGAGTTCTATCATGTTTGCTAGCTTCAACCTTAATGGAGACATAGACAAAGTCATGCAACAATGGAGAGAGGAGAGAGCATTCAAAGAGGGAAAAATACATTTTATCTCAACTTTTATAATATTATATATTAATAAAATTAGATATTTTTATTTTATTTTTGGATCGAATATTATCAAATTTGGTATATTAGTATTTGAATTCGAATCCGATAAGCATTTTGAATACCAAAATTTATCCGATAAGCATTTCCCAAAGTGGAAGATCTTGCCATATGATAGCTCCAAGATCAATGGGGTAGATGCATTCTCTTTATTTTGGAATATTATCAAATTTGGTATATTAGTATTTGAATTCGAATCCGATAAGCATTTTGAATACCAAAATTTATCCGATAAGCATTTCCCAAAGTGGAAGATCTTGCCATATGATAGCTCCAAGATCAATGGGGTAGATGCATTCTCTTTATTTTGATAGGAGTGGTAAACTCGAAGAATTGATCTAATGGTTCTTTATAACTTTTTAATAAGAGTGGGCTCAAAATCTAAAAGAGGTATTTAAGTTGGCTTAAGTTGCCCATTTAGCATTAAAAAAGTTTTTAGGTATGTGCCCCTAGTTCATCATAGAACCCTATAATCCATAGATAAACATCGAGATCTCCCCAAACAATTACTTACACTCTCAAATTGGCTCCATCACATGGTTTTTAAACTCGGTATCGCGTCTCGTCTCGTTCAGCTCCGATACCGAGTCGTCTCGGACGAGTTTTCCGATACGTTTGAGACGTCTCATGAGATAACTCGAAAATTTGTACATAAGATGTAAAACTCGGTCAAAAAAATCACTTTGTGAGTTGGTCTCGTTCAGCTCTGATACCGAGTTAACTCGGGCGATACGTCTCGGTCTCGGACGAGTTTAAAAACCATGCTCCATCATGCTCATAGTCTCTAATATTAAGTTCCATGATTGAGATTATCCTACAATTAAGAGCATTATCGTATAATAAGCTTAAAACAAAGAATGTTAGAACTATTAACATGATAATACTTATGATAATTATATGAAAATAAGCAACATTTAAGCATTATCACTCAGAAAGAATTCAAATCTTACTAAAGATTGTTGAGCCCACATGGATTACAACATTGGCAATTCAATGCATTACACTTCTAGATTGCATGTAAAAACTTAGATTAAATTTTTTTTTTTTTTTTTTTTTTTTGAGCTTGATCAAAGGTGTTGAAAATGAATGGCTACTTGTGGAAAATAATTATATTGTTAAATTAAAAATTATTTTTTAGTATTCTTAGAATGTCATCCTCTATAAGCCTGTAACATCAAATCAAGTTTTTCGATGTTAAGATGTGATAAGACCATTAGTAAGATTTGAAATCTTATTCCATAAGGAAAGTGTTTTTTTTTTTTTTTTGTTTTTCAGAATTGAAGAGATTTCTATTGAGTCAGGATCCGATAATGGTGTCTCGTTCGTGTTGTCTGTGTGGTGTGTTTTGATAAGAGTTTAAGACACATTGGATAATTAACCAAGCCATTTTTCTATATTGCACGCAACCTAGTGTTTTTGTTTTTCAATAAACAAGTGCCAATTAGGCACACCGTGTGTTGTTTTAGGAAAGAGACACTGTCCTGCTAAACTCAAAAAGAGGTAAGTTGTCTTACATTATAGTGCTTCCTTGTAGTAAACCTTAATAAATATAATCACCACATAGTTTTCAAATCAGGATCCGCTCAATTCCACACATATGCATTCCTTCCTTTCCTTGGACTCGCCATCACATTGTGTATGAGAGAGGGCCTTTGATTTCTTTTCTTTTCATTTTTTTTCTCATCATTTCAATTAAAGGGATATTGCCAGGCACGCATTTATATTGTGAACACATAAAATGCATTGCATAGATTAGTAATATTAGAATACTGAATGTTCCTAAAAATGGACAACTAATAAACTCCAAATTATTTTGATATATAAATACTTTATTTACAATATAAATTGTTTAGAAACTTGATTTTTTTTTTACAATTAAAACAATAATAATCATATAATCAAGTATGAAGATAGGGTGCATTTCAAGCACAACTTTACCGGAAACAAATTTATTTCTAAATAATTATATAATCAATTTATTTTTGGATCGTTTGATCAATTGTTGAAAATCAAGATCTCCTGCTAAAATTTGTAGGAATTAAAATTTGCATACAGGGTTTCTGCAATAGCATTCATTGCGATGAGTAAGGAACACATGCATGAGAGTGGATGACCCATGCCGTAGGAAAATAATTTTTTTAATACCCATTTATTTAGCATTTCAATTGTGCTATGACACCATAAGGCTTCATTGAATATTATCTTTGCCTCAATATCAAATGAACAATTTATAGGTAGATGATGTATACGCTCTTTATAATTTTAGTTATATTATTTTATTTTGTCTAACTTGAACTTTAAACAAAATATTTTGTAGTTGTGGGATCATCACATTCAACCAATAGTAAAGATGAATGATACAGTTTGGAGGAAATCGTCATGTGATGCAAATATTGAACGTGAAAAAGTGGAAATTCTCATTAATTTAGTATTTCAATTGAGTTTTAACATCATGCATTTACAATCATACATTATTTTCAGAGAAATTTTAATCTATAATGATTTTTTTATAAAAATGTTAAGTTGGTTGTATATAGCCCAAAGTGGCTATACTTTGTACATGTGGATCTATGACTTCCTCAAATGTAATCTTTAGAATATTTAAAGAGAGGTGTGCTTAAGAAAATAAATGTGTATTTATATTTATATATGAACATATTGAGACTAATTTTTTAATCCATTTATAGCAGTGAAATGAAAAATTAGAAGAATACACCAACTTCTCTTTGTGGGGTAAGGTATACTTCATTACTTAGATGTATTTTAAATGAAAATCTATGTATTTTAATGCACTTTAAAGAATTATAAAAATACACGTTGGAGTACTTTTATGATTTGTCTTATTTTATAGATTGACGGATATTGACAGTCAATGTTTCCAATTTCATGATTTTTATTTGTGCCATATCTTGAAAGTTTATTTTATTATATTGTTTTAGTTATTATTTTGGAGTATGAGTAATGAACACAATCTCGAGTATATTCTAATACTTCCACATCATTTTGTTCTTATAGAAGGTGTGAATGGAGGATAAGGTCTTAGGTGATGTCAAAGGAGTTGATCGTCACCAAAGGGAAGATGGTGGCTCTTCAAATCGAAAGGGGAAGCCCCCATCAAGAAGAAAGGTTCATTTCCAGAGAAAAAAAGAGAGCCAAATTGGGGTTTCAGCTACTTTTTTGTTGTTGCCTAGATTATTATTTATAGGAAAACACCTTTGACCTTAGTTTCTTGCTATAGGTTAATTAAGATGACTTAAATGCTCTTATGATTCATTTTACATCATCTAGGTAACCCACCTGCATGGTGTAGAGGTTGTGACGATCTCTACGACAGGCAATTCTTGGTGCAAATCATGGTGATACACAAGCAAATGAAATAAAAGATAGTCATTCGAGATGGCAAGAAAGACCAAAGTGATTGGGCTTGGTGACTACAAATCGAAGAAATTGTAAGTCAAAGAGGTGTTGGGGCCTGACAACTATAAGTCGAGGTGCTGAGGCCTAGCAATTATAGGTTGAGGCGTTGGGGCTTGGCAATTGTAAGTCAAAGAGGTACTAGCGTTGGGGCCTAGCAGCTATAAGTCGAGGAGGTGTTGAGACCTGACGATTGTAAGTCAAAGATGCACTGGGGCCTGACGAATATAAATCAAGGTGCTAGGGCCTGATGGTGAAGTCAAGGGTCCGAGCTTTTGAATCCAATCCTGTTTCATTAGGATACCTTCCCGTCTTCATCTCTATGAGATCGAGTGTTATGTAAGGTAACCATTGGAGGCCACACGATCAAATGATCATCTTCCACCTTCTCTCCCAATCCCTTTTTAGTTTCGACGAGAGAAGAAAATCCAAGAAACTTTAATGGAAAACCATTTAGATTTCTCTCCACTACAACCAGCACTCTAGAAGGCGATGGTTTAAGCTGAAAAAGAGAAATCATGTTGTCGGCCTCAGGAAAAATGTCTCCTCGAGGTCTAAGACATTACTAATCCTCAAGATGTGTTCTCAGATCGCAAGGTAGTCAAACACCAGCTGTGGCTTAACTTAACTGGTGGTTACTAAATGAGATTCCAATATTTGACAGCACTTGCTGCGTAAGAATGGGAAAGGTAATGGTGTTTTCGGAACATTAGTAACCACTAGATCAAAACCTTCAATCACATCTTAACAGTTATAGCAACAGAACATGATTGTCCTACACTAGATGTCCTTCACGTGTATACATCTACCCAACATGATCGAGAAGATGGTTCAAAGAATGGATGCACCCTATCCTTGGTGCCAACTCGAGCCGATTCACCATTGGCTCAGCAGCTCACTGCCTCTACCCAAGATGATCTTCAGCTCAGGCACCTTCGAGTGACCATCCTCAACAATCCCTATTTTAAGTTAATAATTTAATCCCTATTTTAAAAATCAATTTCAAGTGGCACTTGCACATAAATCACCGGGTCAACTCACATGTATTTATAAAGAGAAATTTTGATTTTAAGACCTCTACATGCACCAAAATCAGTGAGTTAACCCGCGTATTTTTAATCAACATACACCAAAATCAGTGACTTAGCCCACACATTTTTAATGAAAGAAATTTGATTTTTAAATATCCAGTATACCAAAATTAGCGAGTTAGCTCATGCCACTACGTCAAAATGAGCAGAAAACAACTGCCCTGGACAATCGTTTTGTTAGAAAACGACTGCTCCTACCATCACAGGAGTAGTTGTTTTAAATAGGCTTCTGTTTCATCTACGACAAATGTGATTTGTATGGTAAGTGTCAAAATAAACGACTATTGTTGGTAGTCGACAGAAAAGACAGACTAGGGCAATAGTTTTTTCCTTGAATTTTAAGTAAAAAAATAAATCTTTTAAAAAAAAAATGCTCACAATATTTTTTTTGGCTAATGGTGACAACCATGTTTGACCCTCGCTATTGGGTTTTGATTTAAAAAATAAAATTTGTAAAATAATTCCCTATGGAAAAAGTAAAAAATTAAAAATATAAATGAATAAATTTTAAAATTTTCCCAAATAAAACTCAAAAATAGATAATCCAAAGGAGGAGAGAGAGAGAGAGAGAGATCTTGGATTTTCGGTTCTGAGGTGGAGATCTTGGTTTACCACCCTTCTTATTCTTCTTCTCACCTTCGTTTTTCCCCAAAATGTGAGAACAAATGAATGTTTTGGCTGCTTTTGAAACAAAACCCTTGACCTCGGTCTCCTCCCAAAGATCACTTATTTAAATAAACCCCTCTCTATTTTGGTAAATATTTTAGAGACCCTTTTATTTTCAAATTGATGACATGCACCCATTATCGATTTCTAAAATAACCGAAACATTGAAACAATACGAGATTTTAGACCATGGGTGGACCATATCCATCCTCTTATACATTATCAATCCTACCATGGAAGAACCTACAACTTCATCTCTTCTTCCTCACTAAAAGCCCTCTTGTTAATCCTTGAATCTAACTGGTTAAAACATTTTTAGCCACAACTTTTCCTTGTAGAACAATTGCAAAAGGAAAATCATAAATAACCATCTAACCAAAGAATTGATTCCGTGATGAATCAAGACTCAAAATTTAAAACAGAAGATTCGGAACTCAAAATCTTCAATTTCTAATTAAAAAAAGGAAGGAAAATAAGTTAGGATTTCAATTCTTCGAACTAGGAAGGAAATAACGCTTCTCTATGACAAACGGCTAGACTCACAAGAATAAATTCCTACAATGACCTAGAAACCAAACTATCAAATGCTAAAATGAATTAGACCATAGATCTTCAATAACCATATATAAAGTCATTAAGCAAATGTCATGTTTAACATATTTTCCTCTACAGTTGGGTGGTGTTGGATCATCATGCTATGATATGCATATAAGTTGTTGGGTATGGTGAGAGATGACAAGAATTCTAGGGTTTGTTCATGAATCATACAAATCTTATGGGATCTATAGACAAAACCCAATTCTAGAGAAGCACAAAAGGACTAACATAATGATATTGGAACCAAAAAATTCTCCCTTCAATAGCTATTTTTTTTTCTTCACCCAAAGAATATACATGAAAGCAAGAGGAAACAAATTTCACCAAACCCTTTAGAAACACTCTCCTCGCTTCCATTGTTCAACATCAATAATTTTTTTTATTTCCAACAAAATATACTAGCTTGATAAAAATCAAGAAATTAAACTAATCAAAATCCACACAAGTACGAACAAATAAACAAAACCATACCTAGAAGCTATGAAATAGTTCAAAATGAGAGAGTGGGAGATCTAACTAAGTAAAACTATAGAGAGAGAGGAAAAAATCAGAAGAAAGTTTGTGGGGAGAGAGAGAGCGAGAGAAGAGAGAGAGAGAATTCCTCTGTAATTCTCCATGATTACAAAACAAATCATTCATCCACTCTCTACATATGTGCATACAAAATAATACCCAAAAAAAAAAATAAAGATTCAACCCAAAGCCACAAATATAGCACTTCTCTCCTAGGCCTAGAATATAAGAAATCAAAATCTCTCAATTACAAAACAAATACTCAACCACTCTCCTACTATATATGTAAAATACAAAATACACTAAAAAAATATATTCTTATTTAGATTTTAAACCAAGAAATATATCGAACCCAAATTCACAAATATTGCACTTCTCCTAAGTAGAGAGAGAGAGAGAGAGAGAGAGAGAGAGAGAGATTGAAAGTATACCTATTGCCCAAGAGAGCTTGAAGGTGAATTATCATTTTCTCTACATGATCAATAAAATTATCACGTTTGATCCCTGGCCTAAGGTAATTAGTCTGTCTGAGTTTGCAATTCTTACGACATCAAGCAAACCTGTTGAGAACACACACATCACAGAAAATACAATATTTTAATCGCCCTATATATACATGTAGGAAGTCTCATTCACAACCAAGTCCTTGAAATAATCCTTAAGAAGAGAGAAAGTGAATAAGATACCATCAGCACTCCCAATTCCATATCTTGTATAAGTGGAGGTCCCATTTCCAACTTATAAAGTTTCTTTTTGATTTTACTTAGTAATTCTCCTTCACATTTTTAATTGTTCTTTTTTTTTTCTTGGTTGTGAGTCTTAGGCTAGTGTGTTTCTACACTATTTGAGAAGCGGAAATCCGAAAATTAGGATTCTGTCTTTCTCCATAAATACCTTAGAATCAATAGTTAAGTACTAAATCTTAGATTGTGCTTTGTAATTAGACTGAAAATTTACAGATCTTGTATGGTTTTACATTC
The DNA here is from genome assembly GCF_017979445.1 of Akebia trifoliata. Lineage (NCBI taxonomy): Eukaryota > Viridiplantae > Streptophyta > Magnoliopsida > Ranunculales > Lardizabalaceae > Akebia > Akebia trifoliata. Next base: position 20,797,129 of record NC_141389.1, read on the forward strand.
AATATCTTACCTAAATGAAAGTCATGAAGCTAATGTTGTTTTGTAAGGGTTGTTGAACTCTGTTCTTTCCTTATTACTGATAATTAGAGATTTACAGTTGAATGATCACTTAAAACCTTTCCTTTGCCCAAAAGATTTTCATGCACAAGAGGTTATGTTACCTTAAAGTGACCAGACCAAGCTTTCAAAATGCGAAAAAGGATAAATTTCTATAGCTCCAAGTAGCCACAAAATTCAACAAACGTTCCTAATAATTCATAAAAAAAAAATTTGAATAATTGAATTGGAAAATTGACAAATTAATCGGTGATTTTCTGATTAATCACACCCACATACCTATACTCGCCTTCAACCTCAAGATTCATCTTCTTCAACCTTCAAATCTCAAGAACAAGGTAGGTTTTTTTTCGGGAGGTTAAAAATATAATTTGTATTATCACTGAATTTTTTTTTTTTGGAACTTTCCATGAGTTATCTGAATTAAACTAAATTGCCCAAGCACGGATTAATTGTTGAATGCAAACTTAGTTACTGTGCTTTCAAGGATTAAACCCTTGAGGAATGAGCACACGAATGCTTCCCCTAAGACCGGTATCACCCATTTCTTAGGATGGCTGACTTAATACACTACCATCTACACCCATTGAGGAGGTCAGCCTCCATATGATGCCAAAAGTTCCTATGTTCATTTCACTCCACATTTGTGGCCGGGTCCCTCTCTTAATTCAAGTCTCCCACAAATCTACTCTACTACCTCAATTCAAGTTTAGGCTCTTGTAAATAATCCAATTTAAATTCTCTAGGATTTTTAATTAGTATACGTACAAGTAGTGTTTTAGTTGAAAGAATTCCATATAACTAAACAGAAAACATGTTAATATAAAAGAAAGAGAAAAAAATTCATCATTCATGTTTGTGTTTTTTTTTTTTTGATTGATAAGCTGGGGTTAAAGGGACCCCGCCCTGAAAACACTACTATCGAGTGTAAATACAAGTTAAATCTTCCTCAATAATTCTTAAAAGTTCTTGAGGAACATTACACATTTCTTCATCAATGAAAAAACCATTTGAAACAGTTCCCTGTTTTGCTAAAAAATCCGCTGCCCGATTTGTTTCTCTCCAAACAAATTCAAAAAAACAATCCGCAAAAAAAAATCTCTGTTCTGCAATTTCTAGCAACTTTTCATCATATTTCCATGATGGAATGATTTCTTTTTTTATGCATTTGATTGAATATAATGAATCTGAAGAAATTAGAAGTCGATTCAATCCCCTTGATCTAGCAAACCTCATTGCCTCTAGTATTGCTTGAAGTTCAATGTGAATAATATCATCTGCTGCAATATTACTCCAGCCTGCAAAAAGAATTGACCCAACGTTATTTCTTCCAATAAATCCAAATCCTGACCCCTGCAAAGATCGAGCTCCATCTGTGTTTATCTTCACAACATTCTCCTCTGGTTTTGACCAACATATCTGTTTTGTAACTGATTTAACAATGGAATAACAACAACTCCAATTGTTTAAAATCTGCATATAAGTATGCATGAATCTATCCTCAATTGAAAACCATCAAACCGAATTTTTATCGCCTCGCCAACTTGTGCTAATACAGCTTCTTTTGATTTCTTAATGTCTTCAAAAATTCTTTGATTTCTTTCCTTCCAACAAAAGTAAACCACGGCACCAAAGGATGCATGAAGCATTTGCATAATTGTTTACACTGAATTCGCACACTCTTAATCACCTGTAGTTCATCCTCTATTGATCCCATTCCTGCTCTTAAAATTCCAAACTTCTTCAAACATTGAGTCCAAATCCATCGAGTATATGGACAACGAAAGAACAAGTGGTCATTTGTCTCTTGATGGTTATAACCCAAGGCACATCGAGACACCCATTTGAAACCCCTCTTGTTTAGATTTTCCACTGTAGATAGCTTCTTCTGAACCGCTAACCACACAATAAAGGAAAATCTTGGAATATAATTATTCCAAATAATTTTCTTCCAGCCCACTGACTCTTGCCTTTCACATAGCGCTTCGTGAGCCGATTTCGAAGTAAATTGGCCGTTTGATGTTAGGTTCCAAACTATTCTATCCCTCATCAACATTTTAGGAATGGTTTTGCGGAAATAAGATCAATAATTGTTTGCATACGATCATTGTATGGTCTTGGAAAACCCCACCTTCTGTCCACAATAAAGTCTCGAATAACTGCACTTGAATGACTATCAAATTGATTTATCACTCTATTTCCAAATCTAGAAATAATGCTCCCTTCTTGTAACCAAGGATCTTTCAAATGTATGTGTCTTTCCCATCTCCAACTAGAAATCGAACATGCTTTCTAACAAATTCTCTCTCATTTAAAATGCCTCTCCATGCCCAAGAAGCATTGTTTGGAGGTTGGCATCCCCAAATATCGGCATCCCCCACATATCTCTTCCTCATCCACTCCGCCCAAAAGGAATTGTTTTCCACCATTCTCCAATACAATTTTGCCATACCAATTTTATTATATCCCTTAGACGTCGAATGCCAAGTCCTCCTTTCCCATAAGCTTTGCAAACTCTAACCCAACTAATCGGATGAATAGAACGCACAAGGGATGGACCACTCCACAAAAAATTAGTTAGATTCAAGGTTTAATTTCACAATTAAATGATCCAAGCAAGCAGGTAATACAGTTTAGAGGTTTTAAACAAGGAGTTATCGTTATAAAAAAAAAAAAAAAATTTACTGAAATAGGAATCTTCAACAATCATGAAAATCACATAATCATCTTTGATGCAGAAACAAATATTTCATAAAACATACTAGAATTAGCCATAATGAAATCTCCTTCTTCAAGAAAGCTTGTAGAAATTATTTCTCTCACTTAACCCCTTTCTTTGCTTTTCTAGAACGTATGGGAAAATTTGATAAAAGAAAATGTAGGTAGAGAGAGGATAATTCCTACATTCAAAAAAGAAAAATAGTTATCCTACTCCCCATAAAGGTAGGTAGATAGGAAAATAACTTCCCCATTATCTCTCACTAATTAAGTAACCGTGCATCTCTTTTCAAAAGCCAATAACCACCTTATCTCATTAAGTCCAAATAATGTCCATATTACCCTTTCATGTGGGACAAATTTTAACATTTTCCCACTTGGCCCATATGAATGACACTTATTTGGATTGACAAAGTAAACATAACCATAACATTAGCTTATATTAGTGAGCTTACAATAATATCATAATTTAAATAGCTTACCAACATGAGTCATGACGGTAAATATCAATAAAGTGATATCTTTCCTTCCTTGCATTACAATGCTAGCAAATCACTTAATTATAATCCATTATAGGAAGTAACTGTAATGTCCCCATGATGTCTTTGTCAAAGACGATTCTTGTCATCAATAATCCATCTTCATAATTACGTAATTGATGTTAAGCAGGAAAAAAAATGTCAGAAACACAATTAGTGATATCTCTATAGATGTTATAGAATAAAAACATAAAGATCCACTAACTTACCTCAGGGATTACAACACATACCCATGCAATCAACATGTTCCTTAAATGTCTTTGGTGCTAACCCTTTAGTCAAAGGATCTACAATCATGAGCTCAGTCTTAATATGTTTTATAAACACTATTTGTTTATGAACTTCTTCCTTAATGGCCAAATATTTAAGTTTCACGTGCTTAGTGCCATTAGAATATTTGTCGTTCTTGGAAAAAAAGATTACTGCGGAATTATCACAATACATTCTCAATGGCTTGACAATGCTGTTGACAATTCCAAGTCCTGAGATAAAATTCTGCAACCATAAAGCATGAACTGTAGCCTCAAAGCATGCCACAAATTCAACTTCCATAGTAGATGTTGGTATGATAGTCTATTTGGTGCTTTTCCATGATATTGCTCCTCTAGCTAATAGAAACAAGTAACCAAAAGTTGACTTTCGACTATCAACACAACCAGCAAAAGCTGAGTTGGAGTAGCCAACCACCTCCAATTGATGTCTTGTTCCCTTCAAGTATCTTAAAACTTTCTTTGCAGCCTTCCAATACTCAATTTCAGGATTACTTTGGTATCTCCCGAGCATTCCAACTGCAAAATTAATGTCTGGTCTTGTACAAGTCTGAGCATACATCAAGCTTTCAACAACAAATGCATAAGGAATATTTTCCATTCTTTTCTTTTCTAATGCATTCTGTGGACAATCCTTTTCACTGAACTTGTCCCTTTTACAAATAAGAGTAGGAGTGGTTGCACATTTAGCCATATGAAATCTATCAAGAACTTTATCGATATATCTCTTCGAAGACAACCCTAACAATCTACGTGATCTATAATCAAATATTTTAATTCCTATCATGTAAGTTGCCTCACCCATATCTTTCATTTCAAAGTTCATATAAAGAAATCTTTTGGTTTCATTCAGTAGACCAAGATCATTATTGGTAAGCAATATATGGTCAACATACAGAATTAAGAAAATAAACTTGCTTCCACTGACCTTTAGAAATATACATCGATCAACGGTATTTTCCTTAAATCCAAAGGACGTGATGGTATCATTAAACTTAAGATACCATTTTCTAGAAGCTTGTTTAAGTCTATAAATTGATTTCATTAATTTGCATACGATGTGCTCCTTTCCTTTAATCAAGAAATCTTTAGGTTCATCCATATAAACCTTTTCATCTAAATTCCCATTCAGAAAAATAGATTTCACATCTATTTGGTGTAACTCCAAATTGAAATGAGCCACCAGTGCCATTATGATTCTAAGAGAGTCCTTCTTCGATACAGGATAGAATGTCTCATTGTAATCAACACCTCCCTTTTGAGTGAAACCTTTTGCAACAAGTCTAGCTTTATGTCGTTCAATATTGCCATTGTAGTCGCGTTTGATCTTAAAGACTGTCTTAAAACCTTTAGGCAAATCAATGACATCCAAAACTTCATTTTGTTCCATTGATTTCAACTCATCATTTATAGCATTGATCGACTTTTCAGAATTACCACTTTCAATAGCTTGTGAAAATGAAACTGGATCTTTACTTGTCCCTAAATCATAGTTAGATTCTTGTAGATAATCATTTGAAATAGTTGATCTCCTTTCTTTTTGAGATCTCCTTAATGCTATTCCTTGTGAATGTTCTGCAATTGGTTCATTGGTGACATTTTCATTATGGAGTGACTAATCACTAAATTGTTGTTCAATGTTATCATACTGTTTGACAATTGGAAAAACAATAATTTTTGTTGAAGTTATGGGTATCGGGATATGCACCTGTACTTCTTCGATGACCACATTACGTGATACATCACTCCTACTAATTTCACCATTCTCAAGGAATTTGACATTTCCGATTTCAACAGTTCTCGTACTATAGTTAGGGTAGTAAAATCTAAACCTTTTGGACTTCTCTAGGTAACCAATAAAATACCCGCTTACAGTTCTAGAATCCAACTTCTTTTCATGTGGATTATAGATCCTGGCATATGCCGGACAACCCCAAATATGAAAGTGTCTCAAACTTGATTTCCTTCCCGTCCACAATTCAAAAGGAATCTTTTGAATTGCCTTACTAGGAACTCGGTTAAGCAAATAAACTACTGTCTTAAGGGCTTCTATCCACAATGAAATGGGCATTGAAGAGTTACTTAACATATTCCTAACCATTTTCATAAGAGTACGATTATGCCTTTTAACCACACCATTCTGCTGAGGCGTACCATGCATTGTGTATTATGCACAAATATCATGCTCTTCTAGGAATTTTGCAAACGGTCTTGGACATTGTTTTATTCCATCATACCTTTTGTAATACTCACCACCTTTATCTGATCGAATGATTCTCACCTTTCTATTTAATTGTTGCTCAATTTCAGCAATATATGCTTTTAAAGAATTTATTGTTTGAGACTTTTCATGCAACAAATAGACATAATCGTAATGTTAAAAATTATCGATGAAAGTGATAAAATACTTTTCTCTACCAAAAGATGGTAAGTCAAAAGGTTCACATATATCAGTATAGACAATCTCCAAAAAAAATTTCACTTCTTGTGGCGTCTTTCTTTGTATGTTTGGTTTGCTTTCCTTTAATGCAATCCACACATACATCGAAATCAGTAAAATCAAGATTTGAAAGAATCTCATTTTTTACCAATCTCTTCATTCTTTCTTTGGATATATGATCCAGTCTTTTATGCCACAAGAAAAAAGAATTCTTATTAACTCTATTACGTTTAGTTCCAACATCATGATGTAGGGTGAGGAGTGATGTTCGAGCTGTAGATGATGATAAAATAAAGAACAAAAGAAAACCTTGGTAAGGAAGGGTCGAACCACAAAGACAACGTTAATCAAAAGTATTTTTACTTTCAATTCAATTCAAGTTTATGGAAATGATTAAAAATAATTATTGAAGGGGATTTATCAAAATAAACTACTGAAATAAAAACTAAAAAATTACGATAAAGAAGTATAGATCAATTGGATCTACCCTCACAAGTTTTATCAATGAATTCTAATTCTCTTATTATCTTGATCCACTAAACAATGCTAATGTTTGTAGATAAAAAAATCAAACAGTTAAAATATAAATAAGGTCAAAGGTATGTAATAATTTAGGCAAAGATTATTAGATAAACATTAACTATTCTCTGTAAAGCATAGTTCTTTTTGAACTTATCAAAGAAAGAAACCATCAAAACTATGAGAAACATTTAATATTCAACGTAATAATAAAAACCTACGTTATCTCAATAACTCAGACTAAGATTATTAGATAAATATTGACTATTCTCTGTAAAGTATGATTCTTTTTGAACTTATCAAAGAGAGAAATATCAGAATTTTGAGAAACATTCAATGTTCAACATAATAATACAAACCCAACATTATCACAATAAAGGTATGAAGCAATTTTAAGAACAATAAAAATACTAACAAATCTTGCTTCGTCTTTCTCAACTTATCTAACGGAGATTTAACCAATAATCATAGCAAGAACAATAAAGTAAACATAAAAAGAAAATGTAGAGATGAGAGAAAGAAATTATCTTTATTGCTTGACTTGAAATCGACAAAGCCTCCTTACAACTTTCGTAGACCTAATAAATAAAAATATAAAAATCTAAACTAAAAGAAGAGAAATTAACCTCCGGGGAAGATTGGAGATTCTCCAAAAAGATATCCGATGCCCTTTGGTCTAGTCTTTTATTTATAGAGATACCAGGTTAAGGTTTCTTGGATAATTAGTGTTTCAAAAATACTACAAGATTACAAAAATGCTAAAGTCCTACTTTAATATGAATGTCTTTCAGTCGCAAAGTTTTAGTATGAATTTCAAGGCTTGACTTTCTTCGTTTACCCCGTTGCAGCCGTTGACCATGGTACCACGGTAAAGTTTTGGTCAATTGACTTGACTTTTGGTCCACGATCTTCTTTTGGATCTTGGATCACAGTGGTAACTTCGAATTTTCCCAATTTGCCTTGAAACTTCACGAATAATTCCTATTACATGTAAATAATAGTAATTAGTTTCGAATTATATAATTTAATTGAAAACAAGAATTATTATAGACTAACCATGAACTATATCTAATGAGGGGATTTAATGTGCATTAATGATAAAGTCTATGTAATTAGGTGACAATTCATTCACATTCCACTTTTCCTTAATAGTGTTATAGTGAATCTAAAATGGCCCATACTGAGTAGGCAAGAAATTCAAAATGAATTGAACAAGGAAACTTTCATCAACATTCATACCCAGAGATTTGAGTATGGTAGCTAGATTGGTCATTTCAAGGACATGCTCACTCATTCCACAACTACCATCAAATTTCTTGGTGGTAAGTTCAGCCATTAATCTCCCTCCAAGGGACTTGTTCACTGAATGAAATCGATCTTGTATAGCCTTGAAATATTCTTTTGCATTTTCAATTTTAGAAAATGTTGACTTAATATTGTTCGCAATACACATTCGCATAAACATGATGCTTAATCTATTCGATCTTTCCCTTGACTTAGACAAAGTTTGCTATTCCGAATTGCTTGTTTCAGTAATAGCAGCTAGTTTATCATTTCGCAGTGCTAAGTCAAGATCCAGAACACCAAGGTGAAATTGGATCTATTCCTTCCAATCAGAGAAATTAGTTCCATTAAAGATCAGAACAGAATAAGCTAGTGAATGAAGTGAAACGGGAATTGACACTGCAATAAAATCATCACAACATTAATGTTTTGAAAAAATTACTTCCATTAGTAATATTGCATTCAATCTTTGGATTAACTAATGCAATATATTAATATTCAAATTTAATGGTGATTTTTACTCACCTAAGCATAATTGATAACCCTTTAAAGTTTGATTGGTTTGGCACTTTTGAGCATCCATTCAAATCTCACTATAAGTTATCCTAACTAATTTAATGAATACTTGAAAGTTGATGCACCTCTGGGTCAAACCATAATAATCAAATAATCATTCCATAACAATGTTGCAAAGTCATAATTCAATTCAATATTTATAACTTATCCCAGCAAGATCACTTTGGTGACAACATGCTAACCATAAATAATATCCCAGAATAAAAATATTATCATAAAAGAGAGTAGCTCAATTGGTAAGCATGTATTGTTTTGAACAGTATCTTCTGTGTTCACAACCATATACTAAAATGGCCTACATGCATTAAATTATACGACCCAACAAATGCTCACCAAAAAGTAATCATTTAAACAAAATAGTGAGGCCAATCAAACAAAGAAGATGGCCAGCGAACATCAAAACTCAAAACAATTAATGGAACATTTATGCCAATAATTTGACAGTTTGCATTGTGAGAAAAGGAAACCATTATGCAACCAACAAATTCGGAATCAATTGATACGAAATCAAACCAACACATGCTAATAAATATCCACACAAAATCATGATATTCCAATAACGTAAAATCTCAATAAATCCGAAAAACATCATAGGAATTTTTGGAATCAGTGAACAGTGAATTCGGAACATTATGAACACAAAACATTGCACATAAAACAATAACCAGATCGCAAACTATTAATGAAATCAATTTCTATATTAAAAGGAAAATCATGATAGTTTCTACCTTGCTCTGATACCACATGTAATAAAAAAAATAATAATATACTGAAATAGAAATCTTCAACTATCATGAAAATCACATAATCATCTTTTATGCGAAAATAAATATTTCACAAAACATACTAGAATCAACCATAATGAAATCTCCTTCTTCAAAGAAAGTTAGTAGAAATTATTTCTCTCACTTAACCCCTTTTCTTTGCTTTACCATAACGTATGGGAAAATCTGATAAAAGAAAATGTAGGTAGAAAGAGGAAAATTCCTACATTCAAAAAAGAAAAACATTTATCCTACTCCCCATAAAAGTAGGTAGATAGGAAAATAACTTCCCCATTATCTCTCACAAATTAAGTAACCGTGCATCTCTTTTCAAAAAGCAAATAACCACCTTATCTCATTAAGTCCAAATAATGTCCATATTACCCTTTCATGTGGGACAAATTTTAACAATTACTCCTATTATATTATAAGGAGGCATGTAGCTTGTAGTTTTTTGCACAAATAACTCTCAAATGGTAATAGTTCACAACGTCCTTTTATGCAATGACATAGAAAAATTAACCGTTAAACAGAAAGAAATTAATTAAGCATCAGAAAGTATCTTTCGTTATGTCGCTCAATTTCATGCTTTCTCCTTAGGTCCGATTTTCGAGCCTCAAAGTCTTCTCTAATCTTCATTGCAATCTCAGAGAGATCTCTAAAATTGTGCTCCCTGATACCACTGTGATCCTTGAAATTTAATTTCCAATGGTTTGAAAAATTCATAGGGACTGTTATAAGTAAACTTGCCATGGAGAGAAACTGAGAGCAAAGAAAAACCCAAACCTTTCATTATAGTAGGGTTCCATAACTTACATATGGAATCCAAGTAATATTTGATCACACTTGTGAGACCAGCTTAATAATTTTGTCCAGTTGGACCACCTACATACTTTGTTTATAGCTGAACATAACCAACTTAGCTTATTGTTCAACTTGTTGGCTTTCAAAATACTCCCAATCTTCTAGAAACAATATTTAGTAAAACTAGTAGCACATTTCAAAAATTATAATAGAACTTACTGATCAATATGTTTTAGATTAGATCATGAACGTCGATAAGTTATTGGATCAACATAACTCTTAGCAAGCCACGAGGTACTGATCAAGGCAATCGAGCCACGGGTTTTTTCAGGGTTTCTTGACTTGAGAAGGGCTACCCAAATTGCACTATTACACTTGAACCCAGACCTGAATGCTAATTGCCACACATGGTCATCTCGTTTTGCCCTCTCCATTGCCTCTAAATAGGCCAATTCATACCAAATACTACTACTTGAGGTGTTACCAAAATGATGCAAGGTCATTCGACTTGCTTCGATGTTCCTATCACTCAATTATAGGTTCTTTTGTAGCTCCTCCAGTACAATTTTACTAGTGGCATGCATGCAAAAGTGCTCGAATGAGAGCTTGAAATCAAGAATGTATGGTTTTGATACCCAAATATAAAGGTGAATATATAATTTTTTTATTTTTTTGCAGAGAGATGTGTAGAAAAGCTACCAAATTTCATCTATTTAGAAGCTTTAGAGATCGAGGTTGTTTACAAATACAAGTCAGGCCTTTTACTTACATTCGAATCTCGCATGTTTATCCAAGAAAAAGGACACTTCGAAATAAGGAAAAAGAACCACCTTTCAACGTATACATTTTTAGAGTACAAATAGCTTTGTAGAACCCAAATTGAGATCACGAATTCCAATAACAGAAGACCAATAGGTGAGAAAACCCGAAATTGACTTGTAAGCATTGTTCCCAAAGCAATATTTGTTGTAATTCTACTTTGTTGAAGTTGATTATTTCTGAGAAGATGAAAACCCAGTCTTCTCTTTATAAACTAATGAAAAACGGTCTAAATTCCCTTGTCTTCAACCAAGAACCAAAACCCCCTTATTTTTCTTTCAAAATCATCCATCTTTGAGCACTTAAATCCATAAGCTAACAAATTTGAACCAAAGACTCTAATCCAAAGTATTTTTAATCTATCTCAGATTCATTTTCAATCTATTGTATCAACTATGCCCTAATACCTTGCAGAAAACATTTGATTTTTAGAAAATCTTATTTTCTTCTTTAGATTTGAAGATTGAAATAGATAAATTCTTTAGGTTGAAGAAATATAACTAGAAATATTTCTAGACTTAGATCCGGAGATGGAGAGCTTCAATAGAAAGAGGTATGTCAAATGGTGGAAGTAAGCCTTAATTTCACCATTATTGTAGTACAGAGAAAGAGAGAGCTGCGACTGTGATAATTAGAGGGTAGATTCGATTTGTTGGGAAAATAAATCAAGGTAGATCCATTGAAAGTATGTAGTTTCAGGGTGAACGACAAATTCTATCTGTTGTTTAGAAATGACAGTCTTCGATAGTCGTTGTTTGCGTCATATCAGAGTTGCAATAAAGCGTTTTTTATGTAGTGTGCATTTTTAACCAAAGAAATTTGATTTTAAATCTCCATGTGCACTAAAATCAATGAGTTAGCCCACACAATTTTAATCAAGGAAATTTGATTTTAAATCTCCACGTGCACCAAAATCAGTGAGTTAGCCCACTCATTTTTAATCAAATAAATTTGATTTTAAATTTTCACGTGCACCAAAATCAGAGAGTTAGTTTGATTTTCTAGATAGATAAAAAAGAAAAAAAAATCCTACCCAATGCTTCCCCAAGACGGTGAATCGACTTGACGGGTATCTTTTGTTTCTTTTTTTTTTTTTTTTTTAAATAAAAGGGCAAGGGGTATTTCATATAACCTTTCACGCACATAAAAGTATGAATCGATTTGAAATGTTCGTTTTGATTCGTACAATGGCAAAACATGCATATTGAGCACACATTGAATCAAGGATGAAATCATGAGAATGACGTTCAAGCAACCTGCACAAAAAGCAAGCTCTTTAGCAATAGTGACCGAAAAAACTGATAATGTACTCACCTTATGGAGAGGTGGCTACTATGGGATTTCTTCAAAGTACATTATCGATCTCCCCCCATCAACTCTAAGGAGGGCAATAGAGATAGAAATAGAGAGGGTAAATCATTATTGAGTGGGTTTATAAGAGGGAGGATGAAGGACTGGATTAAATGTGGGTGTGATGTAGTCGTTAATGAGTGTGTGAGAGTGAGAGAGTCGATGAAGGTGTTGCTATGGAGAGGACTAAACTATGAGTGTGAGAAAAAGAAAAAATAAATAAATAAGAGGATGGCTGCTATGGAAGATGAGGCCGAGAGAGCAAGAAGGGGAGAGAGGTGAGGGGAGTGTACTATGAAGATGGGTCATGAAGGGGTTGTTGGGTGAAGAAGGTGAGCTAAAGAGAGTTGCTCGAGAGGTTCAAAGAGAGGGGTTGTCGAAGGCATGAAGAAGGTGAATGTAAGTCGAAGGAGATTTCTGCATGTGGGCTTTAATGGTGTGAGAAAGAGATGATGGTGAAAGTGTTGAGGGATGGCTGAAGGTAGGTACTAGGGGTGCAACTTGGTTCAGGTTTGTTCGGTTTAGAGTCAAATCAATACCGAACTGACCAAGGTCGGTTCCATTATATGGGAACCAGAATTGAACCAAATTGCTCTAGAACCGAACCAAACCAAACCGACCTTAATTCGATTTGGTTCGGTTCAATTCCATGGGTTGCTAAAAAATTTCTTAAACAAATATTTTTACAAACTTAATCCTCAAAACTTTCCTTAACAATTTCACAAATTGAATAAAATAGCTCATAATAATAAAATAAGAACTTAAAAAAAAACCAAATAAAAACCCATTAAGTTCATTTAACAACCTTAATAACTTCAAAATTTCAATAAAATAGTTCATAAAAAATAAAATATGAAAAAAAATCTATATTTAATCATCTTAATAATTACAAAAATTAAATAAAATAGCTCATAAATAATAAAATAAGAACTTAATATTGAAAAAGTAATCCCATAAAATGAATTAATCAATCTTAACAATTTAAAAAAAATAAAATAGAATGATTCTTAAATAATATAACATGAACTAAAATTGGGAAAATAAAACCAAAGGTTACTAATGCAAGTAATGGAATCATGGAACACAGATTGCTATTCTAAATGGGATTATTTTGATAAAGATACTTTCAAGATTCGAAATCCCCCAAATAAATAAATAAATAAATCTCCAAATTTCTTTATGCCTCAAACATGTCTAAACTAAACAAAAACAAACCTTATAAGACAAATCAAAATGTATTAAAGAAAAACTAAATATTTTAAGGTTCACTTTAACTTACTATATTTCTTTTTAACATCAGTTGGAGCTCTAACGTAGGGAAGAAAACCCTTGTCCCTCCAGATTCCTTCACAAAACCACCTTTGTAAGATCCATTTACCTAAAAAGGCAAAAAGTGCTTGACCCTGGTTTTGCGGCCTCTGCAGAACCATAAATCTTGGTCCTACAAACAAGAAAGCGAAAAAAAGACACCCATTTATCCATTAAAGCTAAAAAGAAAAGTTTTAAATAAAACAACCCAAAAATAGAATCAAACAAAACCGTTTTGATTTTCTTGTTTAACTCTACTTGAGTATGAGCCGGTTTAACTAGAGGAAACTATTAAACCGGCCTCGGTTCAACAACAAAGCTTCCTGCCTAGCAACATAAAAATGGTTAAACCACCACCATCATCTAAGTTCGGAGGGAATTCTGCCATTAAAGTGAACTAGAGAGAGAGAGAGAGAGAGAGAGAGAGAGAGAGATGGGGGGGGGGGGGGGATGACCCATCAGAGTTGAGAGGTAGCCGCATGTTAGTCTTGCAAGAGACGAGAGATAGAGAGAGAGGGGGCTGACCCACTAGCCGCCAGAGTTGAGAGGCAGCCTGCAGTCGCACCTCAACCTTGTACAAGACGAGAGAGAGAGAGAGTAGAGGAGGGAAAGAAGGAAAGAGACTTCCCTTCAGGGTTTTATAAAAATCTTATATTTTATTTTAAAATAACATGCTAGTTCGGTTTTTGGTTTGGTTCGATTATTTACTAAATCTGAACTGAGTACTGAATCAAACCGAATCAATCAGTTTATCATTTATTTAACTCGAAACCAAACCGTATTCAATCTAAACCAAACCAAACCAATCCAAAATTCACGGTTTGGTTCGATTTTCAGTTTGAACCGAATTAAGTTGCACCCCTAGTAGGTATTGCATTTTTTCTTGTTCTCTTCTCCTTTTTTTTCTTTTTTCTTTTGTTGCTGTTGTGATGGTGTAGGAGTTCTCCAGCCCTAGAGATTGAGATCGAGAAGTCTCCTTTTTTTCCAAAAGCATAGGTCACCCCCTTTTTTTTTTTTTCTTTCCTTCTTTTTTTTCTGAAGTCTTTCTTCAGACTTTTTTTTGGTACCTCTAAAAAGGGAAAATCTCCCCTTTAAAGTGTAGACCCCTTCTCTTTGGGGTTGCTTTTGGAAGGTGCTAAACTTTGAGAAGGCTGTCAATGTTGGAAGACGCCTCCCCTTCCATTTTTGTTTCTTCCTTTGCCTTTTTTTTTTTTTTTTTTTTTTTCTTATATTATAATTTCTTTCCTTTTTTAATTTTCTCTTCAACATATGGACTTTCCTCAAGTTTCATTCCTCTTTATTTTTAACTTTTATTTTTTATTTTCTTGGTTATCTTCTTTGATCGAGCCAAAGACAAAATCCTCTTTTTTCTATTTGTGTTCAAATGCTAAAAGAGAAAGGAAGTGTGATCCTATGTTTTGCGACTTTCGTATTTTCTCATATTTTGTTAAGATCAATTAATTGGATTGAATAAGGTTAGCATTGATTGGTTCGATTATTTTAATATCTCAATTAATAGGTTTTTTTAAAGTTGCGATTGGTTCGGTCAATTTGGAAGTTAATGATTGGTAAATGACGTGTTGGTTTTTAAGATCAAGTGGCGATTGATTGATTTGATTTGTTAATTTTCAAGATTCATTGGCATGATTTTAAACACCATTGACACCCCATCTTATTTTATCATTCCACTTTTAAGTTGGGGTGTAATAAGTAAAATTTCACATTTTAATTGGCAAGGGTTTGATATCCATTTTCTTAATTGTCTCATCACGATCGATTGATGTCATTCCTTATAATGGAAATTATCATTTTATGTGTTCGATTTGTGTTATTTTATATGGCGAAAATCATCATTTTATGTGAAAATTTACAATTTTTCTGAGTATGGGGTTTCTAAATTTATTTTATGTGCATGAATGTTGTTGAAAATTTATTTTTAGTTACGTTTTCTTAGGAATAGAAGTAAGTAAAAGTCTAACATTAATAAATATCTTGATAACTTTTGCAATTCTTTATAAAATTCTCTGTTTTCATCAATTTTAGTCTCGTTAGACTCAAAATCACATTTTGAGCACAACATGAGTACTTCGAGACATTTTAGAAGTGTGGAACCCACAAAGGGTATTTTTTTTCATTTTGTTGATTTTTTTCTTGAATTGTGACTAGTGGCTTTTTTCAGTTCTAATGCTATTATTTCTAAGTTCCGAGGTCTCATTTTCATAGCCTTGCGAGGTTCTAGATTATCAAAATGTGCGACGAACCTAAACGTGTGTACTTGCTAAATCGAGTGTACAGTATATCGATCCTAGGCGTTTGTAATTTCAATATCGAGTATGTGAAATAAGAAAGAGATGGAATCACAAGGATAGGGAAAGAAATAGAAAAAATTGGGAGAGTGCCTGTCAGAAGCTTTCGAATTTTTCGTATATTCTACTCTTATAATTAGGATTCCACAGCAATCGAGTAATGAATTGTCGAATTAGGTGATTGCAACAAATTGGGTGTCTACAGGTACATTGACATTGTTATAATGTACCTCATGCATCTTAACACAATACATCTTATTCTCTAACACCCTCTTGCAATTGCATGGTCTTTGGAAGAAGGAATATGCAATTATATTCTATGAATAATTTCTCTTGATCTCATCAAATGACATGCTATTAGATTACCCAAAATCCAATCATGTTTCATGGTGGTCACCGTTTGTTTGTGAAGTTCATTATTTTCGTATCCCGTTTTATTTTTTAGTTTGTCGAAGTTGATGGCTTATGAGACTAGGTCTATCATGATCTCTCCAAGAGCATACAATGTAGGATTTTGCAATTTAAATAAAAGAACTCTCATTGAAGTGATTTTAGTCAAGAAAAAAATGAGAGTGTGAGACATAAATATGCGAACTTGGGAGATATTTAAAGATATGGAAGGAGTGGTTTTTATTGAAGAAAACTAGAACAATAATAAAGGAAAAAAAGATTTAGATCTAGCGATGGCGGTGGTGCCATAGCCAAAGAATGGCTTACTAAGATTGATGTGCTCGGTGGAGCTTGAGATCTGATACCATATATAAAATAATTTTATTGAGAATTCTTGAATAATTTTTACATAAATCCTAATAGGGTATTTATAGAGATTACAACAACCAAGATATATGGAAACTAACCTATTATAATATTCTAGAATATCTTCCATCACAACCTTCTATTAGTGATGAGATACACTGGCAATGTTATAGTTTATCTCATGCATCTTAATACAATGCATCTTATTCTTTAATAATATATTTAATTCTTTAAACATATACAAATTGATGTTTCGTCGGCTGGAGATCCACACAAACAACGTGTATATCACATGATTGAGTCATTGAAATCAATAATAATTTGGTATTTATACAATCGAGATGATTCATTTGGTGGGAAAACCGACCATGAGTTGAAAGGATTTGTGATGACGAAACGAGGTGGAAATTTGAAAGATCAAGCAATCGACCACGAATTGTCTGATAGTGTTCACATTTTTCCGTATTGTTGCTCCCTCTATGCATTGCTCTTATAGAAGCTGCATTAGGAGTTGGTTGAAATAGTTTTAGGATGGGTTTTGTGGGGATCAAAGGAACGATGGAGTTGAATATGGAATCATCCCTTTCTTCTTAAATCCATATAGGTTCTTTAATCTAATTATCCATACAAGCACACACTTTAACGTTGTGTTTGGATAGAGAGAAATGGAGAGAAAATAAATGAGTTTCCCTCCATTTCTACTTTTTGGAGAGAAGAGAAAAGAAAAAAAGGTGAGTTTTCTCTCTACAAAAGTGGAGAGATTTGGAAAGAAACGGAGAGAAACCCATTTAAAATATTTTACAATTCTAACTCTGACCGTACATCTCTTTTAATTTAAAGAATAGATATTATTTCAAAAGTCGTGATAATCTGATACTCTAAAATTAGTGCTCTTTGTACGTTCCCTGATGTGGTTGTGCATAAAACCATAGATCTTTTTCTTCGGCAATCAAAGAGTGCTAGTTTATCATTAGTCTTATGACTAATGATAAAACAACGTGCTGACACATACGTGTTTTGTAGTTTGTACGCGGCTGACGTGGCAAGGGAACATAATCGCAAATCTTTTTTCTTGTGTATTCTGAAGAAAAAGATATATGGTTTTGTGCTTTGCCACATACGTCAGCCGAATATGTATCAACGTGTACGTTTATCATAACTCTAGTCTTTTTTTTTGTAGAAAAGTCAATCCATGATTTTATCGAATTCAGAACTAATCAAACGATCCACGTATTAAGGCCATCCCTAATTTACAAAACTACCCTTGTAATGTGTCATTCGAGATTCTATGAAAGACTTTTCTTGGCTCAATCCATGGTTGATGCTCTCCACGAACATGACCATTAGGATTTGAGTGAAAATACAGATTTTATAAAGACCAGATTTGATCTTCTAGAGATTAACATACATTTTCCTAGGGATACATATTTCTTGGGAATCCCAAACATCCCAATGGTCGCCTTGATGGTGAGCCTCAACCCATCTTGGAATAACTTTTTTGTGGGCAAAAAATCTTTCATTCTAACAAGAAATTTTTTCAATTTTAGAACTATTAACCAACCAACTACTCTAAAAGACCAATCTGATGGAGAGGAGAAGAACTATGAATACATAAGAGGGTCATGGGGCTTAACTGGGGTATGATACACCTAAGAGTGGAGGAAAATATACACTCAACATTCCCCTTCACCAATAATGGTGGAAAGAATCAAACCCACGACCTACATGAACCTAGCGCTTTGATACTATGTTAACCAACCAACTACTCCAAAAAGACCAATCTGATGGAGAGGTGGAGAACTATGAATATATAAGAGGGTCATCAGGCTTAATTGGGGTATGACACACCTGAGAGTGAAGGAAACAAGAACAACCTTCCGGAATCATCCTCTTTGAAATTTTTTTTTTTTTGTAACCAAGGCATCTAGGTAATTTCTGAGATAAATCCCTTAGGGTGACCCTAAGGGGCGATTCGAACTCAAGACTTCTTGAGGTATGGTTCTGTGCTGGTCATCTCACCAACTCTTTGGGGTTGAAAAATTAGTAGAGTCATGATAAACTGATGCGCTAAAAGATCTATAGGTCTATGCACTTTTCCACGCACATCATTTTGTCATCGGCCAAATTAATATTAGGTTAAAACAAATTACACTTACCTTTTTGTTGAAATGACAGGAACAATGACCTCTCTCTGAACTGGCTTCTATAATTAGCATAAGCTATCAACAAAAAAGAAGAAGAAGAAGCATTCACCTCTTCGGATATAGAGATGAGTTTCATATGTGAGTTTATAACTTTATAGAGGGTTAGAGCCTGGAAGCTTTAAAAAACAAAACCTGAAAGCTTTAAGAAAAACCCATATTTAAATTTCCATATATGGAAGGAATTATAAAGATATGGTTAATAAATTTGTTGGATTTTTACAACTCATTTAGATATTTCTACAGATTCATGTACATTGTATGATGCGATTGCCATGGTTCTCCAATAAACTCAGTTTCCACCATTTATTTCTGCATATCTAATATCATAATTAGATGTGCAGAAATGGTAGCTTGCCCCGTCACTCCAGATTTCTTACCAAATAAAGAATTTGGGGAATTTGGGATTACAATTGGAATTCCTTAGAGAACTAACGCTGTGAATGGGTCATTTAAGGCCGGGCTTACACGAATTCTACCTTAGACCAACCCTAGTCTCCATCTGACGTATGTTGGCTAAGCCCAAGTCCGGCACTAACGGGCTAATGTTATTAGAACTTCGTAAAAATAAATAAAAATAAAAATTGTATCCATA
This sequence comes from Akebia trifoliata, assembly GCF_017979445.1. Taxonomy (NCBI): domain Eukaryota; kingdom Viridiplantae; phylum Streptophyta; class Magnoliopsida; order Ranunculales; family Lardizabalaceae; genus Akebia; species Akebia trifoliata. Next base: position 20,816,434 of record NC_141389.1, read on the forward strand.
CACCTTTTGAAGCTATGTCATTTTGCTCAATAAAACATTTTTTATCGACCCCAGTGCCCAAGCCAAGGCATATGGACCCCTCCCCCGGGCACGTGCAATGCTCACACATCTAAACCACTGGATAAGTGAAGGTGCGCCCTCGTGGGTGGTCCCGTGGAAATACTGCTCATACTGGGTTTCAAACTCACAACTTACGGGCTCTTACTGCTTTTTGGATATGAAATTGTCATTAAGCTACCCCCTCGGGGTTATTCCTAGATAAACCTAGCTTACATTTCCACATAACCAATAAATCAAGATGAATAATGCCGAAGTGACCTCAAGATTGCACTTCATATCGCACATCCCGGCATGAAAGTGTATAGGAACCATAGAGGTTTCATCGAGATACGAGTAAAAAAGCATCTATGGTTTCTACACACTTTCACATCATGATATGTGATATGAGGTACAATCTTAAGGTCACTCTAGCATGACGCAATCAAGATAGTTCAATTGGTCGATCATTTCTAAGGACTCTTTTACTATGGGCTTGACATTGACAGTATCAACTCATTTCAGTTCTTGTTCACATCCCACCTTTAAGGGCTGCATTTGGATCCATTCAAAATTATAGACAATAAAATAATTTATCTTTTGGATAATTATTGATAAGATATTTATCATCCGGATATTTATAAATGCTAATCATTGGATTGAGTAGAAGACTGACTTAATCCCTTGAATTTGTCCCAACATATCATCATCATGAAAATAAATAAATAGCTCAACCATTACTAATATTACTAACCATATTAAAAGTTGACCTAAAGAAATGATTTAATTGAATAATACTTTTCAAATTTAAGATGAAATAAGTAAATTGATATTATATCCCAAATGCCAAACGATCAAAGCATTAAATCTTGGCTAATTTCCCAAAACATGCGCTGAAAATATATTAATTCCCAAGACAGTGCACTACTCAAATTAATTTCAAAAACTGTAAATTACTGTTTTTGAAATAAGGTTTTTTTATTTTTATTTTTTATTTATTATGAAATCGGTAAAAATTTAAATGAATATTGTTTTGGTAATTTTCATTCCCAAAATACCCTTTTCACTTTTTTTTTTTTGAAACACTTTCCTTACATAATAGGATTTTATGACTTACTAAGCGTCGTTTTGTCCATATGGATTACCACATCAGCATTCCACCACCACAACCCTCTAAATTTCATCGAAAAACTCAGATTTAACAAAAAAAAACCTTCTCTTAGCTTGCTCCAAGCTTTTGAAAATGAACGTCGTTTTATTTGTGCCATATCTTGATAGTTTATTTTATTATATTATTTTAGTTATTATTTTGAAGTATGAGTAATGAACTCAATCTCGAGTGTATTCTAATACTTCCACGTCATTTTGTTCTTGTAGAGGGCGTGAATGGAGGATATGGTCTTAGGTGATGTTAAAGGAGATGATCGTCATCAGAGGAAAGATGGTGGTTCTTTAGATCAAAGGGGAAGTCCCCATCAAGAGGAAAAGTTCTTTTCTAAAGAAAAAAGAGAGCCAAATTAGGGTTTTTGCTTCTTTCTTTGTTATCCTAGATTATTATTTATGGGAAAACACCTTTGACCTTAGTCTTTTGCTATATGTTAATTAAGATGACTTAAATGCCCTTATAATTCATTTTACACCATATACATTTTGCCCCATGTAGAGGTCGTGTCGTTCTCTACGACAGATAATCCTTGGTGCAAATCATGGTAACACACTAGCAAATGAAGTAAAAGATAATCATTCAAGAAGGCAAGAAAGACCAAAGTGATTGGGCCTGACGACTACAAATCGAAACAATAGTAAGTCGAAGAGGTGCTAGGGCCTGGTGATTGTGCCTTGGCGACTATAAGTCGAGGTGCTAAGGCTTAGCAACTATAGGTCATGGCGCTGGGACTTGATGATTGTAAGTCAAAGAGGTACTAGGGCCTGATGACCATAAATCGAGGTGTTGGGGCCTAGCAGCTATAAGTCAAGGAGCTCTGAGACCTGACAATTGTAAGTCAAATAGGCGCTGGGCCTGGCAACTATAAATCAAGGTGCTAGGTCTTGATGGTGAAGTCAAGGGTCCGAGCTTTTGAACCCAATCCTATTTTGTTTGGATACCTTCCCGTATTCATCTCAAATGATCATCTTCCACCTTCTCTCCCAATCCCTTTTTAGTTTCGAAGAGAGAAGAAAATCCAAGAAACTTTAATGGAAAACAATTTAGATTTCTCTCCACTACAACCAGCACTCTAGTAACCTCAGGGAAAATGTCTCCTTGAGGTCTAAGATATTACTAATCCTCGAGATGTGTTCTTAGAACGCGAGGTCGTCAAACACCAGCTGTCAATTAACTTACTGGTGGTTACTAAATGGTGTTTTCGGAACATTAGTAACCTCTAGAACAAAACCTTCAATCACATCTTAACAGTTGTAGCAACAGAACAAGATTGTCCTACACTAGATCTCCTCCACGTGTATACATCTACCCAACATGATCGAGAAGATGGTTCAAAGAATGGGTGCACCCTTGTGCCGATTCACCATTGGCTCAGCAGCTCACTGCCTCTACCCAAGATGATCAAGTTCCTTCAGCTCTGGTACCTTCGAGTGACCATCCTCAACAATCCCTATTTTAAGCTAATAATTTAATCCCTATTTTAAAAATCAATTTCAAGTGGCACACATAAATCACCGGGTCAACTCACATGTTTTTATAAAGAGAAATTTTGATTTTAAGACCTCTACATACACTAAAATCAGTGAGTTAGCCCACGTATTTTTAATCAACGTACACTAAAATCAGTGACTTAGCCCACACATTTTTAATCAAAGAAATTTGATTTTTAAATATCCACTATACCAAAATCAGCGAGTTAGCTCATGTCACTACGTCAAAATGAGCAGAAAACAACTGCCTTGGACAATCGTTTTGTTGGAAAACGACTGCTCCTACCATCACAGGAGTAGTCATTTTAAATAGGCTTCTGTTTCATCTACGACAAATGTTATTCGTAGGGGAAGTGTCAAAATAAACGACTATTGTTGGTAGTCAACAGAAACAACGGACTAGGGCAATAGTTTTCTCCTTGAATTTTAAGTAAAAAAATAAATCTTTTTAAAAAAAATGCTCACAATATTATTTTGGGCTAATGGTGACGACCATGTTTGACCCTTGTCAGGGGTGGAGCCAGGATTTTCTTGTAGTGGGGGCAAACTATGATTAGTTGTATAGTTGAAGAACATGAATGGAGGGAGGTGAGGCTGTGGGGGCACAAATTGGAGCGAGATGAGGGTGTGGGGGCAAATGGGGAGAGAGGTGAGGGAGTGGGGATAAATGGGGCATGTAATTAGTTGAAAATATAGGGGTGTCTCAAAGTTCTGTGGGGGCAATTGCCCCCACCAGCTACTTACTAGCTCCGCCCCTGACCTCGCTATTGGGTTTTGATTTAAAAAATAAAATTTGCAAAATAATTCCCTATGGAAAAAGTAAAAATTGAAAATATAAATGAATAAATTTTAAAATTTTCACAAATAAAACTCAAAAATAGATAATCCGAAGGAGGAGAGAGAGAGAGATCTTGGATTTTCGGATCTGAGGTGGAGAACTTGGTTTACCACCCTTCTTATTCTTCTTCTCACCTCTGTTTTTCCCCAAAATGTGAGAACAAATGAATGTTTTGGCTGCTTTTGAAACAAAACCCTTGACATCGGTCTCCTCCCAAAGACCACTTATTTAAATAAACCCCTCTCTGTGTTAGTAAATATTTGAGAGACCCTTTTGTTTTCAAATTGATGACATGCACCCATTGAAAGATTTGTTTTTGAATGTATCAAATGTATTGCCAATGTATCAGAATGTATCAATTTCTAAAATAACCAAAACATTGAAACAATACGAGATTTTAGACCATGGGTGGACCATCTCCATCCTCTTATACATTATCAGTCCTACCATGGAAGAACCTACAACTTCAATTCTTCTTCTTCACTAAAAGCCCTCTTGTTAATCCTTGGATCTAACTGGTTAAAACATTTTTAGCCAGAACTTTTCCTTGTACAAACAATTGCAAAAGGAAAATCATAAATAACCATCTAACCAAAGAATTGATTCCATGATGAATCAAGACTCAAAATTTAAAACAGAAGATACGGAACTCAAAATCTTCATTTTCTAATTAAAAAAAAGAAGGAAAATAAGTTAGGATTTCAATTCTTTGAACTGGGAAGGAAAATAACGCTTCTCTATGACAGAGGGCTAGACTCACAAGAATAAATTCCTACAATGACCTCGAAACCAAACTATCAAAATGCTAAAATGAATTAGACCATAGATCTTCAATAACCATATGAAAAGTCATTAAGCAAATGTCATGTTTTGAAGCCATGTTTGACATATTTTCCTCTACAATTGGGTGGTGTTGGATCATCAAAGCCTTGGTCATCATGCTATGATATGTATATAAGTTGTTGGGTATGGTGAGAGATGACAAGAATTGTAGGGTTTGTTCATGAATCATACAAATCTTATGGGATCTATAGACAAAACCCAATTCTAGAGAAGCACAAAAGGACTAACATAATGATATTGGAACCAAAAAATTCTCCCTTCAATAGCTATTTTTTTCTTCAAACCCAAAGAATATACATGAAAGCAAGAGGAAACAAATTTCACCAAACCCTTTAGAAACAACTCTCCTCGCTTCCATGTTTCAACATCAATCATTTTTTATTTCCAACAAAAGTGCTAGCTTGATAAAACCAAGAAATTAAACTAATCAAAATCCACACACTACCAAAATACAAGCTTTTAGCGACACATTTTTAGCGACAACCAAACTAGGCGCCACTATAAAGCACTTTTTTATGATAAAGAGAGTTAAAAATTAAAACTTACGCTCGAAAACAAACGGATTTTCATGAAAACACTTTCTTCATATCAACAAAATTTCTGAAGATGCGCTCTCTCTCTCTCTCTATGTTTTGATATTAATGGCGGAACTCCCCTTCTAACAGGTCTTTTTCTCTCTCTCTCTCTCTCTCTGTGTGTGGATATCTTAATGCTGAAAAACAATGGGAGATTTTCACGTTCTTTGAAGTTTGGAGAATCCTCGTATTCCTCTCAAGTAATTTCTAATCGTTCTCAACCTGTCTCCTCTATGTTCGATAATCATTTCTGGATTTCAAGTTGTAAGTTTTCCAAAATTTTTTCCTCTAATTTGGACCTTGATTTGTTTGTTTCCCCTGCAATCTTTTAGATATTTGAATCGATTTGTTTATCTAAAATTATCTTGCCAATTGCCTTTCTGAATCTCCTCACAACTGTAAAATTTAGGGTTCATATATGCAATTTAGTGTTATTTAATTATATGTAATTTTTTGGACATAATTGTAACAATTTTTCTGCTTAATTTATTCAAAACTTGTATCACTTATTAGCCGCTTCAATCACCATCTATCGTTACAGTACATAATTTAGGGTTCTTTCTTAATTATTAGTGTGTTGGAGTTGTGTGCAATTCTATTGGGATTCGACATAAGACACGCAAATGGGAGGAATCAACCAAATTTTGAAAGAAATTATTTGTATGAATCCGCAAACCATGATAAAGTATAGGGTTGGGGAAAATCTATTAGGGCAACAAACTCTAGGAAAAATTCTATTTTGATAAACTTCAATCTTTGATATAAATAATGATATGTGGTTGCGTTAAGGTCAAAAGAAAAGAAAGGAAGCTAAGAAGGGCTTTTGATGTACAAAGATCGCTAATGCACAACCTCCATGTTTTTATTTAGATCTTGTTTTCTGAGTACTTGCTTCTTACCAATGTGCACTTTTTTCCTTGATAAATGAGTTGATTTTTTTCTCATGGATGCTAAGTTGTTATGAGCTTCTCATCTCAAGGCATTCTCTCGGCCAAGAGAAAAACCAAGATTCTCTCGATAGAGAGAATCTTGAAACATTCCAATGTTTCATTCCTATCTCGGCCAAGTAAGATATTCTGAGTTGGAATAAAAGTTTATAAATGTGCATATGGGTCTATAGTAAGTCAAAAATAATTGCTCCAATAAAACTTTAAGCTTTAGGTGCTTAAGTAGGTGATCAATGTGAGATATAGTCCAAAGATTATATGTTCTTATAAAGAATTGCCAAATCTCGGTGGAAACTAATAAAGTAATTCATATGATTGGCCTAGTTGGATTCTTCATAAACTATGTGATGTCGAGTGACATAGCAAAGACGGTCCACGAAAGATACAAAAATGGCCAGTTAAAGGTAAATTATATTTTCTTGCTCTTTTTCTTACTTGAACGCACACGTCAAGATGCATTGCAATATGTCAACCGACCGATCTATGGGTTTCAGGAAAATGATTTTCATTTTCAAATGCCAACTTTTGTCAACAATTTGATTCTTGAATTTATTTAACAATTTTCTTAACTAATGTCATTTGATCATCCCTGTATACTGCCCACCATGGTTTAACGTTTCATTCCATTTCGGTATATTTCAGCGAAACATTCCGATTTGGTCGAGACTGGAACAAAACATTAACCCCTAAATGTTGCATATTTCAAGAAGTTTCAAATTCTCTTGGAATGTTCTAGATTTTAAACCTTGTCTCTGCATTTAAGTTTGGAATAACTTCTATTTGGGTCTGGTCACACTTTGATTTCATTGTCTTCTCTTATAACTAAGGTATCCAAGCTGGGTAGACTGCAATGTAACAATGCAAACAATTCAGTACAAGATGTAAAGGCTGATGATTTGCGGCAGATGTTTCTAGCCATGACAGAAGAGGTGTCTTTTCTATACATTTATGGGTATGACCAATACGTTTACTAGAGTAGTGATTAGATAGCTTTTAATTTGATGAAGGTTCAAATCATTGGTATCCCCAATAATCAATTTTTTTTTTATGGATATGCCTTTTTGTCTGATGGCCACTAAATTAGCCTTTTTTTATAGGTCCGTGTAATAATCGTCAAATTAGCTGACAAATTACATAACATGCATACTCTTTCACACTTGCCTCAGCATAAGCAAGTAATGAAATTCTTGGTTTGGTATTTAATATGTGATCTCTTCTTTCCTTTAAGCATTATTACTCTGTATGTAGTCCAGCATTGCAATGGAGACTTTGCAGGTCTTTGCACCTCTAGCAAAGCTACTAGGAATGTACCAGATTAAGGTACATCCATGCCTGCCCTTTTTGAATCCTTGGTTCTTATTTTCTGCTTTGGTTCCCAGATACACACCTTTTCACATTCCAACTCATATGTTAAACATTGGCTATGGAGGAGAATTGCCTTCCGAGAGTGAATATTCTGATTTAGTTTTATCTGGACAATAAACACATTTGATCTTCCAGTCATGGTGTTTAGATTGAAGATGAACAATAGGGCCTTGAACCATCCTTGAGGACTCTTTGTTTTCTTTCAATAAAATTTTACTTATAAAAAAAAAATCCTTGATGTCTTGTCTTTATTTTTTCTTCTTTTTCTTCAGTTTGGTAACACAATTTGTTAAAACAGAGAAGTATTACTAGGAAAGGAAGAGGTTTTCCTTACAAGAGATATATTCAAAGAAAAAGGAAGAACAAGGAAATCGTTAAAGAACAAGGAGATGAGTTGTCTTCTCTCTTTGGATTTGATCGTGTGAAGAATAATCACAAAAGTAGCAAAAAATAATCACAAAAGTAGATCCTCCGCATCCCTAACAACAGAATGTACGATTGTGGAAGACTTGGACTAAGCTTCAAATGAAGACGAAGACGATTTGGAATGCTGCCACCAAAGATTTACAATATGATGGACGGTTGTGATCAACATTTACTTCATTCCAACCAAAGAGACAATTACTTCAATACAACTAGCAAAAAAAACATGAAACAACACCACCAACACAGGTAAAGACCAACTAAATAACTTCAATAGAACTTCTACATTTACTTTATTTGATGTAAACTTCTACCATACCACACAACACACACCACATATGTATACAAGTACGAACAAATAAAAAAAACCATAACTAGAAGCTAAGAAATAGTTCAAAATGAGAGAGTGGGAGATCTAACTAAGTAAAACTATGGAGAGAGAGGAAAAAAAATCGGAAGGAAAGTTGTGGGGAGAGAGAGAGAGAGAGAGAGAATTCCTCTGTAATTCTCCACTGATTACAAAACAAATCATTCATCCACTCTCTACATATGTAATACAAAATAATACCCAAAAAAAAAATAAAGATTCAACCCAAAGCCACAAATATAGCACTTCTCCTAGGCCTAGAATATAAGAAATCAAATCTCTCAAATTACAAAACAAATCACTCAACCTCTCTATATATGTAAAATACAAAATAACACTAAAAAATATATTCTTATTTAGATTTTAAACCAAGAAATATATGTGAAAATAACCTAATACTTGAATCGTAAACCGTGTCATCTTACTTACCATCCATGACCTCCAACAACAACTACTCCACTTCCAATTCTCAAATGGCCACCAAAATGATTCATATACAACCCATTTAGTGGGTCTTTCAGTAAGATTAAGAGATTATAGGTGTTTTAGATAGGAAGAGCTGAGCTATTTGAAGTCTGATTACAACATTGTATTTTAACATACCAAGGTCGAGAAGCTTATCTAATTTATTTAGGGGACAAAACCCAAATCTCAATGCTGTTAAATTTTAAAGTTAATTTTCTAGAAGTCTTATTTTATTAAGGTTATAATGAGGGTATTTATGTAATTTTGTATGGGCCCCACTTCACATGTGTGGTTGACATCTCTCTCTTCTCTACCTCATCACCTTTCCTATGTACTCTTCTAGAATCTCCACATTCTAGAATCTTCCCCTTTATTGATAAGCCCCATTAACATCAATTATATCCATTTTCCCACGCAACCAACTTTAAGCTCCAATGCATTTTCGTTTTACACTTTGAACCCTCTAGAAACCTTCTTGAAACTTTTTGAACAAGCATTCTAACATGCTAGAAACTTCTTCCACCACCTATATATACAAGTAGGAAGTCTCATTCACAACCAAGTCCTTGAAATAGCCTTTGAGAAGAGAGAAAGTGAGTAAGATACCATCAACACTCCAAATTCCATATCTTGTATAAGTGGAGGTCCCATTTCCAACTTGTAAAGTTTTTTTTTTTTAATTAACTTAGTAATTCTCTTTTCATCATTTTTAATTGTTCTTTTTTTTTTTTTCTTGGTTGTGAGTCTTAGGCTAGTGTGTTTCTACACTATTTGAGAAGCAGAATTCCGGAAATTTGGATTCTGTCTTTCTCCACAAATACCTTAGAATCAATTGTTAAGTACTAAATCTTAGATGGTGCTTTGTAATTAGATTGGAAAGTTACAGATCTTGTATGGTTTTACATTCCAATATCTTACCTAAACGACAGTCACAAAGCTATTGTTGTTTTGTAAGGGTTGTTGAATTCTGTCCTTTCCTTATTACTCATAATTAGAGATTTAAAGTTGAATGATCACTTAAAACCTTTCCTATGCCCAAAAGATTTTCGTGCAAAAGAGGTTATGTTACCTTAAAGTGACCAGACCAAACTTTCAAAATGCGAAAAAGGATAAATTTCTATAGCTCCAAGTAGTCACAAAATTCAACAAATGTTCCTAATAATTCATAAAAAAATTGAAAATTGAATTGGAAAATTGACAAATTAATCGGCGATTTTCTGATTAATCACACGCCCACATACCTATACTCACCTTCAACCTCAAGATTCATCTTTTTCAACCTTCAAATCTCAAGAACAAGATAGGTTTTTTTCGGGAGGTTAAAAATATAATTTGTATTATCACCGATTTTTTTTTTTTTTTTTGAACTTTCCATGACTTACTGAATTAAACTAAATTGCCCAAGCACTGATTAATTGTTGAATTCAAACTTAGTTACTGTGCTTTCAAGGATTAAACCCTTGAGGAATGAGCACGCAAATGCTTCCTCTAAGACCAGTATCACCCTTTTCTTAGGATGGCTGACTTAATACACTACCATCTACACCCATTAAGGTGGTTGGCCTCCATACGATGCCAAAAGTTCCTATGTTCATTTGACTCCAAATTTGTGGCCGGGTCCCTCTTTTAATTCAAGTCTCCCACAAATCCACTCTACTACCTCAATTCAAGTTTAGGCTCTTGTAAATAATCCAATTTACATTCTCTAGGATTTTTAATTAGTATACATACAAGTAGTGTTTTAGTTGGAAGAATTCCACATAACTAAACAGAAAACATGTTAATATAAAAGAAAGAAAAAAAAATTCATCATTCATGTTTGTGTTTTTGAAGATCATAGATTATTTTTTTGGGTAAACTGGGCTTCAACCCACAACCTGAGGGTTGCTTTGCAATGTTTAAGATTTGTAGGAAATTCAAGGTGTAATTTCACAATTAAACGATCCAAGCAAAGCAGGTAGTACAGTTTAGAGGTTTTAAACAAGGAGTTATTGTAATAAAAAAAAAAATATAATTTACTGAAATAGGAATCTTCAACAATCATGAAAATCACATAATCATCTTTTATGCGGAAATAAATATTTCATAAAACATATTGGAATTAGCCATAATGAAATCTCCTTCTTCAAGAAAGCTTGTAGAAATTATTTATCTCACTTAACCCCTTTCTTTGCTTTTCCAGAACTTATGGGAAAATCTGATAAAAGTAAATGTAGGTAGAGAGAGGACAATTCCTACATTAAAAAAAGAAAAATAGTTATCCTACTCCCCATAAAAGTAGGTAGATAGGAAAATAACTTTCCCATTATCTTTCACTAATTAAGTAATTGTGTATCTCTTTTCAAAAGCCAATAACCACCTTAAAAGTCCAAATAATGTCTATATTACCCTTTCATGTGGGACAAATTTTAACATTCTCCCACTTGGCCCATATGAATGACGCTTACTTGGATTGACAAGGTAAACATAACATGCGCATAACATTAGCTTATTTTAGTGAGATTACAATAATATTATAATTTAAATAGCTTACCAACATTAGTCATGACGGTAAATATCAATAAAGTGATATCTTCCCTTCCTTGCACTACAATGCTAGCAAATCATTTAATTATAATCCATTATAGGAAGAAACTGTAATGTCCCCATAATGTCTTTGTCAAAGACGATTCTTGTCATCAATAATCCATCTTCATAATTACATAATTGATGGTAAGCAGGAAAAAAAATGTCAAAAACACAATTATTAATATCTCTATTGATGTTATAGAACAAAAAAAAAATAAAACATAGAGATCCACAAAGATACCTCAGGGATGGCAACAAATAGCCATGCGATCAACATGTTCCTTAAATGTTTTTGGTGCTAACCCTTTAGTCAAAGGATCTACAATCATGAGCTTAGTCTTAATATGTTTTATAAACAATGTTTGTTTCTGAATTTCCTCCTTAACAGCCAAATATTTAAGCTCCACATGCTTAGTGCCATTAGAATATTTGTCGTTCTTGGAGAAAAAGACTGTTGCAAAATTATCACAATACATTCTCAATGGCCTGACAATGCTGTCGACAATTCCAAGTCCCGAGATAAAATTCCGCAACCATAAAGCATGAACTGTGGCCTCAAAGCATGCCACAAATACAGCTTCCATAGTAGATGCTGCTATGATAGTCAGTTTGGCGCTTTTCCATGATGTTGCTCCTCCATCTAATAGAAACAAGTGACCAAAAGTTGACTTCCGACTATCAACACAACCAGCAAAATCTGAGTCGGAGTAGCCAACCACCTCCAACTGATGTTTTGTTCCCTTTAAGTATCTTAAAACTTTCTTTGCAGCCTTCCAATGCTCCATTCCGGGATTACTTTGGTATCTCCCGAGCATTCCAACTTCAAAACTAATGTCTGTTCATGTACAAGTTTGAGCATACATCAAGCTTCCAACAACATATGCATAAGGAATATTTTCCATTCTTTTCTTTTCTTTTCTAATGCATTCTGTGGACAATCCTTTTCACTGAACTTGTCCCCTTGACAAATAAGAGTAGGAGTGGCCGCACATTCAGCCATATGAAATCTATCAAGAACTTTATTGATATATCCCTTTTGAGACAACCCTAACAATCTACATAATCTATCATCAAATATTTTAATTCATATCACGTAAGTTGCCTCACCCATACCTTTCATTTCAAATTTCATAGAAAGAAATCTCTTGGTTTCATTCAGTATACTAAGATCATTACTGGTAAGTAATATATCGTCAACATACAAAATTAAGAAAGTAAACTTGCTTCCATTGACCTATAGATATATACACCGATCAATGGTATTTTCCTTAAATCCAAAGGATGTGATGATATCATTAAACTTAGATACCATTGGCTAGAAGCTTGTTTAAACTTGTCCCCTTGACAATAAGAGTAGGAGTGGCCGCACATTCAGCCATATGAAATCTATCAAGAACTTTATTGATATATCCCTTTTGAGACAACCCTAACAATCTACATAATCTATCATCAAATATTTTAATTCATATCACGTAAGTTGCCTCACCCATACCTTTCATTTCAAATTTCATAGAAAGAAATCTCTTGGTTTCATTCAGTATACTAAGATCATTACTGGTAAGTAATATATCGTCAACATACAAAATTAAGAAAGTAAACTTGCTTCCATTGACCTATAGATATATACACCGATCAATGGTATTTTCCTTAAATCCAAAGGATGTGATGATATCATTAAACTTAGATACCATTGTCTAGAAGCTTGTTTAAGTTCATAAATTGACTTCTTTAATTTGCATACCATATGCTCATTTCCTTTAATCAAGAAACCTTCAAGTTGATCCATTTAAACCTTTTCATCTAAATTTCCATTCAAAAAAGTAGTTTTCACATCTATTTGGTGTAACTCCAAATCGAAATGAGCCACCAGTGCCATTATGATCCTAAGAGAGTCCTTCTTCGATACAGGATAGAACGTTTCTTTATAATCAACACCTCCCTTTTGAGTGAAATCTTTTGCAACAAATCTAGCTTTATGTCGTTTAATATTGCCATTGTAGTCACGTTTGGTCTTAAAGACCCACTTACACCTGACTCTCTTAAAACCTTTAGGCAAATGAACAACATCCAAAACTTCATTTTGTTCCATTGATTTCAACTCATCATTTATAGCATTGATCGACTTTTCAGAATTACCACTTTCAATAGCTTGTGAAAATGAAACTGGATCTTTACTTGTCCCTAAATCATAGTTAGATTCTTGTAGATATACCAAAAAATCATTTGAAATAGTTGATCTCCTTTCTCTTTGAGATCTCCTTAATGATATTCCTTGGGAATGTTTTGCAATTGGTTCATTGGTGACATTTTCATTATGGAGTGACTGATTACTAGATTGTTGTTCAATGTTATCATACTGTTCGACAATTAGAAAAACAACAATTTTTGTTGAAGTTATGGGTATCAGGATACGCACTTGAACTTCTTCGATAACCACATTACGTGATACATCACTCCTACTAATTTCACCATTCTCAAGGAATTTGACATTTTCGATTTCAACAATTCTCGTACTATGGTTAGGGTAGTACAATCTATACCCTTTGGACTTCTCTAGGTAACTAATAAAGTACCTGCTTACAGTTCTAGAATTCAACTTCTTTTCATATGGATTATAGATACTAGCCTCTGCTGGACAACCCCAAATATGAAAGTGTCTCAAGCTTGATTTCCTTCTCATCCACAATTCAAAAGGAGTCTTTTGAACTGTCTTACTAGGAACTCGGTTAAGCAAATAAACGACTGTCTTAAGGGCTTCCATCAGCAATGAAATGGGCACTGAAGAGTTACTTAACATACTCCTAACCATTTCCATAAGAGTACAATTATGCCTTTCAACCACACCATTCTGCTGAGGCGTATTAGGCATTGTGTATTGTGCACAAATACCATGCTCTTCTAGGAATTTAGCAAACGGTCCTGGACATTATTTTATTCCATCATACCTTTGTAATACTTACCACCTCTATTTGATCAAATGATTCTCACCTTTCTATCTAATTGTTGCTCAACTTCAACAATATATGCTTTTAAAGAATTTATTGCTTGAGACTTTTCATGCAATAAATAAACATAATCGTAACGTGAAAAATCATTGATGAAAGTGATTAAGTACTTTTCTCCACCAAAAGATGGTGAGTCGAAAGATCCACATATATCAGTATGGACAATCTCTAAAAACAATTTCACTTCTTGTCGCGCCTTTCTTTGTATGTTTGTTTGTTTTCCTTTAATGCAATCCACACATACATCGAAATCAATAAAATCAAGATTTGAAAGAATCCCATTTTTTACCAATCTCTTCATTCTTTCTTTGGTTATATGATCTAGTCTTTTATGCCACGAGAAAGAAGAATTCTTATGAACTCTGGTACGTTTAGTTCAAACGTCATGATGCAGGGTGAGGAGTGATGTTCGAGCTATAAATGATGATAAAATTAAAACAAAAGAAAATATTGGCACGCAAAGGTTGAACCATAGAGACAACGTTAATCCAAAGTATATTTACTTCCAATCTAATTTAAGTTTACGGAAACGATTAAAAATAATTTTTGAAGGGGATTTATCTAAAATAAACTATTGAAATAAAAACTAAAAAATTACGCTAGAGAAGTATATATCAATTGGATCCACTTTCACAAGCTTTATTAGTGAATTTTGATTCTCTTATTATCTCAATCCACTAAACAAAGTTAATGTTTGTACATAAAAAAATCAAGCAGTTAAAATATAAATAAGGTCAAAAGTATGCAATAATTTAGGCATAAATTATTAGATAAACATTAACTATTTTCTGTAGAGCATGGTTCTTTTTGAACTTATCAAAGGAAGAAATCATCAAAACTATGAGAAACATTTAATATTCAATATAATAATAAAAACTTACGTTATCTTAATAACTTAGGCCGAGATTATTAGATAAACATTGACTGTTCTATATAAAGTATGATTCTTCTTGAACTTATCAAATATAAAAACATCAGAACTTTGAGAAACATTCAATGGTTAGCATAATAATACAAACCCAACATTATCATAATAAGGCTATGAAGCAATTTCGAGAACAATCAAAACACTGACAAATCTTACTCCGACTTCCTCAACTGATCTAATGGAGATTTAGCCAACAGTCATTGCAAAAATAATAAAGTACACATAAAAAGAAAATGTAGAAATGAGAGAAATAAATTATCTTTATTACTTGACTTGAAACCGACAAAGCCTCCTTACAACTTTCGTAGACCTAAGAAAGAAAAATATAAAAACCTAAACTAAAAGAAAGAGAAATTAACCTCCGAGAGAGATTGGAGATTTCCCAAAAAGATATCCGATGCCCTCTGGTCTGGTTTTCTATTTATAGAGAGACCAGATTAGGAATTCTTGGATAATTAGTGTTTCGGAAGTACTCCAAGATTACAAAAATACTAAAGTCCTACTTCAATTTAAATGTCTTTCAGATTAAATCTATATAACCCCTTAGATAAAATACCAAAACTAACAAATGAGTCATTACTCAACAAACGAAAACCCTTATGTTCAAAATACAATGCATAACCATCATAATCATGTCTTGACATGGAAATTAAATTTCTAAAATAGAAGGAACATAAAGAGTATCAAATAGGTCCAAACAATGGCCTGACTCTAAAACCAAACGTAAAGTTCCAACACCAACAACTGGTACTTGAGTTATATTTCCCAAGACTATAAAATGCTCATTTTCCTTTATGTTTTGGATCGAAAGGAAGTCCAACATTGAATTTGAAACATGAATAGTAAAACCAGAGCCAATCCACCACGTATTAGAAAGAACTTAAGTCATATTTGATTCGAAACATACATAAGTCAATAGCTTACCTTTTTTCTCGAACCAAGCTCTATATTTTGGGCAATTTTTTTGTAAATGCCCATAGTCATGATAGAAATAGCATTGCGGTCCATTATGTTCCCTCTTGCGAGCCCCATTGACATGAGAAGGTCCCACAACCTTCAATGGATCTTTATTGAAACTCTTCTTCAGTTTCTTTCCTTTGCTTCCAACTTCATGACTCATAACATTAACTGAATGTTGTCCTTGTTGCCTAAGCCTTGCCTCTTCTTGAATTAACATATTTGACAATTCATTAACATTCCACTTTTCCTTAATAATGTTATAGTGAATCTAAAATAGCCGATACTGAGTAGGCAAGTAATTCAAAATGAATTGAACAAGGAAACTTTCATCAACATTCATACCCAGAGATTTGCAGCTAGATTGGTCAGTTCAAGGACATGCTCATTCATTCACCAACTACCATCAAATTTCATGGGGGTAAGTTCAGCCATTAATCTCCCTCCAAGGGACTTGTTCACTAAACGAAACCGATGTTCTATAGCCTTGAAATATTCTTTTGCATTTTCAATTTGAGGAAATGTTGACTTAATATTGTTCGCAATACACATTTGCATAAGCATGATGCTTAATCTGTTCGATCTTTCCCATGACTTAGACAAAGTTTGCTGCTCCGAACTGCTTGTTTCAATAATAGTAGCCAGTTTGTCAATTCATAGTGCTAAGTCAAGATCCAGAACACCAAGGTAAAACTGGATCTATTCCTTCCAGTTATAGAAATTAGTTCCATTAAAGATCGAAACAGAAGAAGCTAGCGAATGAAGTGAAACAAGAATTGACACTGCAATAAAATCATCACAACATTAATGCTTTGAAAAAATTACTTCCATTAGTAATATTGCATTCAATCTTTGGATTAACTAATGTAATATACTAATATTCAAATTTAATGGTGATTTTTTACTCACCTAAGCATAATTGACAACCCTTCAAAGTTTGATTGGTTTGTCACTTTTGAGCATCGATTCCAATCTCACTATCATTCTATTTAGTATCCTAATAATTTAATGACTACTTGAAAGTTGGTGCACCTTTGGGTCAAACCATAATAATCAAATAATCATTCCATAATAATTTTGCAAAGTCATAATTCAATTCAATATTTATAACTTATCCCAGCAGGATCACTTTGGTGACAACATGCTAACCATAATATAAATATCGATTGATAAATAACCAAGTAAAAATAGGTCCACGTTCAAAGCAGATAAATAACATTCTAGAATAAAAATATTATCATAAAAGAGAGTAGCTTAATTGGTAAGCATGTATTGCTTTGAACACTCTGTTTTGAGTTCAAAACCATATACTAAAATGGTCTACATGTATTAAATCATACGACCCAACAAATGCTCACCAAAAAGTAATCATTTAAACAAAATAGTAAGCCCAATCAAACAAAGAAGATGGCCAGGGAACAACAAAACTCAAAACAATTAATGGAACATTTATGCCAATAATTTGACAGTTTGAATTGTGAGTAAATGAAACCATTATGCAGCCAACAAATTTGGAATCAACTGATACGAAATCAAACCGACACAAGCTAATAAATATCTACACAGAATCATGATATTCCAATAATGTAAAATCCCAATAAATCCGACAAACATCATAGGAATTTTTGGAATCAGTGAACAATGAGTTCCGAACATTATGAACACAAAACATTGAACATAAAACAATAACCAGATCAAAAAATATTAATGAAATCAATTTCTATATTAAAAGGAAAATCATGATAGTTTCTGCCTTGCTAATTTACTGAAATAGGAATCTTCAACTATCATGAAAATCACATAATCATCTTTTATGCGGAAATAAATATTTCATAAAACATACCAGAATCAACCATAATGAAATCTCCTTCTTCAAAGAAAGTTAGTAGAAATTATTTCTCTCAATTAACCCCTTTTCTTTGCTTTACCAGAAAGTATGGGAAAATCGAATAAAAGATAATGTGGGTAGAAAGAGGACAATTCCTACATTTCAAAAAAGAAAAACAGTTATCCTATTCCCCATAAAAGTAGGTAGATAAGAGACCTTACTAATCAATATGTTTTAGATTAGATCATGATTGTCGATAAGTTATTGGATCAACATAACTCTTAGCAAGCCACAAGGTACTGATCAAGACAATCGAGCCACGGGTTTTTACGGGGTTTCTTGACCCGAGAAGGACTACCCAAACTGCACTGTTACACTTGAACCCAGACCTGAATGCTAATTGCCACAGATGGTCATCTCGTTTTACCCTCTCCTTTGCCTCTAAATAGGCCAATTCATACCAAATACAGCTACTTGAGGTGTTACCAAAATGATGCAAGGTCATTTGACTTGCTTCGATGTTCTTATCTCTCAATTATAGGTTCTTTTGTAGCTCCTCTAGTACAATTTTACTAGTGGTGTGCATGCAAAAATGCTCGAAGGAGAGCTTGAAATCAAGAATGTATGGTTTTGATGCCCAAATATAAAGGTGAATAATTTTTTTTTTTGCAGAGAGATGTCTAAAAAAGCTACCAAATTTCATCTATTTAGAAGCTTTAGAGATCAAGGTTGTTTACAAATACAATTCGGGCCTTTTACTTATAGAAGAACATCAAACGCATTCGAATCTCGCATGTTTATTCAACAAAAAGAACACTTAGAAATAAGGAAGAAGAACCACTTTTCAACAGATACATTTTTAGAGTACAAATAGCTCTGTAGAACCCAAACTAAGATCACAAATTCCAATAACAGAAGACCAATAGGTGAGAAAACCCGAAATTGACTTGTAAGTATTGTTCCCAAAGTAATATTTGTTGTAATTCTACTTAGTTGAAGTTGATTCTTTCTGAGAAGATGAAAACTCAGTCTTCTCTTTATAAACTAATGAAAAACGGCCTAAATTTCCTTGTCTTTAACCAAGAACCAAAACCCCTTATTTTTCTTTCAAAATCAGCCATCTTTGAGCTCTTAAATCCATAATCTAACAAATTTGAACCAAAGACTCTAATCCGAAGCTATTTTTAATTTATCTTAGATTCATTTTCAATCTATTGTATCAACTTTGCCCTAATACCTTGTAGAAAACATCTGATTTTTAGAAAATCTTATTTTTTTCTTTAGATTTGAATATTGAAATAGATAAAATCTTTAGGTTGAAGAAATATACTTAGAAATGTTTCTAGACTTAGATCCAGAGATGGAGAGCTTCAATAGAGAGAGGTGCGTCAAATGGTGGAAGTAAGCCTTAATTTCACCATTATTGTAGTAGAGAGAAAGAGAGAATTGAGACTATGATAATTAGAGTGTAGATTCGATTTGTTGGGAAAATAAATCAAGGTAGATCAAGTATGTAGTTTCGGGGTGAATGACAAATTTTATCAGTCGTTTAGAAATGACAGCCTACGATAGTCGTTGTTTGCGTCATATCAGAGTTGAAATAAGGCGTTTTTTACGTAGTGTGCATTTTTAACCAAAGAAATTTGATTTTAAATCTCCACGTGCACTCAAATCTATGAGTTAGCCCACACATTTTTAATCAAAGAAATTTGATTTTAAATTTCCACATGCACCAAAATCGGTGAGTTAGCCCACCCACATTTTTAATCAAAAAAATTTGATTTTTAACTCTAACGTGCACCAAATCAGTGAGTTAAACTCACTCATTTTTATCAAATAAATTTGATTTAAATCTCCACGTGCACTAAAATCAGTGAGTTAGTTTGATTTTTTAGATAGATAAAAAACAAAAAAAATCCTACCTAAGGCTCCCCCAAAACGGAATTGACTTGATGGGTATCTTTTGTTTCTTTTTTTGTTTTTTTTTGTTTTAAAGAAAAGGGCAAGGGATATTTCATAGAACCTTTCACGCACATAAACGTATGAATCGATTTTAAATATTCGTTTTGATACATACAATACCGAAGCATGCATATTGACCACACATTGAATCAAGGATGAAATCATGAGACTGACGTCCGAGTAACCTGCACAAAAAGCAAGATCTTTTGCAATAATGACCGAAAAAACTGATAATGTACTCACTTTATGGAGAGGTGGTTGCTATGGGATTTTTTCAAAGTACATTTTCGATCTCCTCATATCAACTCTAATGAGGGCAATAGAGATAGAAAGAGGCGTACATCATTATTGAGTGGGTTTATAAGAGGGAGGATGAAGGACTGGATTAAAGGTGGGTGTGATGTAGTCGTTAATGAGTGTGTGAGAGTGAGAGAGGCGATGAAGGTGCTGCTATGGGAGAGGACTAAACCAAGAGAGTGAGAAAAAGAAAAAAAATAAATAAGAGGACGGCTGCTATGGAAGGTGAAGCCAAGAGAGTAAGAAGGGGAGAGAGGTGAGGGGAGTGTACTATGAAGAAGATGGGTCATGAAGGGGTTGTTGGGTGAAGAAGGTGAGCGAAAGAGAGTTGTTCGAGAGGGGTTGTCGAAGGCATGAAGAAGGTAAATGTAAGTGAAAGGAGACTTCTGTGTGGGCTTTAATGGAGTGAGAAAGAGATGATGGTGAAAGTGTTGAGGGATGGCTGAAGTGTGATGGAGAGGAGGGCTAATAGAGGCTCTCAACTTTGAGAAGAAGAAGACGGAGGCATGAAGAAGATAGGTACTAGGGGTGCAACTTGGTTCGGGTTGGTTCGGTTTAGAGCCAAATCAAAACCGAACTCTCCAAGGTTGGTTCCATTATATGGGAACCAGAACCAGAACCGAACCAAATTGCTCTAGAACCGAACCAAACCAAACCAAACCGACCTTAATTCGGTTCGGTTCGGTTCCATGGGTTGTCAAAAAATTTCTTAAGCAAATATTTTTACAAACTTGATCCTCAAAACTTTCCTTAACACTTTCACAAATTGAATAAACTAGCTCATAATAATAAAATAAGAACTTAAAAAAAAAAAACCAAATAAAAACTCATTAAGTTCATTTAAGAACCTTAATAACTTCAAAATTTCAATAAAATAGTTCATAAATAATAAAATATGAAAAAAATATATAATTTATCATCTTAATAATTACAAAAATTAAATAAAATAGCTCATAAATAATAAAATAAGAACTTAATATTGAAAAAGTAATCCCTTAAAATGAATTAATCAATCTTAACACTTTGAAAAAATCAGGTAAAATGATTCTTATATAATAAAACATGAACTAAAATTGGGAAAATAAAACCAATGGTTACTAATGGAAGTTATGGAATCATGAAACACAGATTGATATTCTAAATGGGATTATTTTGATAAAGATACTTTCATGACTCGAAATCCCCTAAATAAATAAATAAATAAATCCTCAAATTTCTTTATGCCTCAAACATGTCTAAACTAAACAAAAACAACCTTATAAGACAAATCAAAAATGTATTAAAGAAAAACTAAATATTTCAAGGTTCACTTTAACTTACTCTATATCTTTTTAACATCAGTTGGAGCTGTAACGCTAGGGAAGAAAACCCCTGTCCCTCCAGATTCCTTCACAAAACCACCTTTGTAATATCCATTTACCTAAAAATGCAAAAATCGATTGACCTTAGTTTTCGACCTCTGCTAAATTATAAAACTTGGTTGTACAAAGCTCTCAACCTACAAACAACAAAGCGAAAAAAAGAAACCCATTTATCCATTAAAGCTAAAAAAGGAAAGTTTTAAATAGAATGATTAGGGTTTAGAAAGTCGTTTCTAGAGCCCTAATTACATAGACTTTATCAGTAAATTATACACTAAACCCTTTAATTGCATACAAGTTTATTGTTAGTCCATAATAATTCGTGTTTTTCATTTAATTATGTAATTCAAAATTAATTACTGTTATATACGTGTAACAGGAATTATTCGCAAAGTTTCAACATGAATCAGGAAAAATCGAAGTTACCACTATGATCTAGGATCTAAAAGAAGACCATGGACTAAAAGTCAAGTCAATTGACTAAAATTTCATGGCAGTGCCATAGTCAACTGCGGCGGCGTGGTCAACTAAGAAAGTCAAATCTCAAGATTTGTACTGAAGCTTGGCGGTTGGATACCATTCACAGTAGATTATTTTTAGTATTTTTTATAAATACAGAATGTCTCTGAAACCCTAATTTCTATAAAGAAAAATCATATTCTGGTGCCTCTATAAATAGAAATAGTAGACCAAGGGTTGAGGAGGCTGAATTTTTAGAATTAGATTAGTGTTTATTTTCTTTATTTTATGAGTTTTATGAAAGTTGTAAGGAAGATTTGTCAATCGGAAGTCAAGCAATAAAGATAATTTCTTTCTTCATCTCTCTTTTCTCTCCATGTTTCCTTTATTTTATTTTTACTTTATTGTTCTTGTGATGACTATTGTCTAAATCTCTAGTAGATCGGTTGAGGAAGTCTTAGCAAGTTTTGTTAGTGTTTTACGGTATTCGTAATGATTTAATAGTCTTATTGTGATAGTATAGGTATTTATTATTAGGTTGAGTATTAATTATTTTCAAAGTTTTGATGGTTTCTTTCTTTGATAAGTACAAGAAGAACGATACCCTACAGAGAATAGTTAATGTTTATCTAATAATCTCAGCCTAAACTATTTCATACTTTTGATTTTATTTATATTATAACTATTTAATTTTCCGATCCACAAACATTAGTTTTGTTTAGTAGACCGAAATAAATAGAGAATCAGAGTTCACTGATAAAGCTTGTGAAGGTGAATCCAATTAGATCTACACTTCTCTCTCATATTCTTAAGTTTATTCTATTTTAGTAGTTTATTTTAGATAAATCATCTCTTGCAAACTGTTATTAAATCACTTGTTAAAATTGAATTGGATTGGAAGAAAATTACTTTGGATTAACGTTGTCTTTGAGATTCGACCCTTGCTTGCTAATGTTTTTTTTTTTGTTTTTTATTTTATCATCATCTACAGTTTGACCAAATTGGCGCCGCTGCCGGGGACAACGGTGTAATCCAATACTTTTTTATCCGAAAATCTGATTTGGTTTTATATCGATCAAAATTGTTATTTCAAAAAAATCCAAAAAAAATACCACCGGATTCTTGAAGTTAGTACGAACAAAACCCTAAAATTTGAGTCAATTTCATCAAAAAATTTCCATGCCGCCTGGGTCAACTGTGGAGCTGCGGTCAAACCTCGAGATTTACACTTCAAATTTTTACAGAATTTTTCTTCAAACTTATGGATTTCAATGAACATTTAATTTTTCTGAAATTCTAATTTTGATTTATCTTCTGCTTTCAGCCGAAGGATTCTACAAAGGGCAATGTGGTTGGGAAATTTTATTCTACCACCCAGACCCGATTATTTGACGAAGAGCAGCAGAATTTATTTGTTTTTATTTATTTTAAGTAGAACTACTGTAGGATTTTATTTTTAGAAGTTTTAATTATTTTAATTTAATTTCAATTATTCCGAGAAGGCTCGGATTATAATAGAATGAAGGGAGGACGATAGTGAGACGTAACTGTCTCAACTCCTCTGGTTCGTACACCGAGTTTGGTGTCGGTGGCCCGAGTCGACTCAAATCGATCAATGCCCGTCTAGAACGGGAGGTAGAACTCTAAACCCCCACACATCCCTTGCAAGTGGGTTTCTGTATTGAATTTGAGTGAGTTAACTGTACACTTCCGATTGCACAATAGTAAAAATGGCACCCTTAGGAGGATGGCATAAACAAGATAAGAATCGAATTTCATCACCGTATTCTTTCCCTATAAGGAAATTAATTCACACAAGCCCAAATTTAATTAAAATCTGATTAGACTTGACCATAGGTCTCATCGAGCTCAATAGGCAAAGCTAGCCTGAGTTGCACCAATTGCACTTCTTGATCGAAGTCAGTGCCTAAGCGAAATCCTGCCCCGCTGTACCCTACTGTACGAGGGGAATAGACTACGTCTATTCTAGACGAAAAGGTGATTTAAGAGTGCCCTTGCTCAGCATCACCTGCCACCTTTTATCTGAGGATTAAACTGGCTAATTTCGATTTCACAGAACTGGGTTGGAGGCTCGAGCTATCCCTTTGAAACAGTTAGGAGCTGTCTAGTCTAATAGAAACCCATCAAGCACATGTGAAATTCCTCCCTACTAGCTGTGTTCATCATTAGTGCATGTTAGGTAGGAGATCTCAAAAGAATCCACTTGATCCATTTGATCCCGGGATCACAAGATCTCATCCACTGTAAGGGACTAGAAGAGAATTTGATTCCTCACCTATCTCTCAGCCACCTGAGATGGCTCAACCGATTGTCCCATCTCAAATGATCCAAGAATATCAACAAACTCTCAATGAGTTATTCGCACCCACTACAACCATTCCCTATTCATATATTGCCTTACCAGCAACTAATGTAATACAATTCGAAATTAGGGTAGCCACTATCAATATGCACCCTACGTTTCATGGGTTCGAGAGTGAACAACCCTATAACTATTAGAATAAATTTCTGACTATATGTCAAATCTTTCGAAATGGTCACCTTGATGATGAAAACGTCAAGTTAAGATTGTCCCCTCTATCTCTAGAAGATCATGCAGCAACATGGTTAAACTAGATGCCACTAACTCGATCACTACTTGGGATGAGTTATCCCGTAAATTCATGGCTAAGTTCTTTCCAATGGCAAAACCAGAAGAAATCAAAAATGTCATTAGGAACTTCAAGGGCAAACCCGATGAAGAATTTTCTCAAACATGGGAAATATTTCATGACCTGCTTGTAAAATGCCCACATCATGGGATTGATAAAGCCAAACTGATCAATTTCTTCTATCGTGGTCTTACGACAGCACAACGTATCCTTTTGAAGTCAATGCACAAAGGAAAATTCATGAATCAGACTCCAAATCAAGCTTACGATTTCCTCGTAGAGCTCACTGAAAATGCTCAAAACTGGAGCACCAATTTAGGAGACTCTAATAGGAGTGACTTGGGAACAAATAAACCAGGAATATACGAGATCAAAAGTGATCTTGATCTCAAAAACGTAATGACTACTCTGGTTAGTACTATGCAAAACTTAAATAAAAAATTTGATGCTTTCAGCATCAAAATTAGCCAACAAGAGGTACATTCTACACTCCAAGTAAATTCAGAGATGCCTTTTGCATGTAACATATGCGAAACTTTTGACCACCTCACGGAGAACTATCCTGTGGCCAATACAGAACAGGCTAATGCAATTGGGTCATATAGCATTTTTAGGAAACCTACTCCAAACTCGTATAATCAAACTTACCACCCTGATAGTAGGTTTCATCCCAACTTCTCCTATCGTCAGAACGAACCTATCCAACAGGGTGGTGCTCCAGGTTTTCAAAAAGGCTATACTAGACAATCTCAGTCCAATGCGAACCTTTCTTTGGTTCCACAAACATCTTACTCTTCACCTCATGCGTCTGATCAAAGGGCGATTGTTGTTGACCCTATGACCAACTATTCTCCCCTAGTTGTACAAACAAACTCTACATTAGAAACAATGGTGACAGAGATGTTCAAGCAACAACAGAAATTCATTCAGGACCAGGATCAAAGGAGTCAAAGGCATGAACAATCAATTAAAAATCTTGAGGTTCAACTAGGGCAATTACCGCTCTCTCTTGAGGAGATAAACAAAGGACAATTTCCAAGTCAAACTATGCCTCACCCAAGAGGAACAGCTCAAAAAGGACAGCATGAAATAACAAGTCAACTTGGTTCCTCTAATGACTTTGTTCAAGCAGTCCACACACTACGTTTTAGTAAGTTAGTGGATAACTAAGTACACATGCCCAATGAGGTCCTAATAAAAGAGGACATCCAAAGTGCACCTTCAATAGAGGAAGATAACCAACAAAAAGAAACTCATATTCAAATGGAAAAATAAATTACCATTCCTAAAGCCCCATTTTCACATAGATTAGCAGACAATAAAAAGGGAAAGCAATTAGAAGGTATTCTTGAAGTCTTCAAGAATGTTCAGATTAACATCCATTTTTCTGAATGCTACCTATCAAATTCCTTCATATGCTAAGTTCCTTAAAGATCTCACTACGGTAAAAAGAAAAACCCTTGTGCCTAAAGAAGCTACAATGACAGCCCAATCATCTTATCTGATTCAAAAGACAATTGTGCCTAAATTCAAGGATCCAGGCTGTCTAACAATCTCTGTGCATATAGGGAAAATAATGATTGAGAAATATCTGCTAGATCTAGGGGTCAGTGTGAATCTTTTGCCATTTTCTGTCTATAAACAATTAAGTTTGGGGGAACTCAAACCTACAGATATCACTATCAGTTTGGTAGACAGATTAGTCAAGATTCCCAAAGGGGTAGTAGAGGATGTAATAATCAAGGTTAAAGACTTCTATTTTCCCGCTGATTTTATAGTACTTGACACTGAACTCGTCATAAATCCAAACAATCATGTTCCAGTAATCTTGGGTCTACCATTCTTAACCACATCTGATGATGTGATCAGATGTAGAAACTGGATCATGACTTTAGCCTTTGGAGACATGAAAGTAAAATTGAATATTTTCCACAACAAGTGTCAATCCATTGATATGGATGATATGGAGGAGGTCAATATGATTGATATATTGGTCAGCAGAACATTCCAGGACGTGGAGAACATTAATCCTCTAGAAGAATACTTAGGTCAATTTGACCTCGAGTTTGATGAAGAACAGTCCATCAAGGAGGTAAATATCATCCTAGAATTTGTCCTCGAGATGGACTTTGCAAACTGGAAACCTAAAATAGAGAGTCTCCCCACATCTTCATCCCAACCTTTAATTGAAGAGATTTCTAAACTTGAACTCAAACAGTTGCCTAACACGCTGAAATATGTGTTCTTAGAGAAGGTCGAAACCTTCCCTATAATCATATCACCCGACTTAGAAAAGTCTTAAGAAGAGCAGTTATTAGAAGTCCTTCGAGAACATAAGGAAGCTATTGGTTGGACTATAGCTGATATCAAGGGCATCAGTCCCTCTGTGGTTATGCACCTAATACACCTCGAGGATAATTACAAACCATCGAGAAAACCGCAAAGGAGATTGAATCCGATTTTACAAGAGGTTGTCTGCGGAGAAGTCCTCAAATTACTAGATGCGAGTATTATGTACCCCATCTCAGACAGTAAATGGGTAAGTCCTGTTCAAGTGGTCCCAAAGAAATCTAGTGTCACTGTTGTGACCAACAAGAACAGTGAATTAGTACCAACTCGTATCCAAACTGGGTGGCGAGTTTGTATAGACTATATGAAGTTGAATACTATGACACGAAAATATCACTTCCCTTTTCCATTCATAGATCAAATGCTCGAACGCCTAGCTGGACACGCCTACTACTACTTTCTTGATGGATATTCAGGGTACAATCAGATCCCGATCTCCCCTAAAGATCAAGAAAAAACAACTTTAAAGTGTCCATTCGAGACTTTTGCCTATCAACGCATGTCATTTGGGCTTTGCAATGCTCCTACAACTTTTCAACGATGTATGTTGACCATTTTCTCTGATATGGTAGAAATTTTTTTTTAAGTCTTCATAGATTACTTTTCAGTCTTCGGATCTAGTTTTGACAATTGTCTATATCACTTAAAGTTAGTCTTAGTTAGATGTCGCGAAAAGAATCTAGTGTTAAACTAGGAAAAGTGCCATTTCATGGTCACTTCCGAGATTGTGTTGGGACACATCATATCCCACAAGGGAATTGAGGTAGATAAGGCAAAAATTGACTTTATCGCTAATCTATCTTCCCTTAAAACTGTGAATGAAGTCCGTTCTTTCTTAGGGCATGTGGGTTTTTACAGGCGCTTCATTAAGGATTTTTGAAAGATTTTCAAACCTCTATCCGACTTATTATCCAAAGATGCAAACTTTGAATTCTCTATCACCTGTTTAATCGCATTTGACAAACTCAAAACTGAGTTAACAACAACACTTATCATCCAACCACCAAATTGGAATTTGCCCTTTGAGGTGATGTGTGATGCTTCAGACTACGTAATAGGTGTTGTACTGGGGCAACAAAATCTCTCATGTTATCCAGTATGCAAGCAAAATGTTGAACGATTGCCAACTTAATTATTCAATTACGGATAAAGAGTTGCTAACAGTAGTTTTTGCTCTGGAAAATTTTTGCTCCTACTTAATAGGATCCAAGATTATAATCTCCACCAATCATGCAACATTGAAATACCTTCTTTCCAAGAAGGATGCAAAAGCAAGGTTAATCCGATGGGTTCTTTTACTACAAGAATTTGATCTTAAAATTCGAGATAAGAAAGGATGCGAGAATGTGGTTGCCGATCACTTATCCAAACTGGTAGTTGAAACAAGTTTCGATTCCCTCCCAATCTCTAAAAACTTTTAAGATGAGCAATTGATGTCTATCTCCAATATGGATACACCTTGGTACGCTGACATTGTCAATTACCTGGTGACTGGACAAACACCGATCTCATGGAAGAAACAAGAGCGACTGAGATTTCTCACCCAAGCTAAATGGTTTTTTTGGGATGACCCATACTTATTTAAGTACTGTCTAGATCAAATAATTCATTGGTGTATTTCTGACCATGATAAAAAACATATACTCGATTTCTGCCACAACCACGCCTGTGGTGGAAACTTTGAAGGCAAAAAAATAGTAGCAAAAGTGTTGCAATGCGATTTTTACTAGCCAACGTTCCCACATCTTCGCTAAATCTTGTGATCGATGCCAATGTTTAGGAAAGATTAGTCGAAGGAATGAAATGCCTTAACAACCCATTTTGATCATTGAAATTTTCAATGTTTGGGGCATTGATTTCATGGGACCCTTCCCCATTTCACATGGATTCCAATTTATTTTAGTCACAGTCGACTACGTATCTAAATGGGTAGAAGCAACAGCGTGTCGGACCAACGATCACATAGCCGTTGTCAACTTCCTTAAAAATACCATATTTGCTCGTTTCGGTACCCCAAAGGAGATCATTAACGACGGAAGTAAGCATTTCTGTAATTGAATTTTCAAAAGTCTCATGTGTAAATATGCTATTACTCACAAAGTCGCCACTCCATATCACCCTCAAACGAGTGGACAGGTCGAAATCTCCAATCGTGAAGTCAAGATAATTCTTGAAAAAAACGGTCAATCCTTCACGAAAGGATTGGGCTTTGCGATTAAATGACGCATTGTGGGCATATCGGACTGCTTTAAAAACTCCGATTGGCATGTCCCCCTATCGTCTCATCTTTAGAAAAATCTATCATTTCCCAGTAGAACTCAAACACCGTGCATAGTGGGCTATTAAACATCTTAACTTTGATCTTGTCAAAGTAGGAGAGCACAGAAAACTCCAACTCTCTGAGTTAGAAGAATTACGTAATGATGCATACGATAATGCTTGACTATACAAGGATCGTACAAAGGCCTGGCATGACAAATACATTCAACGAAAGTCCTTCCAAATAGGTCAGCAGATTTTACTTTATAATTCTCGCCTCCACCTATTTCTTGAAAAATTAAAATCTCGATGGATAGGACCCTTTGTGGTCCATAAAATTAATTCCTATGGCAACATTGAGATACTCAATAAAATGGATGGTAGTATTTTCCACGTCAATGGTCAACGGATCAAGTCATTTCTTACACTACCACCCTAAGAAAAAGATTCTTATCTAAGCGATCCTGTGTATCAGGATTAGCCTCATGTTGTTGTCTGGCTAACGTCAATAAACTTAACAGTGCTTGGGAGGCAACCCATGTATTCTTATTTGTTAGGATTTCCTTCTCTAGATTAGAATATTTTTTTTATTAGATTAGTAGCCAGGATTTCCTTAAAAATATATATAAATAAATAAATAAATTTTAATTTTGAATAAATTTATTGCAAAATTTTCTCAAAAAATTTATTTTCCGACTTAAAATTTTTTGAGAAAATTTATTTTCCATGGATTTTCAAGGTGGAAAATTTATTTTCTAGGAAAATCAAGCACCATCTATAAAAGAAAATTCCTAATCCTTATCTCTTTCCATCTTGTCCATGTAGCCTCCATCTCCATATTTCTTCACTATATACATAAGATCTGCAAACTGGTCAACAAAAGATTCTGGTCTACATTGCGGAAAAGAAGGCACGTGTGAGTGCACGGGCCGCTGAGATTTCAGATTCAGATTAAGATGAGTTTTATTTCGATTAGGATATTTTTAATTTCTTAGTTAGGTTGTTTTTCAATTCCTAAGTAGGATTTTATGCAATCCTGTTTCGAAAATTATCATTGTTCTAAATCTTCATCTTTTTAGATTAGTTGTAATAAGAGTTTGCAAATTAATGTCAAAATCGATTCAGATGTGATCTAACCATTCTCTTTCTTTCCTTACTGCTTGCATATTGAGGACAATATGTCATTTAGGTTTGGGAGTATTAAGTTAGCTCACAATTGCATTGCATCTCATTGTTAGTTTAGTTTCATGTTTAAAAATAAACAAAAAAATAAAAAAAAATAGATTTAACACTTGCAAAATATTTTCTTCAAATTCTTTTTATGTACTTTTACATATGAATTTCAAATTTCAGGCTCATGTCCTAATTTTTGATCATAAGTTCTTTTTGGTTATTCCTCATAAAGAAAATCAAAAGAAGTTTTTGAAAAATTCACGACACTTCTAATTGAGTAAAAATAAGGTTTTATGGAACAAGTTTTTATCCTCTTCTCTGTCTAGAATGTTAGGGGAAACCGAATCTAATGAATTATGACTTCCTTGTCCCTTATATAAGTTCGGAGGGAAAGAAAGAGAGAGAGAGAGAGGGATGATCGGAGTTGAGAGGCAGCCTGCAGCCACACCTCAGCCTTATAAGAGACGAGAGAGAGAGAGAATAGAGGAAGGAAAGAAGGAAAGAGACTTCCCTTTAGGGTTTTATAAAAATCTTATATTTTATTTTAAAATAATATGATAGTTCAGTTTTCAATTTGGTTCTATTATTTACAAAGTCTAAATCGAGTACTGAACCAAACCGAATCGATCAGTTCTTCATTTATTTAAGTCGAAACCAAACCGTATTCAATCTAAACCAAACCGTATTCAATCTAAACCAAACCAAATCAATCCAAAATTCACGGTTTGGTTCGGTTCTTAGTTTGAACTGAATTAAGTTGCACCCCTAGTAGGTACTGCATTTTTTCTTTTTCTCTTCTCCTTTTTTTTTCTATTGTTGTTGTCGTGATGGTGTGGGAATTCCTCCAGCCCTAGAGATTGAGATCGAGAAGTCCCCCTTTTTGCCAAAAGCATAGGTCACCCCTTTTTTTTCTTTCCTTCTTCTTTTTCTAAAGTCTTTCTTTGGACTTTTTTTTTTGTACCTCAAAAAAGGGAAAATCTCCCCTTTTAATGTGTAGATCCCTTCTCTTTGGGGTTGCTTTTAGAAGGTGCTAAATTTTGAGAAGGCTATCAATGTTGGCAAACACCTCTCCTTTCCATTTTTGTTTCTTCATTGCCTTTTTTTTATTTTTTTATTTTATTTTATTTTATTTCTTTCCTTTTCTAATTTTCTCTTCAACGTATGGACTTTCCTCAAGTTTGATTCCTCTTTTCTTTTAACTTTTATTTTTTATTTTCTTGGTTATCTTCTTTGATCGGGCCAAAGACAAAATCCTCTTTTTCTATTTGTGTTAAAATTCTAAAAGAGAAAGGAAGTGTTATCTTATGTTTTGTGACTTTCGTATTTTCTCATATTTAGTTAAGATCAATTAGTTGGATTGAATAAGGTTAGCATTGATTGGTTCAATTATTTTAATTTCTCAATTAATAGGCTTGTTTTTAAACTTGCGATTAGTTCGGTCAATTTGGAAGTTAATGATTGGTAAATGACGTGTTGGTTTTTAAGAGTGAATGGCGATTGATTGATTTGATTTGTCAATTTTTAAGATTGATTGTCTTGATTTTAAACACCATTGACACTCCATCTTATTTTATCATTCCACTTTTAAGTTGGGGTGTGATAAGTAAAATTTCACATTTTAATCGACAAACGTCAGCTATCCATTTTCTTAATTATCACATCACGATCGATTGATGTCATTTCTTATAATGAATTATCATTTTATGTGTTCGATTTGTGTTATTCTACATGGCGAAAATCGTCATTTTATGTGAAAATTTTCAATTTTCTTGAGTGGGGGATTTTAAATTTATTTTATGTGCATGAATGTTGTTGAAAGTTTTTTTAGTTACATTTTCTTACGAATCGAGGTAAGTAAAACTCGAACATCAATGAATATTTTAATAATTTTTGTAATTCTTCATAAAATTCTTCGTTTTCATCAATTTTAGTCTCGTTAGACTCAAAATCACATTTTGAGTACAACATTAGTACTTCGAGACATTTTAAAAGTGTGGAACCCACAAAGGGTATTTTCATCATTTTGTTAGTTTTTTTTTGAATTTTTACTAGTGGCTTTTTTCAGTTCCAATGTTATTATTTCTAAGTTTCGAGGTCTCTAGATTATAAAAATGTGTGACGAACCTAAGCATGTGTACTTGCTAAATCGAGTGTATAGTATATCAATCATAAGCGTTTGTAATTTTTATATCGAGTATGTTAAATAAGAAAGAGATGAAATCACGAGGATAGAGAAAGAAATAGAAAAAATTGGAAGAAATCGGGGTCTCATTTTCCTAGCATTGCGAGGTTTCTAGATTATCAAAATGTGCGATGAACCTAAGCGTGTGTACTTGC
Organism: Akebia trifoliata; assembly: GCF_017979445.1. NCBI lineage: Eukaryota > Viridiplantae > Streptophyta > Magnoliopsida > Ranunculales > Lardizabalaceae > Akebia > Akebia trifoliata. Next base: position 20,849,103 of record NC_141389.1, read on the forward strand.
TAAATCGAGTGTACAGTATATCGATCATAAGTGTTTGTAATTTCTATATTAAGTATGTAAAATAAGAAAGAGATGAAATCACGAGGATAGGGAAAGAAACAAAAAAAATTAGAAGAAATCGGGAAAGAACCTCTCACAAGCTTTCGACTTTTTCATATATTCTGCTCTCATCATTAGGAATCCAAAGCAACCGGTGATAAATTGTCGAATTAGGTGATTGCAAAAATGGGGTGTCTATAGGTACACTGACCTTGTTACAATGTATGTCATGCATCTTAACACAATACATCTAATTCTCTAGCACCCTCCTGCAATTGCATGGTCCTTGGAAGAAGAACATGTAATTATATTCTATGAATAATTTCTCTTGATCTCATCAAATGACATGCTATTAGATCACCCAAAATCCAATCATGCTTCATGGTGGTCACCGATTGTTTGTGAAGTTCATCATTTTCTTTTCTCGCTCTATTTTTTAGTCTGTCGAAACTGATGGCTTATGAGACTAGGTCTATCATGATCTCTCCAAGAACATACAATGCAGGATTTTGCAATTTAAATTAAATAATTCTCGTTGAAGAGATTTTAGTCAAGAAAAAAAATGAGATTGTGAGACATAAATATGCGAACTTGGGAGATATTTAGAGATATGGAAGGAGTGATTTTTATTAAAGAAAACTAGAACAATAATAAAGGAAAAAAAGATTTAGATCTAGCAATGGCGGTCGTGTCATAGCCGAAGAATGGCTTACTAAGATCGATGTACTCGGTGGAGCTTGAGCTCGGATACCATATAGAAAATAATTTTATTGAGAATTCTTGGACAAATTTTACATAAATCCTAATGGTATTTATAGAGATTACAACAACCAAGATATATGGAAACTAACCTATTATAATATTCTAGAATATCTTCCATCACAACCTTCCATTAGTGATGAGATACATTGGCAATGTTATAGTTTATCTCATGCATCTTAATACAATGCATCTTATTCTTTAATAATATATTTAATTCTGTAAACGTATACAAATTGACGTTTCGTAGGCTGGAGATCCACACAAACCCCATGTATATCACTTGATTGAGTCATTGAAATCAATTATCATTTGGTATTTAGACAATCGAGATGATTCATTTGGTGGGAAAACCGACCATGAGTTGAAAGGAATTGTGATGACGTAACGAGGTGGGAATTTGAAAGATCAAGCAATTGACCCCAAATTGTCTGCTAGTGTTCACATTTTTCCGTATTGTTGCTCCCTCTATGCATTGCTCTTATAGAAGCTGCATTAGGAGTTGGCTGAAATAGTGTTGGGATAGGTTTTGTGGGGATCGAAGGAACGGTGGAGTAGAATATGGAATCATTCCTTTCTTCTTAAATCCATATAGGTTCTTTAATTTAATCATCCATACAAGCACACACTTTAATGTTGTGTTTGGATTGAGAGAAATGGAGAGAAAATAAATGAGTTTCCCTCCATTTCTACTTTTTGGAGAGAAGAGAAAAGAAAAAAAGGTGAGTTTTCTCTCTCTAAAAGTGGAGAGATTTGGAAAGAAACGGAGAGAAACTCATTTAAAATATTTTATAATTCTAACTTTGACCGTACATCTCTTTTAATTAAAGAATAGATATTATTTAAAAATTGGTGATAATTTGGTGCTCTAAAATTAGTGCTCTTTGTACGTTCCATGATGTGGTAGTGCATAGAACCATAGATTTTTTTCTTCGGGAATCAAAGATCACCAGTTTATCATTTGTCTTATGACTAATGATAAAATGACGCGTTGACACATACGTGCTCTGTAGTATGTACGTGGCTGACATGGCAAGGGAATATAATCGCAAAATTTTTTCCTTTGTATTCTGAAGAAAAAGATATATGGTTTTGTGCTTTGCCACGTATGTCAGCTGCATATGTATCAACGTGTACATTTATCATGACTCTAGTCTTTTTTTGTAGAAAAGTCAATCCATGATTTTACCGAATTCAAACGATCCCATGTATTAAGGCCATCCCTAATTTACAAAACTACCCTTGTAATGTGTCATTCAGGATTCTATGAAAGACTTTTCTTGGCTCAATCCATGGTTGATGCTCTCCACGAATATGACCATTAGGATTTGAGTGAAAATACAGATTTTATAAAACCAGATTTGATCTTCTAGAGATTAACATACATTTTCCTAGCGATACATATTTCTTGGGAATCCCTAACATCCGAATGGTCGCATTGATGGTGAGCCACAACCCATCTTGGAAAAAAAAAAATTTGGGCAAAAAATCTTTCATTCTAACTAGAAATTTTTTCAATTTTAGAACTGTTAACCAACCAACTACTCTAAAAGACTGATCTGATGGAGAGGAGGAGATTTATGAATACATAAGAGGGTCATGGGGCTTAACTGGGGTATGATACACTTGAGAGTGGAGGAAAATATACACTCAACACTCCCCCTCACCAATAAGGGTGAAAAGAGTCAAACCCACGACCTACATGAACCTAGCGCTCTGATACCATGTTAACCCACCAACTATTCCAAAAGACCGATCTGATGGAGAGGGGGAGAACTATGAATATATAAGAGGGTGATCGGACTTAACTGGGGTATGACACACCTGGGAGTGAAGGAAAACATACACTCAACAAGAACAACCTTCCGGAATCATCCTCTTTGAAAAAATACATTTATTTTTGTAACCAAGGCATCTAGGGAATTTCTGAGATAAATCCCTTAGGGTGACCCTAAGGGGCGATTCTAACTCAAGACTTCCACTTCTTGAGGTATGGTTCTGTTCTGGTCATCCCACCAACTCTTTGGGGTTGAAAAATTAGTAGAGTCATGATAAACTGATACGATAAAACATACAGTTGATGATACGATAAAACATACAGTTGATGAGGCAGGTGCACGGATCCATAAATCGTTTTCTTCAGGATACAAAATGAAAAAGATCTATAGATCTGTGCACTTTTCCAGCCACATCATTTTGTCATCGGCCAAATTAATATTAGGTTAAAACAAATTACACTTACCTTTTTGTTGAAATGACAGGAACAATGACCTCTCTCTGAACTGGCTTCTATAATTAGCATAAGCTATCAACAAAAAGAAGAAGAAGCATTCACCTCTTCGGATATAGAGATGAGTTTCATATGTGAGTTTATAACTTTATAGAGGGTTGGCGCCTGGAAGGTTTAAAAAACAAAACCTGAAAGCTTTAAGAAAAACACATATTTAAATTTCCATATATGGAAAGAATTATCAAGATTTGGTTAATAAATTTGTTGGATTTTTACAACTCATTTAGATATTTCTACAGATTCATGTTCATTGTATGATGCCATTGCCATGGTTCTCCAATAAACTCAGTTTCCACAATTTATTTCTGCTTATATAATGTTATAATTAGATGTGCAGAAATGGTAGCTTGCTCCGTCACTCCAGATTTCTTTCCACATAAAGAATTTGGGATTACAATTGGAATTCCTAAGAGAACTAACGCTGTGAATTGGGTCATTTAAGGTACACAAATCTTAACCAAGCCTAAAGAGACGAATTCTACCTTAGACCAACCCTAATCCCCATCGGACGTATGTTGGCGAAGCCCAAGTCCAGCACTCTAATGTTATTAGAACTTTGTAAAAAAAAAAAACAAAAATTGAATCCATACACCTTCTGAAGCTATTTCATATTGCTTGATAAATTTATTATTTTTTTGGCGAGGTGTCCAAACCTACGTCCGACTAGGAGGACTCGGAAGAGACAGGGCCAGAGCCAAGGCATATGGACCCCTCCCCCGGGCACGTGCAACACCACACATCATACGCACCGGATAAGTGAGGGTGCACAGAATTCTGCTCATACTGGGTGGCCCCAAGGAAATACTGCTCATATTGTGTATCAAACTCACAACCTACGGGCTTTGACTGCTTTTTGGATCTGAAATTGCCATTAAGCCACCCCCTCAGGGTTATTCCTCGATAAACCTAGCTTACATTTCCATATAACCAATAAATCAAGATAAATAATGCCGAAGTGACCTGAAGATTGCACCTCATATCACACATCCCGACATGAAAGTATATAGAAACTATAGATATTTCATTGAGATACGAATAAAAAAGCATCTATGATTTCTACACACTTTCACGTCATGATGTGCGATATGAGGTACAATCTTAAGGTCACTCCAGCACGACTCAATCAAGGTAGTTCAATTGGTTGATCACAATTTTGATCCAATTAAACTCCTAGGATTAAACTAATTTTTCATTTCTAAGGACTCTTTTACTATGGGCTCAACATTTGCAGTATCAACTCATTTCAGTTCTTGTTCATATCCACCTTTAAAGGTAGGATTTGGATCCATTCAAAATTATAGACAATAAAAATAATTTATCTTTTGGATAAATATTGATGCTAATCATTGGATTGAGTAAAAGACTAACTTAATACCTTGAATTTGTCCCAACATATCATCATCATAAAAATAAATAAATAGCTCAACCATTACTAATATTACTAACCATATTAAAAGTCGACCTAAAGAAATGATTTAATTGAATGATACTTTTCAAATTTAAGACGAAATAAGTAAATTGTTATTATATCCCGAATGCCAAACGATGAAAGCATTAAATCTTGGCTAATTTACCAAAACATGCACTGAAAATATATTAATTCCGAAAACAGTGCACTACTCAAATTAATTTTGAAAACTGTAAATTACCGTTTTTGAAAATAAGTTTTTTTTATTTTTTATTTTATCAAATTGGTAAAAATTTAAATGAATATTGTTTTGGCAATTTTCATACCCAAAATGCCCTTTTCACTTTTTTTTTGAAACACTTTCCTCACTAACATAATAGGATTTTATGACTTACTAAGGGCCATTTTGTTCTAGTGGATTACCACATCAGCATTCCACCACCACAACCCTCTAAATTTCATCGAAAAACATAGATTCAATAAAAACGAAAACAAAAACAAAAAAAAAAAAAAAAAACATTATTTTAGCTTGTTCCAAGCTTTTAAAAATGAACGGCTAGCAAGCTCCCAAATTTAAAATTAAAATTCAACAGTGAAAAATACCCGTGAGAAGGAAGTTATGAAATTACGCTTCAAAATTTAACCTGCCAAAAACTCTATCAACACACCTTCAAAACACAAATTTGGAGAACCAAAGAAATAAAAGAACACTTTTACTATTTAGACTAAATTGAAAATTTTATTCCAATCCAAATGTATATCTGATAAATGATAATAGAAAAAAATGGACGTTCGTAGATTTTGGCACAAAATTAATATCATATATCCTTTTTCATCTTAATAATAGATTTATTTAAAATATTTTTTCAACATAATGGTTGTTTATAAGCTAGAGCAATGGGCCAAGAGTGTCAATTTGGAATTATGACCACAAAAGTGATTTATCCTGGAGATAAGTCACTTCTTTTACGGCTTCTAGTGGGAAAACACATGATCCTGTCTGTTAAAGCAAAAAATTCAACGCTTAGCTATAGTTAATCATATTATTGGGATACATACAAATCTCGATCCATATGAAAAATTGACCTAAAGAAATGATTTAATTGAATGATTCATATTTTTCAAATTCAAGCCAAAATCAATAAATTGATGTTGTATGGATGCAAGCCAAATGACCAAGGCATTTAATGGTACCAATTATATGAGGATCATAATCTAGCAATTGACATATGACAAAAGAAAAGAAGAAATTAAGAGAGATCCAAGTAGCACTCCTTGCTCTTGATATGTTGATCTAATTCCCCGCAATAAGTTAGTAGCAAAAGCGATGGTGATGAAAGTAGTGGTGGCATAACCCTCTCCGGCGGAAGGTAGAGTCACACATCCAGGTTCGTTTATAGTAATAACTAAATATTCCAAATTTTGCAAATACCAATGGTAAATATAGATACTCAAAAGAAAATAAAAAGATTAATTTTGAATAATTTAGACTAGGAAAAATAGTTTATTTTTGCTTAACAATATGATATTAAGTAAATAGAGGGTAGGGGTTACAAGTCACTTGACGATGATATGGAAATGGATGTTGAATAGGGTGCGCATTACTAGGGATGCACATGGTTCGGATTGATTTGGATTTTGACAAAATTGGAACTAAACCAAACATGATCGGTTCTACAAATTTGAAACCGATCCAATCCAATTACCCTATAGAACCGAACCAATCCAATCCAATCTTGGTTTGGATCGGTTCTCGGTTCTCATACTTATTATTTTCAATAGTAATCAAAATCATGAAAAAATAATGAACCAATTCAATAGTAATAAAAATCATTAACTAATCCAAAATACTTATTATTTTTAATATATTAAAAATAAAAATCATGAAAAAATAAGTAAATAAAAATCATTTAACACTTACCTTGTAAAGGATGATTGAAGATCAAAGTCATTCTTAAAATCAAATGTTGTTTGTTGCTTGTTACTTATTCAAAGTTGAATCCATCATTAATCAAGAAAATATATCAATCTACAACAACATAAAGAAGACAATTATGCATTTATGCTAACTAATATTAAATATTAGAAAGTAAAAACATTAAATGAATAAAAAAATTCATAATCATCAATGATTTTAATTAAAAACATAACAAAAACAAATATAGTATGAAAAAATATAAAAATCAAGCAAATAAACAATAGAAAATGAATAGGGGGATAAATACTTAACCACAATTCATATTTATGCTAATCCAACTTGAACTCGAAAAAATAAATTCAAATAAGAATCATCCATCAAACAAAACAAATGTCTCACGCACAAAAATAAATACACTCATGAACATGTTTTATATAATATAAGTAAATCCAAAATGAAAATTATAACTAAAATCAAGTAAGTCCATTCCATGTCTTATTTCATGCTCCAATCCATAAGACCTAAAAATAGAAAAATAAACATCATCATTAATTCATTATTGAATAGGTATTTAAAAAATAATTTACTTCATAACATATAGTTTTAGAAAAGTAATTTACTTATAATCGCAAATGAAAAGGCATTTGAAAATCAACTAATCAGTTATCAGATGGTAAGATTTCATCATCTGTAATGATTGTAAAAATAAAATGAAATAAATTTTCATTAAATAAAAATACTATAATTTTACATATAAGTAAAATGACAAAATAATAAAAATAAAAGGTTACCTGACTCAACTTCTTTAAGTTCTTCTAGCATATCTTCAACATCAATTGGAAGAGGTGAAGCACGTAACAAATCTTGTCTACAAATCAAGCATTCTACTAGCTTTGGGGTTAAGGATCTTCGAAATTGATCTAGTATGCGACCTTCGGTGCTAAAAGTATTCTTAGAAGCAACAGTGAAAACATGAATGAATTATAAATCTCGTGCCACCTTAGAAAATATGGGAAATTTAAAAGAATTTATTTTCCACCAATTTAAAATTTCAAAGTTCAAGTCTTGCTTTTCCACTCGTTATTCCAAATATTTATCCACTTCCGATTTGCATTCCACGTTTTCTTCTTTTTCCATTTGTCTTAGAAACTTGGATTGGAGATACTTCCTTTGCACACTAACTTTACTAATTGTTCGATCCAGATCCATTTTTTTTGAATTATAAGTAAAACTAGATGAATAAGCAACTGGAGTTGAATCATGAAGTTGATACTGTTCAAAAATTTGATTCATTGCTTCCCTTACCTTCTTAACCAAGTCATCAACCTTTGTGAGTGTATAAAGGTTTGAGTAGCAAAATTTGACATATCTCAACTTGTAACAAGGATCTAACATCACCGCAACCAATAGTATAAAGTTTACTTTATCGATGTTCCCCAAATATTTATCAAATTTTTCCTTCATCTTTCTTGACATAGGATTCAAGTAAGGATCAAAACTTTTAGACCAATCAAAAATAATACTTTCTATAGCACAAACTTCATGAAAATACGTATTAGCAGTTACATACAACGAGCTTGCCATGCGCTTAGAAATCTTGTAAAAAGTTTGCAACAACGTTTTTTTTTCAATCTTCTTTGGTGGGAAGCCCCATCTTTGAGTTCATTACTAAACTGTGGTTCTTGTTCTTCCAATCGTTCAAATGCTTTCTGAAACTTTACTACAATATCCAACATAAGGTATGTTAAATTCCACCTAGTTGAAACATCAAGAACCAAAGATCACTTGCACGTGACTCTTTCTTGGTCAACACACTTCTTGAACTGTTGAGCTCTTGTAAGGGAACTTCTAACGTATTTTACAACACCACGAATTTTGACAATCGAAACATGCACATTATTCATCCCATCCTTCACAATCAAATTCAATATATGCGTACAACACTTCATATGCAAGAACTCACCGTCTAAAATGCAATCATGTCTTTTATATAGCTTTCTCTTAATGTATCCCACGGCAACATCATTGGAACTTGCATTATCAACCGTAATAGTGCACACATTCTCTATACCCCATTGAAGCAAACATAACTCGATCATTTTATCAATTTCTTCTCCTTTATGACTCGTAACTACACAAAAGTTAATTATCCTTTTATGCAATTTCCAATATCTATCCATAAAATGCGTAGTAAGACACATATATGAGATATTTTGTAACGAAGTCTACAAATCTGTTGTGAGAGAAACTTTATGTACAAAACTATTCAACAAGTTCAAATTTTTTTTCTCAGCGGCATACAATTGTAAAGGATCTCTTACCACCGTGGTACGAGATACTAATTGAAATTTAGGTTGAAACACACTTACAAAGAATCGAAATCCTTCACGCTCAACAATCTTAAATGGCAATTCATCAATCATAATCATTCTAGTCAAGGCATCTTTACACAACTCTTGATCAAATTTCCAAGCAGCAAGATTACTATCTCTTCCTTATCCTATCTTTCAGAATGATAAAAGTTTTTGTCTTTTGTCATCATTGTATTGATATTTGGAACATTTACTCAAATGTTTTCTTAATGTGGTAATCCCGTTAACACTTGAATACCCATAATCTGTACCATAGTAATTGCATTTAGCCCTTTCTACTTTGCCTCTTGTATCAATTTTTATTTTGACAAAATGATTCCAAACATCAGATTTTGGTCTACGAGGCTTCTTTCGAGTGGGACTTACCTCTACTTTTGAGGTTGCAGTGCCATTGCCAATTGTATAATTATGAGCAACATCTGGTTCAATACTAGAAGTTGGAACATTTGCGTCTCCGATACTTGACATCTAACAAAAATATTAAACCAATTATAACTTTTGTACCTTTTAAAAAAATTGCTAAATAAGCAAATAGATGAATTAAAAAAGAATGAGTAATTATTTACAATAATTCAAGGCATATCCCCCACAAAAAAAGCCTACCCATCATTAGAAGAGCTTTGAATCTCTTGAAATTCTCTACTTTCATAGAGAAAATTAGAAAACACATTAACCCAAAGAAGACCACATCATTTCATTCGGATAAATTACCCACATTGGAAGTGAAGTAGTAATCTCAAATAAATTATCTAAATTCCTATAAACTTCAAATTTCAATCACCCAATCAGAAAAAACCCTCAATGCTCAAGTAAGGATTTCTCAATGGATTAAACGCTAAGGACAAAGTTATTGAAAGATAACTAGACATCACACAACAATAGCTCTAAATAATATTTCTAAAAAAAAGTCCACCAAACTAAGAGTTATACGAACTAGTTGGTGTCAACTAAAAGCATCTCCTTCTGCCATTCAAACCTTATCTAGGAAAAAAAAATTAAGCAAAATTTCAATCAACTCAAAAAGTAAATCCTCAATTTCAAACTTGAGTTTGCTTTTCTGCCAACAAATTTCAACAAAAGATAATTTTTTTTTTTTTTACACTGATGACCACTATATCACATGGGCACTTCTGCAAATAAAATCAAAACTTTATTTTCGATCAACAATCATGAAAAATACAGAAAATTAATTAAATAAATTCAAGTTATCAATTAGAGAGAGAGAGAGAGCATACTTTAACAATTCCGTTTGGAGACAAAATAGTAAGGAAATCACCTTCTGGTGTGAAGGAAGTGATGAGAGATTTCAGTTTTCATCTTTCAATGGCGGCAAATTTAGTTCTATTTTATTACGAAAAAGAAAAAAAGAAAAAAAAGTGGTAAATTTCTTTGTGGAAATTTTTTTATCATTAATCGAAGGCTTCTGAGAGATTTATCGAAGCTTTTGAAACAGAGGATTCATGGCAAACTCTGTTGCAACGTTGAGAGAGAGAGAGAGAGAGAGAGAGAGAGAGAGAGAGAGAGAGAGAGTTACCTCTTCGTTTTTCGATGAGGAGGCGAGGCAAGTGAGGGAGACGAATGAGTTAGACGGTGGCTAGGTTTTCGTTCTCATAGAGCTCTTCTAATAGGAAGAAGAATAGAGAAATAAAACGATTTCTTTTTTAAAATAATTAAATATATATATATAAATGGGTTAGGTTCAAGGGACATATGAGAAAACATATGTAAAAATTAACATTAATAAAATTTTAAAATATGGGTTAGAAATTTCGGATTGAGCTGATTTTTTATGAGGATGATCTCTATGATGGGAAGATCATCCGGAAAAAAAATCAGTCCAATTTGAAACTTCTAACCCCATTAAAAGTGATTTAGAATGTGGACCGTCGATTTTTTGCCAATTTTTGTCACTTATTTGTAAATCACTTTTGATGGATTTAGAAGTTTCAGATTGAGCTGATTTTTTGTGAGGATGATCTTCTCATCATAGTGACGATCCTTGCAAAAAATCAGCTCAATCCATAACCTCTAACCCATATTTTGAAAAACCATTGTTTTTTCATATGGCCCTTGAACCGCCCCCTATATATATATATATAATTGGTTCTATATATCTCTAATCCGGAACCGAACCAAATTAACCGGTTTTTTTTTCTCGATCCGTACCTGAACCGTGAGTGTCTTCAATCCGAACCAATTCAATCCAAAAGCTTCGGATTGGTTTGGTTCTCGGATTGGTTCGGTTCTCGGATTTACCCGATCCAATGTGCACCCCTACGCATTACAGAGCCCTTGCGGTGGATAACTATTCCCAATTTCCAATGTAAGGAATGGTCGAGCAACATATTCATTTTCATCTCCTTCATTCTTCTAGTCTTAGGAGAGCCACAATGTCTTCAATTCATGGTTCGTTATTGGCTGCAACAATTGCATGCATATTAGGAACATCAGTCCTATATGCCCAAATTTAATTTCAAATCTAATCCATTTCAATCTTCTATGCCCAAAAGAATCCTAGTAGTGTTTGGCAGAATACACTTCTGTTTCCAACACCATTTCTAGCCTGTGCATTGTGGTTTGGACTATCCATTCTGAGTAAAAACAAAAAAGGGCTTGTGATGATGCATTTGCTATAAAGAATATCTCCCAAAATCAAAATACAATTATTAGAAATCATATCTACTATGTCCTTGAAGATAAAACTTTTGGTTCGAGAAGATCTAACTAATTATGTTTGTCACTTAAGTGTAATAAGAGGAACAAAAGATATATATATATATATATTTACCATTCTTAAAACCTTCATATTATGAAACAATGAGGGAGCAAGTAGGAAAAATTCATACAAGAATGAAATAAAAGGTAAAAATTCATTCAACTATGCAAAATCAGCAACAAAGCATTTTAAGTTCTAGAAGATACTAACAAATAAATTGCAATTTAAGATCTGGCTAACTATTAATAGTTGCATATTTTAAGTGGTTTCTATATTTATCCCAAAGTATGAGAAATTTATGGTATTTATGAGTTAATAAGCAAAGATGAGAAACATATATTCTTCTCATTTTTAATTTAACAAAAAAATATTTAAGTACACATATACATACAATGTTGATAATCAGTAGACTTCAATAAAAAACAAAACAATAAGATCACTCAACGAACACACAATTAAGATAATATATTATTAAAAGATTTTCTACAAAAAGAGAAAGGATAACTTTATGTATAACATTGACATAAATATATACTCAGCTTAAAGATTTCATCATGAACAATTGTTAAAGAAAGAAGTAAAAAACTCATATGAGAGAGAGAGAGAGAGAGACTTAAATTAAAGAATAAATTATCAAAACGGTACAATTTTTGAAAATATTTACCAAAACAGTACACTGTAGCAATTAATTCCGAAAATGGTAAATTTATCGTTTTCGGAATTAAATTTTTTAACAAAATCGGTAAAAATAGTAAACCCAATTTTTTTTGTTCCGAAAATACCCTTTTCTTCATTTTAACTGAAATTACGTATTTGTCCTTTCCTCTTTCATAAATATTTCTGTATTTTCATTTGTAATGATTTTCTTCGAACAACTTCTGCAAGAGGTTGAAGACGAAGAGGTATGCGACCTCCCTCTCTCTCTCTCTCTCTCCGTTGGGGAGATCTAGAAAATATTGCAAGTTTTCCTCTCTTTGTCTTTCTCTCTATCTCTATCTCTTTTCATTGTGAGAACGTGAGAAACTTGCAAGTTTCTTCGTCTTTGTCTATCTTTGTTGTGGATATTGTTAAAATAATTTCGATTCAAGTCTCTTTCTATCTCTCTCTGTTGTGGCGATTTTGAGAAATTTGAATCGAAAGTGTTTGTGTATGTGTTTTGGGGTATTCAAATCCTAAATTGTAAATTCGATTAGGCACAATTAGGATTATAATTTTTGAAATATTTAGGATTGATGTAAATTTTATAATTTAATTTCTAATTTTCTAGATTTATTTGGATTTGTTAGAGTTTCATGTTTACTGTTGACTTTCTAGAGTTGTATTCGATTTTTTATGTTTAAAGAAATGCAATGATAATTTTTTCATTATTTAGTTTTATTAAAATTTTATAGAATTTTAAATTATAAGATGATATTTTTCTCATGAGTTAGAACTACAATTATTAGTGTCTTAGAACTTGATTATCGTGTTGCATTTGATGTGTTCGATGTATTACTTCTTAAAGGTTCGATAGAATGTGTATCATTTTTTTCAAGTATTTTTATGGATTTTCGATTTTGTCACAAATAATCTCACTCTTAGTATGAAAATATCATATGCAGGGAGAATCTAATAAATGGATAAAAGGAAGATTTCGTTAATGTACTTTTATGATAGAGAGATTGTAAACCCATTTGACGGGTTTAAGTATAGTAGTAAATGCAAGAATAAGTATGTTGGACGTGATATTTCATTTAAAATATTTACCGACATGATGTATGAAGTCACCGCATGTAGTCGAGATGAGATTATTTTGAAATTAAAATACTTGTATATAATTAGCCATCCATTCATTGAGATAGATATATAAAATGATACAGACGTTAAAGAGATATTTTTTGGAGTACCGAAAGATTCAGAAATCATATACGTTTTTATCATGAAATTTCAATGCCTTGTTGAAATGAAAAATGATACCAAGTGTATGAACTATGAATTGTATCCTAGTCTTTCATTTTGAGTTCGATCCCAATTCAAATATTTGCCTAGGAAAATATAATGATCATAATATATGTGAAGATGGTTGATTATTACAAATGAATTTTAGTTTTAAGCTAAGATACCTTTATAGGGAGAGTAGTTCGTCTTCTAAAAAGGGAAGGGTTTCTTTAGGTTCCCATTTCTTACAATTCCTGTCTCAGATTAGGTTTGTTGATCTATATTTGGATCACCATCCTGATATTTTTAGCGAGATTAGGTATCTTGTTCTTGATATTGTTAGCGATGGACATTACTATTGGGTTTTTGTTGATATGATTTCCCTTTTGGATGTAAATTTGGTATTTATTGTTGTGGTCACACATTTGATCTGTTTCTCTTACCTCTGTCCATGTTGAAGTTAAGATATTATTAGTTTTAATAAAAATCTGTACGTCAGGGCTCAAGATTTCAAATTCCAAATTCCAAATCCCCTTTCGATAGGAATAAATAAACATTCACAATGAAATTGGACACTTCGTAGTGTAACTTTGAAGCTTCACTTATTGCTTTAACTTTCCAAAATTAACTCCACCAAACTTGTGAGTAGAGGGAAATACGACTGACTTAAGTTGAGCTTGAGCATAAAACTTTTGAGGTTAATGCTTGAGTGTTGTATGGGTGTTGGCACAAATTCATAATCTATTTGGAAGCGAGTATTATCTAAGTCTTATGCTCAAACACAAACAGTAGTAGTGGTTTCTTACTTGTAAACCCGTGCAAACATCCTTCAAACTCTTAATTGAAGTACATACCTCATGTTTTACACTCAAAGTGTCATATATTTAACCGGTTTGCGGACAAATTGCTCAGTGGCAATAGTGTGGATTTATGCCCATCTCCTCACCATCGGTAGGGCCTATAAAAATACACCTTTAAAGATTCAACAGAGTTACCATACTGTTCGTGATGGTCTTGTGGATGGTGCTCCATGGTAAGGCTTCTGGTCTTTATTTTTGTAACTGCTCTGTTTTTGTTCCCTATAGCTCTAGATTTTGTTAATTTATTGTTGTTTTGGGTAGCACTTGCATTGTTTAATATGTGATTCAGTTGTGCGTCCATATATGATATGTTAAATTTCTAACCAAGATATGAGATCCAGTTGTGTATGGTCGTACATAATCTTTTTCATTATATAACATCTCATGGTATGGACGTACGATTACACATTACTAGGGCGAATCCTACCCACCAAATTCGTATAGTATACCTATATGCATGTAAGATAGCTATTTTCTGATTTCTAAAACATGTATAAATCAATTCTATGTTTCAGTGATTTGTTAAGATACATGTATTTTTCATACAAGTATATCACGCACAAAAAATGGTGACATAGGAAGACAATGAAAAACCTTTGAATGGTGTCTTCTAATGTGCACCTGACATGTAAGGTCTATTCTACCTCAAATTTTCAGCATGTAACCAATAAAAAGTGTTGCTAAATTTTTCTTCAATGCATTTATTTATGAAATGTCGATTTTTCCATTTATGGTAGTCTTACGACATTGACTAAAATAGTTCTGATCTAATATCCGAAGGAGCCTTCTGACATTGACTAAAATAGTTCTGATCTAATGTCAAAAGGAGCCTTTTGACATTGAGTAAATAGTTATGATTTAATGTCAGAAGGCTCCTTCTGACATTGACTAAAATAGTTCTGATCTAATGTTAAAAAGAGCCTTCTGACAAGAAGTAAAATAGTGCTGATCTAATGTTAGAAAGCTCCTTTTGACATTGACTAAAATAGTTCTGATCTAATGTTAAAAGGAGATTTTTGACATTGAGTAAAAAAGTTCTGATTTAATGTCAGAAGGCTTCTTCTGATATTGACTAAAATAGTTCTGATCTATTAGATTTTTAATGTTTAAAGAAATGCAATGATATTTTTTTTTTTTTTAGTTTTATTGAAATTTAGTAGAATTTTAGATTATAAGATGAAATATTTCTCATGAGTTAGAATTACAATTGTTAGTGTCTTAGAGCTTGATTATCGTGTTGCATTTAATGTGTTTGATGTATTGCGTCTTAAAGGTTTGATAGAATGTGTATCATTTTTTACATATATTTTTATAGATTTTCCATTTGGTTACAAATAATCTCATTCTTAGTATCAAAATACCATATGCAGGGAGAATCTAATAAATGGATAAAAGGAAGATTTCGTTGATATATTTTTATGATGGAAAGATCGTAGACCCATTTGACGGGTTTAAGTATAGTGATAAATGCAAAAATAAGTATGTTGGACGTGATATTTTATTTAAAATATTTACCGACATGATGTATGAAGTCACCGCATGTAATCGAGATGAGGTAAATTTTAAGTTAAAATACTTGTATAGAATTAGCCCTCCATTCGTTGAGATAGATATATAAAACAATGCAGACGTTAAAGTCATATACATTTTCATCACGAAATCTCGACGCTTTGTTGAAATGAAAAATGATACTAACCGTATGCATACACAGAATATATTTGAAAATAGGTATGGGACATTATGAATTCGTATCTATTATAGAAAAAAATTTATTTGTTATATTTTATTTGTGGTTGATACGAATGATTTACGATTTTACACATGTAGAAGGGAAAAATGTTAGAGCCAATTGTGGTCCCTTCGAAGTTGTTGAAAATAGAAAGATATGCAACTAGGTTCGTTATTTCTTTAATTTTATTTTAAATTAAGAACTTGTTGCAGTCTAAGTTATATCGATGCGATTCCTTTTTAATTATTCTTTTAATCTTATTTACAAAGGAATGTTGAAGACGATCCTATTTCAACAAATCTAACCAAGGGATGCAATGATACTGGACGAGTTCTAGATTCATCACATATTAGGTTAGTATATGAAACTAGGCATACACTAGGGTGATTCGAATCTTAAAAAATCATATATAAATTTTTCATGATATATTGATTCATATTGTCATGTCTATAATAAAGTTGGGAGTTCAATTTATACACCCGTGCATCGAAATGTTCCAGATTCAGATTTCTCAAATCCAAACCTATACGTCAATATTTCAGGATGTTCAACCCCTATGTATGTCTACTCGTGTTACTTTCTTCAATTAATCCTTTTAGAAATATTTTTAATTTGGCACGTCTATGTTTAGATACAATTTTCCTTCTACAATGAATTGTCTGTTTGACGGTGAGGATGTTGATATGGATGAGGGTATTTACTCTCGTAGAGAAAAAAGTAAATTATTTGAGTCGCGTAATTCATCCGAAAAGAAAGTCTCATAAAATAGTTCATGCAGTAGTTCCGACGCAAGAGATGAGTTTAGTTGCAACGTAGACATGGGATTAGATTCTGATAAAGGATCTGATAGTGTTGAACCTGACAATATGTGGGAAAAAACTTATGATGAAGGATACGATAGCCCATATTTTGAGAATGAAGTTCTTGAGTTTTTTCTTGAAAATCGTTCTAGAGGAAGAATGGAATTAAAAGTTGGAAATACGTATGGTTCAAAAAAATTGTTTCAAGTAGCTTTAAAAGAGTGTGCGATATTGTCAAACTTCCAAATTGAACCCATAAGGACTTGTCACACAGCGATCTCAGCCAAGTGTGTTATCCAAAGTTGTCCTTGACTCAGTCATGCTACTAAACTCCGCGGGATTCCAACTTTTGAAATAAAGAAGTTGATCTCCAATCATACGTGTGCATTACCAACACGTGGTCGTGACCATAGGCAAGCCAGTAGTCGTTAGATTGCAGTTCGAGTGAAGGCGACTTTGAAGGAACATCCCAATATGACACCTAGCCAAATTATCACATATATTCAAAAACATTTTGGTGCTACAATTTCGTATCGTAAGGCGTGGAGGGCAAAATAGTTTGCTATATCGGAATTGATTGGTTCATAGGACGAGTCATATCGTATATTACCATCATATTGTGTAGAGTTAATGGGTGTTGATCCTGTTGCTGTCACTGTACTTGTATGTAGAGAGGAAGATAGGTTTGTGAGATTTTTTTGGAGTTTTGGTGCTTGTATTAAAAGTTACAGAAATAACATAAGAGGTATTATTTCAATTGATGCAGCCCACCTAAAAGGTAAATATTGTAGCCAACTCTTACTTGCAACTGGCTTAGATGGTAATAACAAGGTCTTTCCAATAGCCTTTGCGATCGTCGAGAGTGAAAATATTGATTCTTGATTATAACATGCTCGAATATTGGTTCGTATTGATATCTGATCGTCACCCAGGCATTATGGAGAGTGTCCCTTTTGTATTTCCCAACGTCATCCATGGGTTTTGTTTAAGACACCTATGTGATAACTTCATACGTGAGTTCAAGGACAACGTTGCCAAACAGAAGATCTGGATGATGGGAAATATATATAACATTCCAGCATTTGAACGTGAGATGCTTGAGTTGCGTGACACTCAACCCAAATATTACAAATGGTTAAGTGCCATCAATTAGAAAAAATGGACTAGAACTTACTTTCATGTCAAACAATATCGCATGATGATAACGAACATATCTGAATGTATGAACAAGGTACTAAAGTTAGAAAAGGAACTTTCGATTACAGCTCTTGTTCATGCAACACATACTAAGTTGTCTAAGTATTTATTTGAGCGGGTTGAAGAATGTAAAATATTCAAAGATCAGTTGACTCCTTTTGCTCTGCGTGAAATTAAGAGATTTGATATTCCATCAAATTATGTAGATGTTCATCAAACTGGAATTCATATGTACGAGGTTGGTGTACTTAAAAATAGATATGTTGTCGATCTAGGAAAGTTGAGTTGCATATGTCGTCGTTATGACCAGCTTGGTCTCCTATGCCTTCATGCCATTTCTGCCATCAAGCATGGTAAAATATCACCGTATGATTTCTTAAAAGATTGGTTCACAGTTGATCGATACCGAAAAACATACAAGGATTTCATCAATCCCACGATTGATGAAAGTCAATGGATTGTTAGATGTGATGATGTGATCGTATCCCCTCCAAATATATTATCGATGTGGAAAAATAGGTTCAAAAGTCAGTCCGAGAAGCATTTATATTATCGATGTGAAAATTGTGGACGTCGTGACCACAATCGTAGGAGATGTGTGTACCCTCCTACTTCATAATTGAGGTTGGTTTCTAGTCGAAAAATAGTTATGAATATTTTTGTACAATCATATTACATTATGATATAGTGTCAAGAGGATCCTTCTGACATTGTATAAAAAACAGTCTAATATAATGTCAAAAGGATCCTTCTAACATTGTATAAAAGATATTCTGATATAATGTTAAAAAAATCCTTCTGACATTATATCAGAATAATTGTATTCAAGTATCCATAGGATGAAATGTAGAAAAAAATATTTTTGAGAAATAACGATCTTTTTATTTTACTTGAGGTGTCCATATGAATCATTATGATAAAATTAGTTATTTTTTATTAATTCAATGTCAATAAGATCTTTCTAACATTTTATTTATTCATTGTATTCAATTGTCCATAGGATCAAATATTTAAGAATTTATAAATGGCTGAACATCTATTTCTTTTCGGTCAATGAACATGTTTAAACAAATTTATATGTTTTTTTGGTCAATGAACATGTCTAAATAATCACTTAGGTATATGATTTTGATTTATTTTGTAAAATTATAAAGATGTTTAAACAATTAATTAGATTATGATAGTCCATCATTTTGTTATAGTATGAAGAATCATTTGTAGGCGTTTTGCAAACATGAGCTTATTACTATGCTTATGTATATTTTGATGGCTTAAATTTTAAATATTATTGTGCAGGTATATTTGGATGGCTAAATACTATGTCGTGTTCATTCGACATAAGCCTGGAATATACTCTACTTGGGAAGAGTGTCATAGGTATGTCGATGGTTATCTCGGAGCATGTTATACGTCATTTAAGACCTTAGAAGATGCTGAGAAACACTTTCTTAATGATCAAGTTCGTGGTACTTGTCTGAATCAAAAGAAAAATGACAAGTTGGAGGCTTGTGAGATGTCTTGTGTTTTGGTTGGTATTAGTATGGTTTAATTAACAGTTATGTTGTTAGGTTTTTATGTAATATGATGTTATTAGGAACAAACCTTTAAAATTGTAATTGAGCGCAATGACAACTCCTTTTTGTTTAAAATGGTTGTGAATGATATAAGTAGATGTTTTACCTTCCCCAAAAGTTAAATAATATTCAGTGAGATGCCTTTATAGAAGGTAATTTATAGAATTTTTTTTAAATGATGATACGATCACCTTTTGTTTTACACAATTCTTGAGTTACTAGAATAGATCTTTATCTCTATAAACCATATTACATTATCTAAAGAGTGATTTGTGTCCCTCTCTCAATTCTTTCATTGATATGACATTGTCACGTACCTTTCATAATGAAATAAACTTGATTTTAAATTTGAGTTATAGGTTTGCATTGTCAGTATCACTTTATTAACAAGGAAAAATAATACGTAATTACAACAGTTGAAGTGGGTTATATTAATAAACTTCATCTCCCATTTCAATAGTTGGGTCGTGTTAGTGAAAAAATAATTGAAAAGTACTCAACCATTGTTATTAATAAAAATAAAAACATTCTGATTCCATTCTTTAACACATAAATAGTAAAAACATCCACATTTAAATTACGCTCATGCATCCTCTTACAAACATACTAGAGACTACTATTTTGATTAATGCCGTTCTCCATATGATAAGGAGAGCGAATATTATTACTCTCTAATACCTCATTTATGAAATCAAAGTTCACATTTGGATGTTCCGCATAATCAGATCCTAGAGTTTGTTGTCTACTTTTTCGGATAAATATCAGTCTCTTTTCATCATACATCCTATTAATGGCACTTTTGTAGTTGTCTGGGTTGTCCCTGCTCATATACTCTCATATCCTTTCCGGAATAAATATGCACAGACTTCTCATCATACACCTTAGTTTCTTACCATCATCGAGTAAATCTTGTCAGAATGCATTTTTCCTAGCCTTCTCGTTTTTATCGGTTGATTCGATAAGTTTCGTGTACATCTGAGACTCGTAATTATCAAGTTTGAGCTCATCAACCTCATTCGATTGCATATTTGCCATGTTAGAACTTATATTCCTTTGTAAAAATAACTCTGAAGGTGTTTGTATTTTTTGGGTAAAAACACCTTCCTATTTATAGAATCTTAGGCTCATTTATTGTAAAATCTTATTTTATTCAATATATGAAAAATATAAAAAATAAGATATAATGACTTGACTTGATATCTGTGACACATTAAATATTTTGTCTAATTTTACAAAATTATTTTTACAAAAGATCTCTGTAAATCTAAGTGATTGAATGACTTGACTTGATATCTGTGACACATTGATTCTTTTGTAAAATTTTGAGAAATTAATTTTTGAAAGATGTGTAAATCTAAGTGAGTGAATGACTTGACTTGACATCAGTAACACATTGATTGAATGACTTGACTTGACATTAGTGACATATTGATTATTTTGTAAATTCTCTGGAAAAAAGTTTTTTCAAAGATCTGTGTAAATCTGAATGAATGACTTGAGTTGACATCTGTGACAAATTGATTTAGGTAATTGAAATTTGTGAATTTTTTTATAAAATTTGAACATGTAACTCCAAGTCTGAAAAAAGACAATGTCACAAGTATCCATCTAAAAATACATTTAAAAAAAAATTAATTTTTTATATCAAAAGGATTTATATAAACATCTTAGGTACAATATAAAGATGATCATTTCTCAGATAAGATCCCTTTGTACATTTTCAGAAATTTTTTAGTCTCTTTGGGATATTTTATCTCTGAACATTGATTCTTGCAAATTTGTATCCAGTCGACCCGTCATCTGTATCTACATTTTTAAGAAAATGTATGGAAACTTCTTGGCGAGAAGAATCGAGTGTCATTGTACTGTTAATCATGATTTATTTATATACTAAATTGAGAAGAATTTTGATAGAGATGTTGAAATGCATTTTGTTATTTCACTTGATTTCCATTAGATGGTAACCTTCTTTTAGTAGGTACTTGTGTCCGAATGATCCACATTTTGTGTCCGAATAATCTTGTGATTTTTTTTTTCATTTTGTGACACTTCTTTCCTTGAGAATTTGTTGGGTTACATTAAGAGATGTTACAATAATAATTATTAATGGTTTATGATGCTTGTGGTCATAATCCCTAGTAAGTATTTGTTGGATTGGTTTCAGCATGGCATTGAGTTGTTCATTTACGAGGTTGACTATGTCCAATGGTTATAGCCATCTGATCAATGAAATATTGGATTGTTATGCCCTCCTGCCTAGAAATTTATATGAAGATTCTTGTCTGAATGGTTATTATTTAGTCAATGATATGCATATTTTGAGCCTTTTAACATTATATGAGAACTATTCATTAAATTTGAGGTATGTTATTCAATGTTCAGTTGTGTTGTTTGAGATTCAAGTCCTTTGTGGGATATCATCTTTTTAATTGCTAATTATTTTCTATTAGATATTGATAAAATTTTTATATTAATAACTATCAAAAGACTAAATGGTATTCTTTGATCCTTTAAGTAGTTGATATTGATATTAGAAAGTGAATAACAATATGAAGGTTTTACTTGGTATACAAATCTTTTGTAGTTTCAAGTGAAATACTTTGTATATCTTCAAGTTTAAATGCAAACATTAACGCACTTTATATGACTCGTGTTATTGTTTGTAATAACAAGTTCCAAAACATGCAAAGATGACAATTTATTTTATTTTCTAAAACAAGAGCCAAGGAGACCAAGGATATATAGGTGCATTTTAAAGTTTGTTCTTTGATCATCTAATCTATTACCCAAGTTACCAATACAACGTGAAACGGATGAGGGGTATTACTACAGTGCACTTCAACTCAAGATAATTTGTTTGACTCATAGACATAGGTATTACTACTATACAAAGTGGATTTTAGATTTCTTTTAGTGTCACTATTTGCTATCGTTCTTTTGGTTCTTTTATTTTTATTTTTACCTCTAATGATATTTTTTCACTCTATTTTTTTCATGGCTATTATTATTATACAAAGTGGATATTAGATTTAACATTCTATATATGCCTAGTCTGCCACACAATACGTAACTCCTGTGTCGTTGTTTGTTATTATTATTTCTTTTACCTTTGATAATCTTTTTTCTTTCCCTTTTTAAGGAGGTATTTTGCACAACAAAACTAAAACTGCTAAGGGAGAGCAGTTCGATAAACTAAAATGACCGAGATTGTTTGAGGGGTAGTGTTTCATATCATCTTTGGAGAACAAAAATGTTTGGTTTATAGCTTAGTTGGTTTGGCACTTTGCAAGAAACTTTGATGTCGTGGGTTCAAGTCCAGCTTACCCATCAAAGAAAAAAATAAAAACTGTTTGGTTTTCTTTTGCTGCTGCTTGTATAGGCACAACCTGGATGATCTTAAGATTTGTTAGCATTTTTGCTCTTGTTGGACCAACTAATAACTGGCCAACAAAAAGTTTTAGACTTTTGGGATAACTGCTACATGCCTTGAAACATTTATAAAAAGTTGTGTTGGATATTCTGTTATCGCATATATATTGGGCATAAGTGACAGGTAATCATTAGTTGTAGACTTTTAGTTTTGAAACGCAAGTATATCATATATATTGGTGCTGATCTTGCAGCTTTGTGCACTGAAGTAGCACTACAGTGCATCAGAGAAAATATGGATGTGATTGACTTGGAAGACGGATCCATTGATGCTGAGATACTCAATTCCATGGCAGTTACGAATGAGCACTTCAAGACTGCTCTTGGAATAAGCAACCCCTCTGCTCTACAGGAAACAATAAGTCAAGTTTCAGGAAACTTTGCCATGAGTAGCCTATGGTTTCTGCTTTGATGAGAGACATCTTTTTTTTAGTAGTTTGACTTTTTGAATTTTGATGAGTAGGTTGTCGAAGTGCCCAACGTCAACTGGAACTGGTACCATCATTGGATTGGGAGACTTGCTCTCATCTTCGGAGGTGCAGGGAATGCTTGGAAGATAAGCTATGGGTTTGTTCTTTCCTTCATTCTTGTAACTGTTATCATTTTAGAAGCATTATTGCAGCTACGAGGACCCGACAAAACAATTTCACCAGCCTTCCAATGGATCCAATTCAATAGGTAATTCCATGTTGTTTTTTCCCTCTTGTAATATTTTTTTTTCTTTTATTCCTTATTACCTTTTTTTACCAAACTCTATTGAAATTGGAAATAAATTTCTATAACAGGAAAAGCTTTTCTAGATTTCAGAAATAAATCCATGTGAATTTAGTAAGATTTACTGCATTGCTTTTTTTCTAGATTTCAGAAATAAATTTTTAGCATATTTGCAGCTTATATTTTATTTGAATAGTAGAAATTTCCATTTGCAAACTATAGCTTCTTGTAGATTGAGAGAAGGAAAGTAGAGCTTGGATTTAAAGAGGGTAATGACCTAAATTATAGATGAACATATTTATAGGAAAAGTTGAGCTGATCTATTTTTTGAACTTTTTATGTTGAAAATTTGGTCAGTCAGTTTAGTAACAGGTTTTGGGAAAATAAAACATGTACTATGTACTAATATAATTGAAGCTTTATGGGTGCTAGGTTGTTCTTCTAAAGTGGTGTACATCTTGTGGTTCATTTTTATATGATTTTCTTACCGAAGAAGATTGAATATATACAAAATAGAATTAGTAGTTTTATATAGAGGATTCAATGTCTCAAATTATTGATCCTGCATGTGAAGAATAATTTTTTTTTTCTAGTATTATTTCTTGACCATCAGTTTATATGTAATTGTAGCACTTATTTTTTTTTATTTTCTTTTATATGGATAGGGGATAGTGCAAACGTTAGTGTAGGTGGGGCAACTCCTTTGTATATTGCTACTGACAATAGGAGCCCTGATATTATCAATTGCTTGCTAAAAGCTGGAGTTGATCCCAACATCAGTGATGAGGTGAGGTTGTCTGGACTTTCACTTCTTTGTGTATTTATGTTATTTCTCATTTTTTTACTCGTATCTATCTTGTATAGATGATCGGAGTCTGGTATGCAAATATGGGCTTTTTAGTTTTAGATGAGAAAACTCATTGTATGAACCAGTTTCATTTTAATCAGATACTACCATATATATTTATGTTCTTTGTTTATTAATGTAATGTTAGAGCATTATGGCTATATTTCTTTGTTTGCATTGTCATTCTCCTTTGCATGAGTAACAGTCGTAAAATCAAAGTGGTACCTTTGTGCAAAAACTCAAGAATGTTTTGAATGTTGATAATTGTTTGTTATGTAGGGGATAAAATTAGAAAACTTATACATAATTACTAGTAATTGCCACAATACATGCATGACTTGCAAGTGGAAAATCAACCCTGATACATTTATATGCAATCGCTACGTTGGGAGGCCAATTATTTGTTTCTTTTGGGATGTTATTCTAATTTGGGAACAAAAATGTACCAAATACTTCCTCTATATTTCCATCATTCATATGAAAATTTTAATTTACACAGGTGTGGTCTAATAAATCAATGGATTGTTGTGGCCCTATTGCAAATATCAATGGAAGTGACGACCTCGTTGTGAATTATATATAGGGTCAGCAAAATAGTTAGTAGAAACCAAAAGAAATTTAAATCTTCTGTAAAAAGTGCAAAAAAATTTCTCTGACCATATGCATATAGGATGGGGTTGTCATTGTTGCTAGAGTACTTGACAATGTTCCCTTCTCATGTTAATAATGCTTTATGCCAAAATATAATTTCGTAGATTATTGTGATTTAAGCCATATTCTTTGGTTATTTCATAGAGTTTGGCTGATATGTATTGGTTATAATATAGGGGGAGCCTGTGAATCAGCAATTCATATACTTTTGGTGTTATAGTTGTTTTTAAACTCTGAACTTTGAGCTTTTTCATTTCTTTCAATCTGTGTATCTGTTAAGAAATACCAAAAGTGGTGGGTTGTGTTTTTATAACATTATTAACTGTAGGAATATCTCTTATTAATCTTGTTCATTTTGTTCATGTTTTTCCACCACAGGATGGCCTAAATCCAATACATGTTGCTGCTGCAAGCGGTAATCATGGAGCTGTGGAGATTCTTCTCCCAGTGACATCTCCTGTTCTCTAAAAAATCTTTGGCACATTGATCTCTATTTTGAATTATGAACTTGTTTTGGTACCATACAGTGCATTGAAGTTGTTCCGTGTAATTTCAGGTCATTCATGCCTTTTGTCCAATGTGTTCGTAGGCAACGTTAAGGTTCTCGTTTGGTTATCATTCGGGATAGATGGACCCAAGTAGGTAGCAATGAAGCTACTTGTTTGATCTGAGGATCAAGCTATCACTGACGCCATCCATGAGATCATTACAAACGATAGATTCTAAGGTATGTTTTGGTTGCACATGATTTATGGCTTTACCATTTTATTTTACCAGAGTGAGCATGGAGATGGGGTGAAGTATAAGAGATGGTTGGCTTCAAGTGCACACTAAATCCAAGAAACATATCACATTTGTTTATAATTCATAGAGTTGTTTCTTTTTTTATGGTGAAAATATTCGTGAATGCATAATTTGTTTTTCGATTTTGTAGATGCATGTTTGGTAGATTGTAGTTTATGTTTGGTAAAATATTCATTTACAAGTTGTGGTATCTTTTTATAAACAAATGATAAGTAAAATTTGTAGTGCCAATAGCAGCTCTTTTTCTTTATATAATTGTATGTTTTATTTTGGAATGAATATTTTATTAATTTTTTCACAACATTAAAGGCGGTTTTAAACTGCCTCTAATGTTGTTTTTTATAAAACTAATTTTTATTAAGGACGGTTTTCAAATTGCCTCTAAAATATAAAAACCGCCCTTAAATAACAATATTTAGAGGCGGTTTTAAAACTGTCCTTAAATTATTATTATTAGAGGCAGTTTTCAAATTGCCTCTAAAATATAAGAACCGCCCTTAAATCATATTCTTTAGAGACGATTTTTAAACCGTCATTAAATTATTATTATTTGAGGCGGTTTTCAAATAGCCTCTAAAAATATAAAAAACGCCCTTAAATCATTATTTAGAGGCGATTTTAAAACCGCCTTTAGTTAGCCACTAAAAGGAATCAGCGACGCAACTATAGTGGGCGGTTCGATTAACCGCCCTTAAAATTGGAGGCGGTTTAGTCGAAATTGGTGGCAGTTTAAAACCGCCTCTAAATACCTCATATTTTGTAGTGCATCTTCCACCTTCTTTCCCAATCCCTTTTTAGTTTCAACGAGAGAAGAAAATCCAAGAAACTTTAATGGAAAACCATTTAGATTTCTCTCCACTACAACCAGCACTCTAGAGGGCGATGGTTTAAGCTGAGAAAGAGAAATGATGTTGTCGGCCTCAGGAAAAATGTCTCCTTGAGGTCTAAGAGATTACTAATTCTCGAGATATATTCTTAGATAGCGAGGTAGTCAAATACCAGCTGTCGCTTAACTTAACTGGTGGTTACTATGAGATTCCAATATTCGACAGCACTTGCTGCGTAAGAATGGGAAAGGTAATGGTGTTTTCGGAACATTAGTAACCACTGGAACAAAACCTTCAATCGCATCTTAACAGTTGTAGCAATAGAACATGATTGTCCTCCACTAGATATCCTCCACGTGTATACACAACCAATCCTTCCTCTGATGCATTATAAAGCCTCTTAGCGTCCTCAGGGATTGTCGATGTGGTGCGTTGGATTGAGGACAGACATTCATGGAAGAACACAACAACTACGTTGCTGGTACTGGTTTTGCTTTTGATTTTGGAACTACATGTTTTGATTAAGGGGCCCCACTTCCACATCTTGATCTGAAGATCTCACAAGCAGATGTGGTTGATCGAGACGATGGTTTAGACAATGGATGCACCCCATCCTTGGAGTTAACTCGAGCGGATTCACTATGGGCTTAGTAGCTCACTGCTTCTACTCAACATGATCGAGAAGATGGTTCAAAGAATGGGTGCATCCTATCTTTGGAGCGAACTCGAGCCGATTCACCATTGGCTCAGCAACTCACTGCCTCTACGCAAGATGATCAAGTTCCTTCAGCTCAGGCACCTTCGAGTGACCATCCTCAACAATTCCTATTTTAAGCTAATAATTTAATCCCTATTTTAAAAATCAATTTCAAGTGGCACGTGCACATAAATCACTGAGTCAACTCACATGTATTTATAAAGAGAAATTTTGATTTAAGACTTCTACATACACCAAAATCAGTGAGTTAGCCCACGTATTTTAATCAACGTACACCAAAATCAGTGACTTAGCTCACGCATTTTTAATCAAAGAAATTTAATTTTTAAATATCCACTTTACCAAAATCAACGAGTTAGCCCATGCCACTACATCAAAATGCGCAGAAAACAACTGCCCTGGACAATTGTTTTGTTGGAAAACAACTGCTCCAACCATAAAGGGAGTAGTCGTTTTAAATAGGCTTCTGTTTCATATACGACAAATGTGATTCGTAGGGGAATTGTTGAAATAAACGACTGTTGATGGCAGTCAACAGAAATGACGGACTAGGGCAATTGTTTTTTCCTTGAATTTTAAGTAAAAATATAAATCTTTTGGAAAAAAATGCTCACAATATATTTTTTTGGCTAATGGCGATGACCACGTTTGACTCTCACTATTGGGTTTTGATTTAAAAAATAAAATTTGCAAAATAATTCCCTATGGAAAAAGTAAAAATTAAAAATATAAATGAATAAATTTCAAAAGTTTCCTAAATAAAACTCAAAAATAGATAATCCGAAGGAGGAGAGAGAGAGATCTTGGATTTTTGGATCAGTGGTGGAGATCTTGGTTTACCACCCTTCTTATTCTTCTTCTCACCTCTATTTAAATGTGAGAACAAATGAATGTTTTCGCTGCTTTTGAAACAATGCCCTTGACCTCGGTCTCCTCCCAAAGACCACTTATTTAAATAGTCTCTCTGTTTTGGTAAATATTTGAGAGACCCTTTTGTTTTCAAATTGATGACATGCAGCCATTGAAAGATTTGTTTTTGAATGTATCAAATGTATTGCCAATGTATCAGAATGTATCGATTTCTAAAATAACCGAAACATTGAAACAATATGAGATTTTAGACCATGGGTGGACCATCTCCATCCTCTTATACATTATCAGTCCTACCATAGAAGAGCCGACAACTTCATGTCTTCTTCCTCACTAAAAGCCCTCTTGTTAATCCTTGGATCTAACTGGTTAAAACATTTTTAGCCACAACTTTTCCTTGTAGAAACAATTGCGAAAGGAAAATCATAAATACCATCTAACCCAAAAATTGATTCCATGATGAATCAAGACTCAAAATTTAAAACAGAAGATACGGAACTCAAAATCTTCATTTTCTAATTAAAAAAAAGAAGTAAAATAAGTTATGATTTCAATTCTTTGAATTGGGAAGGAAAATAACGCTTCTCTATGACAGAGGGCTAGACGCAGCAAGAATAAATTCCTACAATGACCTAGAAACCAAACTATCAAAATTCCAAAATGAATTAGACCATAGATCTTCAATAACCATATGAAAAGTCATTAAGCAAATGTCATGTTTAACATATTTTCCTCTACAATTGGGTGGTGTTGGATCATCAAAGCCTTGATCATCATGCTATGATATGTATATAAGTTGTTGGGTATGGTGAGAGATGACAAGAATTCTAGGGTCTGTTCATGAATCATACAAATCTTATGGGATCTATAGACAAAACCCAATTCTAGAAAAGCACAAAAGGACTAACATAATGATATGAGAACCAAAAAATTCTCCCTTCAATAGGTATTTTTTTCTTCAAACCCAAAGAATATACATGAAAGCAAGAGGAAACAAATTTCACCAACCCTTTAGAAACAACTCTCCTCGCTTCCATGTTTCAACATCAATCATTTTTTATTTCCAACAAAAATACTAGCTTGATAAAACCAAGAAATTAAACTGATCAAAATCCACACAAGTACGAACAAATAAACAAAACCATACCTAGAAGCTAAGAAATAGTTCAAAATGAGAGAGTGGGAGATCTAACTAAGTAAAACTATAAAGAGAAAGGAAAAAAAAAAAATCGAAAGGAAAGTTGTGTGGAGAGAGAGAGAGAAAATTCCTCTGTAATTCCCCACTGATTACAAAACAAATCATTCATCCACTCTTTCCATATGTAATACAAAATAATACCAAAAAATAATAAAGATTCAACCCAAAGCCACAAATATAGCACTTCTCCTAAGCCTAGAATATAAGAAACCAAATCTCTCAAATTACAAAACAAATCACTCAACCAGTCTCTATATATGTAAAATACAAAATAACACTAAAAAATATATTCTTATTTAGATTTTAAACCAAGAAATATATCCAACCCAAATTCACAAATATTGCACTTCTCCTAAGTAGAGAGAGAGAGAGAGAGAGGTTGAAAGTATACCTATTGCCCAAGAGATCTTGAAGGTGAATTATCATTTTCTCTTCATGATCAATAAAATTATCTCGTTTGATCCTTGGCCTAAGTTATTAGTCTGTCTGAGTTTGCGACTCTTACGACATCAAGCAAACCTGTTGATAACACACACATCACAAAAATACAATATTTTAATCGTTAAACCAACCCCAAAACAATATTAAAATCAACAGATATTTATCGTAGATCTAAGGTCTAATTCATTTTAGCATTTTCGCATCCTATGGAGCTCACCTCTTGCCTCAACTACACGGTCGCTATCATTGTTGTCAACAACTAAGATGAGACCAAACGTGTTTTGGAGAAATATATAAGAGGACCTTGGCACATCATGGTGAACTAAATACGGTAGTGTGCAATTTTAACTAAAGAAATTTGATTTTAAAGCTCCACGTGCACTCAAATCTGTGACTTTGCCCACACATTTTTAATTAAAGAAATTTGATTTTAAATCTCAACATGCACCAAAATCAGTGAGTTAGCCCACACATTTTTAATCAAAAAAATTTCATTTTTAAATCTATACGTGCACCAAAATCAGTGAGTTAACCCACTCATTTTTAATCAAATAAATTTGATTTTAAATCTCCACGTGCACCAAAATAAGTGAGTTAGTTTGATTTTCTAGATAGATAAAAAAGGAAAAAAAATCCTACCTAAGACTCCCCCAAAATGGCAAATCGACTTGATGGGTATCTTTTTTTTTTTTTTTTTTTTTTTTTTTAAAAGGTAAGGGATATTTTATATAACCTTTCATGCACATAAAAGCATGAATCAATTTGAAATGTTCGTTTTGATTCGTAAAATGCCGAAGCATGCATATTGAACACACATTGAATCAAGGATGAAATCATGAGAATGACGTCCGAACAACCAGCAAAAAAAGTAAGCTCTTTAGCAATAATGACCGAAAGTGATAATGGATTCACCTTATGGAGAGGTGGCTGCTATGGGATTTCTTCAAAGTAAATTATCGATCTCCCCCTATCAACTCTAAGGAGGACAATAGTGACAGAAAGAGAGGGGTAAATCATTATTGAGTGGGTTTATAAGAGGGAGGATGAAGGACTGGATTAAAGGTGGGTGTGATGTAGTCGTTAATGAGTGTGTGAGAGTGAGAGAGATGATGAAGGTGCTGCTATGGGAGACGACTAAACCAAGAGAGTGAGAAAAAGAAAATAAATAAATAAGAGGATGGCTGCGATGGAAGGTGAGGCCGAGAGAGTAAGAAGGAGAGAGAGGTGAGGGGAGTGTACTATGAAGAAGATGGGTCATGAAGGGGTTGTTGGGTGAAGAAGGTGAGCGAAAGAGAGTTGTTCGAGAGGTTCTCGAAACATGAAGAAGGTGAATGTAAGTCGAAGGAGACTTCTGTGTGTGGGCTTTAATGGAGTGAGAAAGAGATGATGGTGAAAGTGTTGAGGTATGGCTGAAGTGTGATGGAGAGGAGGGCTGATAGAGGATATCAGCTTTCAGAAGAAGAAGATGGAGGCGTGACCAAGGTAGGTACTAGGGGTGAAACTTGGTTCGGGTTGGTTCAGTTTAGAGCTAAATCAAAACTGAACTGTCCAAGGTCGGTTCCATTATATGGGAACCAGAACTGAACCAAATTGCTCTAGAACTGAACCAAACCAAACCGACCTTAATTCGGTTTGGTTCGGCTCCAGGGGTTGCCAAAAAATTTCTTAAGCAAATATTTTTACAAACTTGATCCTCAAAACTTTCCTTAACAATTTCACAAATTGAATAAAATAGCTCATAATAATAAAATTAGAACTTTTAGAAAAACCAAATAAGTTCATTTAACAACCTTAGTAACTTACAAAATTCAATAAAATAGTTCATAAATAATAAAATATGAAAAAAATATATATTTTATCATCTTAATAATGAATTAATCAATCTTAAGACTTTTAAAAAATCAAGTAAAATGATTCTGTTATAATAAAACATGAAATAACATTGGGAAAATAAAACCAAAGGTTACTAATGCATGTTATGGAATCATGGAACATAGATTGCTATTCTTAATGGGATTATTTTGATAAAGATACTTTCATGACTCGAAATCCCCCAAATAAATAAATCCCCAAATTTCTTTATGCCTCAAACATGTCTAAACTAAACAAAAACAACCTTATAAGACAAATCAAAATGTATTAAAGAAAAACTAAATATTTCAAGGTTCACTTTAACTTACTCTATATCTTTTTAACATCAGTTGGAACTTTAACGGTAGGGAAGAAAACCCCCGTCCCTCTAGATTCCTTCACAAAACCACCTTTGTAAGATCCATTTACCTAAAAAGGCAAAAATCGCTTGACCCTGGTTTTGCGGCCTCTACAGAACCATAAAACTTGGTTGTATAAAGCTCTCAACCTACAAACAACAAAGCGATAAAAAGAAACCCATTTATCCATTAAAGCTAAAAAAGGAAAGTTTTAA
This sequence comes from Akebia trifoliata, assembly GCF_017979445.1. Taxonomy (NCBI): domain Eukaryota; kingdom Viridiplantae; phylum Streptophyta; class Magnoliopsida; order Ranunculales; family Lardizabalaceae; genus Akebia; species Akebia trifoliata. The sequence goes on from NC_141389.1 coordinate 20,881,606, forward strand.
ATAAAGCTACCCAAAAATAGAATCAAACACAACCTTTTTGATTTTCTTGTTTAACTCTACTTGAGTATGAGCCGGTTTAACTAGAGGAAACTAATAAACCGGCCTCGGTTCAAAAACAAAGTTTCCTGCCCAGCAACATAAAAATGGTGAAAATCACCACCATCATCTAAGTTTGGAGGGAAGTCTGCCATTAAAGCAAACTAGAGAGAGAAAGAGAGAGAGAGAGAGGGATGACCCATCGGAGTTGAGAGGCAGCTGCAAGTCAGCCTTGCAAGAGACGAGAGAGAGAAAGAGAGTGAGAGAGGGGGCGGGAGGCTGACCCACTGGCCACTGGAGATGAGAGGCAGCCTGTAGCCGCACCTCAGCCTTGTAAGAGATGAGAGAGAGAGAGAGAGAGAGAGAGAGAGAGAGAGGAAGGAAAGAAGGAAAGAGATTTCCCTCTAGGGTTTAAAAAAATCTTATATTTTGTTTTAAAATAACATGCTAGTTCAGTTTTCGGTTTGATTTTTTAGATAACTGAAAAAGAAAAAAAATCCTTGCTAAGGCTACCCCAAAACGGCGAATCAACTTGATGGGTATCTTTTTTTTTTTTTTCTGTTTTGTTTTAAAACAAGGGCAAAGGATATTTCATATAACCTTTCACGCACTTAAAAGTATGAATCGATTTGAAATATTTGTTTTAATTCGTACAGTGCCGAAACATGCATATTGAGCACACATTGAATCAAGGATGAAATCATGAGCATGACGTCCGAGAAACCTGCACAAAAACAAAACTCTTTTGCAATAATGACCGAAAAAACTGATAATGTACTCACCTTATGGAGAGGTGGCTGCTGTGGGATTTTTTCAAAGTACATTATCGATCTCCCCCAATACACTCTATGGTGGGCAATAGAGATAAAAAGAGGGGTAAATCATTATTGAGTGGGTTTATAAGAGGGAGGATGAAGGACTGGATTAAAGGTGGGTGTGATGTAGTCGTTAATGAGTGTGTGAGAGTGAGAGAGGCGATGAAGGTGCTGCTATGGGAGAGGACTAAACCAGGAGTGTGAGATAAAGAAAATAAACAAATAAGAGGACGGCTGCTATGGAAGGTGAAGCCGGGAGATTAAGAAGGGGAGAGAGGTGAGCGGAGTGTACTATGAAGAAGATGGGCCATGAAGGGGTTGTTGGGTGAAGAAGGTGAGCGAAAGAGAGTTGTTCGAGAGAGGTTGTCGAAGGCATGAAGAAGGTGAATGTAAGTCGAAGGAGACTTCAGTGTGGGCTTTAACGGAGTGAGAAAGAGATGATGGTGAAAGTGTCGAGGGATGGCTGAAGTGTGATGGAGAGGAGGGCTGATAGACGTTCTCAGCTTTGAGAAGAAGAAGACGGAGGCGTGAAGAAGGTAGGTACTAGGGGTGCAACTTGGTTCGGGTTGGTTCAGTTTAGAGCCAAATCAAAACCGAACTGTCCAAGGTCGGTTCCATTATATGGGAACTAGAACCGAACCAAATTGCTCTAGAACTGAACTAAACCAAACCGACCTTAATTCAGTTCGATTCGGTTCCATGGGTTGCAAAAAAATTTCTTAGGCAAATATTTTTACAAACTTGATCCACAACTTTCTTTAACAATTTCACAAATTGAATAAAATAGCTCATAATAATAAAATTAGAACTTTTAGAAAAACCAAATAAGTTCATTTAACAACCTTAGTAACTTACAAAATTCAATAAAATAGTTCATAAATAATAAAATATGAAAAAAAAAATATTTTATCATCTTAATAATGAATTAATCCATCTTAACACTTTTAAAAAATCAAGTAAAATGATCCTTTTATAATAAAACATGAACTAACATTGGGAAAATAAAACCAAAGGTTACTAATGCAAGTTATGGAATCATGGAACATAGATTGCTATTCTAAATGGGATTATTTTGATAAAGATACTTTCATGATTCGAAATCCCCCAAATAAATAAATCCCCAAATTTCTTTATGCCTCGAACATGTCTAAACTAAACAAAAACAACCTTATAAGACAAATCAAAATGTATTAAAGAAAAACTAAATATTTCAAGGTTCACTTAAACTTATTCTATATCTTTTTAACATTAGTTGGAGCTCTAACGGTAGGGAAGAAAACCCCTGTCCCTCCAGATTCCTTCACAAAACCACCTTTATAAGATCCATTTACCTAAAAAGGCAAAAATCGCTTGACCCTGGTTTTGCGGCCTCTACAGAACCATAAAACTTGGTTGTACAAAGCTCTCAACCTACAAACAACAAAGCGATAAAAAGAAACCCATTTATCCATTAAAGCTAAAAAAGGAAAGTTTTAAATAAAACAACCCAAAAATAGAATCAAACAAAACCTTTTTGATTTTCTTGTTTAACTCTACTTGACTATGAGCCGGTTTAACTAGAGGAAACTAATAAGCCGGCCTCGGTTCAACAACAAAGCTTCCTGCCCAGCAACATAAAAATGGTGAAAACCACCACCATCATTTAAGTTTGGAGGGAAGTCTGCCATTAAAGCAAACTAGAGAGAGAGAGAGAGGATGACCCATCGGAGTTGAGAGGCAGCCGCAAGTCAGCCTTTCAAGAGACGAGAGAGAGAAAGAGAGTGAGAGAGCGGGGGGAGGCTGACCCACTGGCCAATGGAGATGAGAGGCAGCCTGTAGCCGCACCTCAGCCTTGTAAGAGATAAGAGAGAGAGAGAGAGTAGAGGAAGGAAAGAAGGAAAGAGACTTCCCTATAGGGTTTAAAAAAATCTTATATTTTATTCTAAAATACTATGCTAGTTCAGTTTTCGGTTTGATTTTTTAGATAACTGAAAAAGAAAAAAGATCCTACTAAGGCTACCCTAAAAAGGCGAATCAACGTGATGGGTATCTTTTTATTTTTTGTTTTTTTGTTTTTTTTTGTGTTTTTTTTTTTGTTTTAAAAAAAGGGCAAGGGATATTTCATATAACCTTTCACGCACATAAAAGTATGTATCGATTTGAAATATTTGTTTTGATTTGTACAATGCCGAAGCATGCATATTGAGCACACATTGAATCAAGGATGAAATCATGAGACTGACGTCCGAGTAACCTGCACAAAAACCAAGCTCTTTTGCAATAATGACCGAAAAAACTGATAATGTACTCACCTTATGGAGAGGTGGCTGCTGTGGGATTTTTTCAAAGTACATTATCGATCTCCCCCTATCAACTCTAAGGTGGGCAATAGGGATAGAAAGAGGGGTAAATCATTATTGAGTGGGTTTATAAGAGGGAGGATGAAGGACTGGATTAAAGGTGGGTGTGATGTAGTCGTTAATGAGTGTGTGAGAGTGAGAGAGGCGATGAAGGTGCTGCTATGGGAGACGACTAAACCAAGAGAGTGAGATAAAGAAAATGCACAAATAAGATGACGGCTGCTATGGAAGGTAAAGCCGGGAGAGTAAGAAGGGGAGAGTGGTGAGGGGAGTGTACTATGAGAAGATGGGTCATGAATAGGGGTGTCAATGGATAGCCGAAATCCGAATTCAAATTCGAATTCGAATTCGAAAAATCGGATATTATCCGAAATTTTCAGATATCAGATTCTGATTCGAATGTCATTTTAAAATTCGAATGAGTTTCGGATACGAATTCGGATATCGCGATATCCGATTCGATAATATCCGCTCCGATATAGTATATGTATTATGTATTTATGTTTTACAACAAAACTTTTATATATGTTATATATGTTATTGTGTATTCGTGTTATATAACAAAACTTTTTTTTTTAAACTTATCTTCTCTGTCTCTCAACCACTTTAATGGCTAAAACGAAGAACCAGTCGACGGTGGGTTTCGATCGAACTCCCGTAACCACCGTCTTCTACGGTCAGCGAGCGTCAAATATATATTCTTTCTCTCTCTCTCTCTCTTTCTCTCTCTCTCTCTCTTCGAAGTTCGAATCAGTTGGAGTGATTTTTCGGAGGAAATGTGTGGGTTTCGAATGTCGACTGTACGAACTCCGATACGTATTCTCCGGTCAGCGAACATGCAGGTATATATTCTCTCTCTCTCTCTCTCTCTCTCTCTCTCTCTCTCTCTCTCTCTCTCTCCGATCCGAACCAGTCGGAGGAAATATGTGGGTTTCGAGTCTTTCGACTGTGCGAACTCCGACTGTTCAATTTGTAGGATTTTTTTATCAGATATCCGATATATGTTTCGGATTCAAATTCGAATGTTTATTAGGGATATCCGATCGGAGTGATTTTCGTGGGTTTCGACTGTGCGAACTCCGACAGATCGAAGACGATGGTATTTTGCAGGATTTTTTTTTCAAATCGGATATTATCGGATATCCGATATATTTTTCGGATTCGAATTCAAATTCGGATAGTATTGTTTTTTTTCGGATTCGAATTCGGATATAGTAGTATCCGATCGGATACATATCCGTTGACAAGCCTAGTCATGAAGGGGTTGTTGGGTGAAGAAGGTGAGCGAAAGAGAGTTGTTCGAGAAAGGTTGTCGAAGGCATGAAGAAGGTGAATGTAAGTCGAAGGAGACTTCTGTGTGGGCTTTAATGGAGTGAGAAAGAGATTATGGTGAAAGTGTTGAGGGATGGCTGAAGTGTGATGGAGAGGAGGGCTGATAGAGGATCTCAGCTTTGAGAAGAAGAAGACAGAGGCGTGAAGAAAGTAGGTACATAAAGGTGCAACTTGGTTCGGTTTAGAGCCAAATCAAAACCGAACTGTCCAAGGCCGGTTCCATTATATGGGAACCAGAACCGAACCAAATTGATCTAGAATGGAACTAAACCAAATCGACCTTAATTCGGTTCGGTTCCATGGGTTGCCAAAAAATTTCTTATGCAAATATTTTTACAAACTTGATCCTCAAAACTTTCGTTAGCAATTTCACAAATTGAATAAAATAGCTCATAATAATAAAAACCCATTAAGTTCATTTAAGAACCTTAATAACTTCAAAAATTCAATAAAATAGTTCATAAATAATAGAATCTGAAAACAAAAATATATTTTATCATCTTAATAATTACAAAAATTAAATGAAATAGCTCATAAATAATAAAATAAGAACTTAATATTGAAAAATTAACCCATTAAAATGAATTAATCAATCTTAACACTTTTAAAAAATCAAGTAAAATGAATCTTATATAATAATACATGAACTAAAATTGGGAAAATAAAACTAAATAAATAAATAAATCCCCAAATTTCTTTCTGCCTCAAACATGTCTAAACTAAACAAAAACAACCTTATAAGAAAAATCAAAATGTATTAAAGAAAAACTAAATATTTCAATGTTCACTTTAACTTACTATATTTCTTTTTAACATCAGTTGGAGCTCTAATGCTAAGGAAGAAAACCCTGTCCCTCCAGATTCCTTCACAAAACCACCTTTGTAAGATTCATTTACCTAAAAAAGCAAAAGCGGTTGACCCTGGTTTTGCGGCCTCTGCAGAACTATAAATCTTGGTTGTACAAAGCTCTCAACCTACAAACAACAAAGCGAAAAAAAAGAAACCCATTTATCCATTAAAGCTAAAAAAGGAATGTTTTAAATAAAACAACCCAAAATTAGAATAAAAAAAAACCGTTTTGATTTTCTTGTTTAACTCTACTTAAGTATGAGCCGGTTTAACTAGAGGAAGCTAATAAACCGGCCTCGGTTCAACAACAAAGCTTCTTGCCTAGCAGCATAAAAATGGTGAAAACCACCACCATCATCTAAGTTTGGAAGGAAGTCTGCCATTAAAGCGAATTATAGAGAGAGAGTAGTGGAAGGAAAGAGACTTCCCTTTAGGGTTTTATAAATATCTTAAATTTTATTTTAAAATAATATGCTAGTTCAGTTTTCCATTTTGTTTGATTATTTACAAAGTCTAAACCGAGTACTAAACCAAACCGAATCGATCAGTTCTTCATTTATTTAAGTCGAAACAAAACCATATTCAATCTAAACCAAACCAAATCAATCCAAAATTCATGGTTGGGTTCTGTTCTTGGTTTGAACTAAATTAAGTTGCACCCCTAGTAGGTACTGCATTTTTTCTTTTTCTCTTCTCCTTCTTTTTTTCTCTTGTTGTTGTCATGATGGTGTGGGAGTGCCTCCAGCCCTAAAGATTTAGATCGAGAAGTCTACCTTTTTGCCAAAAGCATCGGTCACCCCTTTTTTTTTTCTTTCCTTCTTCTTTTTCTAAAGTCTTTCTTCAGACTTTTTTTTGGTACCTCTAAAAAGGGAAAATCTCCCCTTTTAATGTGTAGATCCCTTTTCTTTGGGGTTGCTTTCGGAAGGTGCTAAACTTTGAGAAGGATGTCAACGTTGGCAAACACCTCTCCTTTCCATTTTTGTTTCTTCCTTTGCCTTTTTTTTTCTTTTTTTTTTCTTTCCTTTTCTAATTTTCTCTTCAACGTATGGACTTTCCTCAAGTTTGATTCCTCTTTACTTTTAACTTTTATTTTTTATTTTCTTGGTTATCTTCTTTGATCAAGCCAAAGACAAAATCCTCTTTTTCTATTTGTGTTCAAATGCTAAAAGAGAAAGGAAGTGTGATCTTATGTTTTGCGACTTTCATATTTTCTCATATTTTGTTAAGATCAATTAGTTGGATTGAATAAGGTTAGCATTGATTGGTTTGATTATTTTAATTTCTCAATTAATAGGCTTGTTTTTAAACTTGCGATTAGTTCGGTCAATTTGAAAGTTAATGATTGGCAAATGACGTGTTGGTTTTTAAGATCGAATGGTGATTGATTGATTTGATTTGTCAATTTTCAAGATTGATTGTCTTGATTTTAAACACCATTGACACCCCACCTGAAAGCTTGATTTTAAAATTTCACATTTTAATCGACAAGGGTCAGATATCCATTTTCTTAATTATCTCATCACGGTCGATTGATGTCATTCTTTATACTGAAAATTATCATTTTATGTGTTCGATTTATGTTATTCTACATGGCGAAAATCGTCATTTTATGTGAAAAGTTTCAATTTTCCTGAATGTGGGATTTTAAACTTATTTGATGTGCATGAATGTTGTTGAAAGTTTTTTTAGTTACATTTTCTTAGGAATCGAGGTAAGTAAAAGTCGAACATCAATGAACATTTTAATAATTTTTTCAATTCTTCATAAAAATTTTTGTTTTCATCAATTTTAGTCGCGTTAAATTTAAAATCACATTTTGAGTACAACATTAGTACTTCGAGACATTTTAGAAGTGTAGAACCCACAAGGGGTATTTTCGTCATTTTGTTGATTTTTTTTTTTTTTTTCATTTTGACTAGTGACTTTTTTTAGTTCCAATGTTATTATTTCTAAGTTTCGAGGGCTTTAGTTATCAAAATGTGCGACAAACCTAAGCGTGTGTACTTGCTAAATCGAGTGTACAGTATATCGATCATAAGCGTTTGTAATTTTCATATCGAGTATGTTAAATAAGAAAGAGATGAAATCACAAGGATAGAGAAAGAAATAAAAAAATTTGGAAGAAATCGGGTTCTCATTTTCCTAGTGTTGCGAGGTCTCTAGATTATGAAAATGTGTGACGAACCTAAGCGTGTGTACTTGCTAAATCGAGTGTACAGTATATCGATCATAAGCGTTTGAAATTTCTATATCGAGTATGTTAAATAAGAAAGAGATAAAATCACGAGGATAGGGAAAGCAATTGAAAAAATTAGAAGAAATCGGGAAAGTACCTCTCACTAGCTTTCGACTTTTTTGTATATTCTGCTCTCATCATTAGGAATCCAAAGCAACCGGGTGATGAATTATTGAATTAGGTGATTGCAAAAATGGGGTGTCTACAGGTATACTGACATTGTTACAATGTATCTCATGCATCTTAACACAATACATCTTATTCTCTAACACCTTCCTGCAATTGTATGGTCCTTGGAAGAAGGAACATGCAATTATATTCTATGAATAATTTCTCTTGATCTCATCAAATGACATGCAATATTAGATCACCCAAAATCAAATCATGTTTCATGGTAGTCACCGCTTATTTGTTCAGTTCATCATTTTCCTTTCTCGCCCTATTTTTTAGTCAATCAAAAGTAATTGCTTATGAGACTAGGTCTATCAGGATCTCCCCAAGAGCATCTAATGTAGGATTTTGCAATTTAAATGAAATAACTCTCGTTGAAGAGATTTTAGTCAAGAAAAAAAATGAGATTGTGAGACATAAATATGCGAACTTGGGAGATATTTAGAGATATGGAAGGAGTAATTTTTATTAAAGAAAACTAGAACAATAATAAAGAAAAAAAAGATTTAGATCTAGCGATGGCGGTGGCGCCATAGCCGAAGTATGGCTTACTAAGATTGATGTGCTCAATGGAGCTTGAGCTCTGATACCATATAGAAAATAATTTTATTGAGAATTCTTGGATAATTTTTACATAAATCCTATTAGGGTATTTATAGAGATCACAACAACCAAGATATATAGAAACTAACCTATTATAATATTCTAGAATATCCTCTATCACAACCTTCCATTTGTGATGAGATACACTGACAATGTTATAATTTATCTCATGCATCTTAATACAATGCATCTTATTCTTTAATAATATATTTAATTCTATAAACGTATACAAATTGACATTTCGTAGGCTGGAGATCCACACAAACAACGTGTATATCACTTGATTGAGTCATTGAAATCAATTATAATTTGGTATTTATACAATCGAGATGATTTGGTGGGAAAACCGACCATAAGTTGAAAGGAATTGTGATGACGAAACGAGGTGAAAATTTGAAAGATCAAGCAATTGACCACTAATTGTCTGCTAGTGTTCACATTTTTCTGTATTGTTGCCCCTCTATGCATTGCTCTTGTGGAAGCTGCATTAGGAGTTGGCTGAAATAGTGTTGGAATGGGTTTTCTGGGGATCGAAGGAATGGTGGAGTAGAATGTGGAATCATTCCTTTCTTCTTAAATCCATATAGGTTCTTTAATTTGATCATCCATACAAGCACACACTTTAATGTTGTGTTTGGATTGAGAGAAATGGAGAGAAAATAAATGAGTTTCCCTCCATTTCTACTTTTTGGAGAGAAGAGAAAAGAAAAAAAGGTGAGTTTTCTCACTCCAAAAGTGGAGAGATTTGGAAAGAAATGGAGAGAAACCCATTTAAAATATTTCATAATTCTAACTCTGACCGTACATCTCTTTTGATTTAAAGCATAGCTATTATTTAAAAATTCGTGATAATCTGATGCTCTAAAATTAGTGCTCTTTGTACGTTCCATGATGTGGTAGTGCATAGAACCATAGATATTTTTCTTCGGGAATCAAAGAGCGCTAGTTTATCATTTGTCTTATGACTAATGATAAAACAACGCGCTAACACATACGTGCTCTGTAGTATGTACATGACTGACGTGGCAAGGGAACGTAATCGCAAATCTTTTTCCTTGTGTATTCTGAAGAAAAGGATATATGATTTTGTGCTTTGCCACGTATGTCAGCCGCATATGTATCAACGTGTACGTTTATCATGATTCTAGTCTTTTCTTGTAGAAAAGTCAATCCATGATTTTACCGAATTTAGAACTAATCAAACGATCCCACGTATTAAGCCTATCCCTAATTTACCAAACTACCATTCTATGAAAGACTTTTCTTGGATCAATCCATGGTTGATGCTCTCCACGAACATGACCATTAGGATTTGAGTGAAAATACAGATTTTTTAAAGACCAGATTCGATCTTCTAGAGATTAACATACATTTTTCTAGGGTTACATATTTCTTGGGAATCCCTAACATCCCAATGGTCACATTGATGGTGAGCCTCAACCCATCTTGGAATAACTTTTTTGTGGCAAAAAAATCTATCATTCTAACTAGAAATTTTTTCAATTTTAGAACTGTTAACCAACCAACTACTCTAAAAGACCGATCTGAGATAAATCCCTTAGGGTGACCCTAAGGGGCGATTCAAACTCAAGCCTTCCACTTCTTGAGGTATGGTTCTGTTCTGGTCATCTTACCAACTCTTTGGGGTCGAAAAATTAGTAGAGTCATGGTAAACTGATGCGCTAAAACATACAGTTGATGAGGCAGGTGCACGGATCCATAGATCTTTTTCTTCAGGATACAAAAAGTAAAAAGATCTATAGATCTGTGCACTTTTCCACGCACATCATTTTGTCATCGGCCAAATTAATATTAGGTTAAAACAAATTTCACTTGCCTTGTTGAAATGACAGGAACAATGACCTCTCTCTGAACTGGCTTCTATAATTAGCATAAACTATCAACAAAAAGAAGAAGAAGAAGCATTCACCTCTTCGGATATAGAGATGAGTTTCATATGTGAGTTTATAACTTTATAGAGGGTTAGAGCCTGGAAGGTTTAAAAAACAAAACCTGAAAGCTTTAAGAAAAACCCATATTTAAATTTCCATATATGGAAGGAATTATCAAGATTTGGTTAATAAATTTGTGGGATTTTTACAACTCATTTATTTCAGCTTATCTAATGTCATAATTAGATGTGCAGAAATGGTAGATTGCCACGTCATTCCAGACTTCTTTCCACATAAAGAATTTGGGATTACAATTGGAATTCCTAAGAGAACTAACGCTGTGAATGGGTCATTTAAGGCCGGGCTTACACGAATCTTAACCAAGCCTAAAGAGACGAATTCTACCTTAGACCAACCCTAATCCCCATCCGACGTATGTTGGCTAAGCCCAAGTCCAGCACTTACGGGCTAATGTTATTAGAACTTTGTAAAAAAACCACAGATTGAAGCCATACACCTTTTGAAGTTATTTCATATTGCTCGGTAAAATTTTTTATTTTATGGCGAGGTGTCCAAACCTACGTCCGACTGGGGGGACTCGGAAGAGCCAGGGCCCAAGCCAAGGCATATGGACCCCTCCCCCGGGCACATGCAACACCCACACATCACACGCACTTAATAAGTGAGGGGCGCTCTCATGGGTGGTCCCGAGGAAATACTGCTCATACTGGGTATCAAACTCATAACCTACGTGCTCTGACTGCTTTTTGGATCTGAAATTGCCATTAAACCACCCCCTCTGGTTTATTCCTCAATAAACCTAGCTTACATTTCCATATAACCAATAAATCAAGATGAATAATGCCGAAGTGACCTGAAGATTGCACCTCATACCACACATCCCGACGTGAAAGTGTATAGAAACCATAGATGTTTTTATCGAGATATGAGTAAAAAAGCATCTATGGTTTCTACACACTTTCACGTCATGATGTGCGATGTGAGGTACAATCTTAAGGTCACTCTAGCACGACTCAATCAATATAGTTCAATTGGTCAATCACAATTTTGATCCAATTAAACTCCTAGGATTAAACTAATTTTTCATTTCTAAGGACTCTTTTACTATGGGCTCAACACTGGCAGTATCAACCCATTTCAGTTCTTGTTCATATCCACCTTTAAGAGTAGGATTTGGATCCATCCAAAATTATAGACAGTAAAAGTAATTTATCTTTTGGATAATTATTGATAAGATATTTATCGTCCGGATATCTGTAAATGCTAATCATTGGATTGAGTAGAAGACTAACTTAATCCCTTGAATTTGTCCCGACATATCATCATCATAAAAATAAATAAATAGCTCAACCATTACTAATATTACTAACCATATTAAAAGTTGACCTAAAGAAATGATTTAATTGAATAATACTTTTAAAATTTAAGACGAAATAAGTAAATTGATATTATATCCCAAATGCCAAATGATCAAAGCATTAAATCTTGGCTAATTTACCAAAACATGCACTGAAATATATTAATTCCGAAAACAGTGCACTACTCAAATTAATTTTGACAACTGTAAATTACCGTTTTTGAAAATAAGTTTTTTATTTTTATTTTATCAAATCAGTAAAAATTTAAATGAATATTGTTTTGGCAATTTTCATAGCCAAAATGCTCTATTCATTTTTTTTTTTGAATCACTTTCCTAACTAACATAATAGGATTTTATGACTTACTAGGGGCCATTTTGTTCAAATGGATCACCACATAAGCTTTCCATCACCACAACCCTCTAAATGTCATCGAAAAACTTAGATTCAACACAAAAAAAAAAAAAAAAAGTTATTTTAGCTTGCTCCAAGCTTTTGAAAATGAACGGCTAGTGAGCTCCCAAATTTAAAATAAAAAATTCAACAGTGAAAAATACCCCTGAGAAGGAAGTTATGAAATTACGCTTCAAAATTTAACCTGCCAAAAACTCTATCAACACACCTTCAAAACACAAATTTGGAGAACCAAAGAAATAAAAGAACACTTTTAGTATTTAGACTAAATTGAAAATTTTATTCCAATCCAAATGTATATCTGATAAATGATAATAGAAAAAATGGACATTCGTAGCAAAACTAATGACCAGAAAGAGGATAAGATTTTGGCACAAAATTAATATCAAATATCCTTTTTCATCTTAATAATAGATTTATTTAAAATATTTTTTCAACTTAATAGTGGTTTTATAAGCTAGAGCAATGGGACAACAGTGTGTCAATTTGGAATTATGACCTCAAAAGTGATTTATCCTCGAGATAAGCACCTCTTTTAGGGTCTCTTGGTGGAAAAACACATGATCCTGGCTGTTAAAGAACAAAATTCAACGCTTAGCTATAGTTAATCATATTATTGGGATACATACAAATCTCGATCCATATGAAAAATTGACCTAAAAAAATGATTTAATTGAATGATTCATATTTTTCAAATTCAAGCCAAAATCAATAAATTGATGTTGTATGGATGCAAGCCAAATGACCAAGGCATTGAAACTTTAATGGTACCAATTATATGAGGTTCAGAATCTAGCAATTGACGTATGACAAAAGAAAAGAAGAAATTAAGAGAGATCCAAGTAGCACTCCTTGCTCTTGATATGTTGATCTAATTCCCCGCAATAAGCTAGTAGCAAAAGCGATAGTGATGAAAGTAGTGGTGGCATAACCCTCTCTGGCAGAAGCTTGAATAACACATCCAAGTTTGGTTACAGTAATAGCAAAATACACCAAAATCTGCAAATACCAGCGGTAAATATAAGTATTCAAAAGAAAATAAAAAGACTAATTTTGACTAGGAAAAATACTTTATTTTTGCTAAAAAATGTGATATTATGTAAATAGAGGGTAGGGGTTACAAGTCGCTTAACGATGATATGGAAATTGATGTTGACCAGGATGTGCATTATGGACCCCTCGCAGTGGATGACCACTCCCAATTCCCAATGTAAAGAATGGGCGAGCAACATATTCATTTTCATCTCCTTCAAACTAAAGCTATCTTGATTCTACTGGTCTTAGGAGAGTCGCGATGTCTTAAATTAATGGTTTGTTCGTGGCTGCAACAATTACATGCATATTAGGAAACATCAGTCCTAGTAGTGTTTGGCAAAATACACTGACCTCTGTTTCTATCACATTTCTAGCCTGTGCATTGTGGTTTCGACTATCCATTCTGAGTAAAAACAAAAAAGGGCTTGTGATGATGCATTTTGCTATAAAAAATATCTCCCAAAATCAAAATACAATTATTAAAAATCATATCTACTATGTCCTTAAGGATAAAATTTTTGGTTCTAGAAGATCCTACTAGTTATGTTTGTCACTTAAGTGTAATAAGAGGAACAAGAGATAGATATATATTTACCATTCTTAAAGCTTTCATATTATGAAACAATGAGGGAGAAAGTAGGAAAAATTCATACAAGAATGCAATAAAAGGCAAACATTCATTAAACTATGCAAAATCAGCAACAAAGCATTTTAAGTTCTAGAAGATACTAACAAATAGATTGCAATTTAAGATCTTGCTAACTATTAATAGTTGCATATTTTAGGTGGTTTCTATATTTATCCCAAAGTATGAGAAATTTATGATATTTATGAGTTAATAAGCAACCATGAGAAACATATATTCTTCTCATCTTAATTCAACAAAAACATATTTATAAAATATTTAGGTACATCATATACATACAAAGTTGATAATTTGATCCGCCACTATAGGGACCCCACACTTACACACAAAAATTCACACTCAATAGTTTCCTGCTGATTTAGATGTACATAGCAGCGGAACAGTATATCTACCACTAAAAAAATTAATTTTTAAATTTTTTAAATTGAATATAGCAGCGGATTATATTTTCCGCAGCTGTAGAGTGCATTTTTAAAAACCCCCTTGAGTGAGTTCTCTCTATTAATTTTTTTTTAAATTAAATATAGCAGTGGAAGATATTTTCCACAGCTGGAGGGTCAATATTTCTATATAATTTTTTTAAAAAAATTGAATATAGCAACAGAAGATATTTTCCGCAGTTGCAAAGTCAATTTTTCTATGCAAATTTTATTTTTGAAATTGGATATAGCAGCGGAAGATATTTTTCGTAGCTATAGAGTCAATATTTCTATGCATTTTGTTTTTTTACATTGAATATAGTAGCGGAAGATATTTTCCGCAGCTAGAGAGTCAATTTTTTTAGGCAAAAAACTCGGTGTATGCTGCAATATTATGCATTTTTTGTAGCGGATAAATGTATCTGCTGCTATAGGGAACCATATAACACTCGAACTCGATTTTTCTACATCTATTGTAGCGGAAAGAACAATCTGTCTGTAAAACTTTATAAACAAAATTTGCCCAAGCGAAAACAGCGTACGAAATTCTTTTCCCTCTTCCCTCTCATTTCCCCTTGTTCCTTTGTCTCTGTCACTCTCTCTCGTTATCTCATCGGTTGGTGCTTGTGCTTGTGAGATCACTTCGCCAAGTTGGATTGAAAAATCTGGTAAGCTCTCACTCATCTCCCTCTCACTCTTTGCAACCCATCGATTTCTATCCAACCCTTCAACATCCATGAAATCAACTACCCAATACGTCACAAATTTCAAACCCTAGAGATCTATTGATTTCTTATTTGGATTTCTTTTGCTAATTGTGATTTCGATTGGTTTCAAGGTTTAATGGAATAGATCAAGTTGTTCTTGATTTAAAGTTTAAGTGGGTTTTATAAAACCTTTATTTCCTTAATTATATATATATATATATATATACATACCAAATCTATCGCCAGTTAACGAAAATATCATTAGAGTTATAAATCATTGCTTATGATGTTAATTATTTTCATGTTCTTAACTATTTCCTGCTTATTCTGCCCACATTCTATATTGTTAGTTCTATGCTGAATTCCATAAGTAAGAAAATTGGATTATTATTATTTTATTTTCCACGTGACTGCAATACTTAATATACTCTAGCATCTGCATTTATATATGATTTAACTGAACAATCGCCTTCTTTTTTCGACTCTATGGATACAACCAAATCTGTTATATTTTGTTTGGGGAACTATATTGGAGTCAAAAGGACTTTAAAGTAGGACCCATCTAATACTGAGTATATAGAATGCATCTCCCGCACTGCAAAATAGAGTTGGTCCAGTCCATTGATTATGGATCATATCTAATGTATTGTCCACATTTAATTGATTGTTTTTTCTTCATAATTTTGTGGTTTATTCCTTTACAATTATTTTGTGATTTCAATGATATTTTGGATTTCTATATGTTAGTTCTTTTCGAATTTTGAACTATTGAATGCTTGTACACTATGAGAGCTATATTTGTAAGGTTTGTTCTTTTTCTAGTAACCTGTTTTGATAGAGGTCCCCAAGTTCTATTTGGGTTTTCTGCCGACGTATTCTTTAATTTTCCCAAGCTTAACCCATTTGTAGGTACTAATATCCATTTGCATTATTTCCTTTTTATTAACTGACATTATTGGCTTTTGCATTAATTTACAAGTGTATGTTTTTGTGTATTTGTTTATGTCTAGGCATGGATGTTTTTTTATTATTGATAAGCTGGGGTTAAAGGGACCCCGCCCTGAAGACACTACTGTCGAGTGTAAATACAACTTAAATCTTCCTCAATAATTCTCAAAAGTTCTTGAGGGACATTACACATTTCTTCATCAATGAAAAAACCATTTGAAAAAGTGCCTTGTTTCGCTAAAAAATCCGCTGCCCGATTTGTTTCTCTCCAAACAAATTCAAAAGAACAATCCGCAAAGAAAAATCTGTGTTCTACAATTTCCAACAAATTTTCATCATATTTTCATGATGGAATGATTTCTTTTTTTATGCATTTGATTGAATATAATGAATCTCAAGAAATCAGAAGTCGGTTCAATCCCCTTGATCTAGCAAATCTCATCGCCTCTAGTATTGCTTGAAGTTCAATTTGAATAATATCATCTGCTGTAATATTACTCCAACCTGTAAAAAGCATTGACCCAACACAATTTCTTCCAATAAATCCAAATCCTGACCCCTGCAAAGATCGAGCTCCATCTGTGTTTATCTTCACAACATTCTCTTCTGATTTTGACCAACATATCTGTTTTGTAACTGATTTAACAATGAAATAACAACAACTCCAATTGTTTAAAATCTGCATATAAGTATGCATGAATCTATCCTCAATTGATAAACCATCAAACCGAATTTTTATCGCCTCGCCAACCTGTGTCAATATAGCTTCTTTTGATTTCTTAATATCTTTAAAAATTCTTTGATTTCTTTCCTTCCAACAAAAGTAAACCACGGCACAAAAGGATACATGAAGCATTTGCATAATTTGTTTACACTGAATTCGCACACTCTTGATCACCTTTACTTCATCTTCTATTGATCCCATTCTTACTCTTAAAATTCCAAACTTCTTCAAACATTGAGTCCAAATCCATCGTGTATATGGACAACGAAAGAACAAATGGTCATTTGTCTCTTGATGGTTATAACACAAGGCATATCGAGACACCCATTTAAAACCCCTCTTGTTCAGATTTTCCACAGTAGATAACTTCTTCTGAATCGCTAACCACACAATACAGGAAAATTTTTGAATATAATTATTCCAAATAATTTTCTTCAAGCCCACTGACTCTTGCCTTTCACATAGCGCTTCGTGAGCCGATTTCGAAGTAAATTGGCCGTTTGATGTTAGGTTCCAAACTATTCTATCCCTCATCAACATTTTAGGAATTGGTTTTGCTGAAATAAGATCAATAATTGTTTGCATACGATCATTGTATGGCCATGGAAACACCCACCTTCTTTCCACAATAAAGTCTCGAATAACTACACTTGAATGACTATCAAATTGATTTATAACTCTATTTCCAAATCTAAAAATAATGCTCCCTTCTTGTATCCAAGGATCTTTCCAAATGTATGTGTCTTTCCCATCTCCAACTAGAAATCGAACATACTTTCTAACAAATTCTCTCTCATTTAATATGCCTCTCCATGCCCAAGAAGCATTGTTTGGAGGTTGGCATCCCCAAATATCGGCATCCCCCACATATCTCTTCCTCATCCACTCCGCCCAAAAGGAATTGTTTTCCACCATTCTCCAATACAATTTTGCCATACCAATTTTATTTATATCCCTTAGACGTCGAATGCCAAGTCCTCCTTTCCCATAAGCTTTGCAAACTCTAACCCAACTAATCGGATGAATAGAACACACAAGGGATGGTCCACTCCACAAAAAATTATTTAGAATGTTCTCAACCTTTTTCAAAACACTCACCGGAATGTTGAAAGACGCCGACCAATAGACTTGAAAACTAGATAAAACAGATTTGATTAGTTCAAGTCTACCTGCATACGACAATAGATTTGCTTTCTACCCCTCAACCCTTTTAGAAACTCTATCAATCAAAGGTTGACATAGCGTATGAGATAGTCTTGAAGAAAATAAAGGGATACCCAAATATTTAATAGGAAGACTTCCCTTAGAGAATCCAAGAGAATCAAGAATAATATTCTGATTTTTACATGATTCACTGAAAAAAAAATCTGACTCTTTGCTTCATTAACTTGGAGACTAGAAACGTTGTAAAAAAAGTTCAGAATATCTCGAATAGACTTTACTGACGATTCATCATTGTTAGAAAAAATTAGAACATCATCAACAAAAATTAGATGGGAAACTCCTGGACTGCCCATAACTCTAGGAATACTCACATAATTTGAAGAAACAAACTGATTAAGGATACAAGAGAAGGCTTCCATAATCATCGTAAATAAATAAGGGAAAAGTGGGTCTCCTTGTCTCAGACCTCTTTCACTTCTGATAAACCCATGAGCGGTGCCATTAATAAGAATAGAAAAGCTGGGAGTTGACACACATTCCATAACTCGATCTATCCAAATTGAAGGACAACCTAATTGAAGGAGTATTGATTTCAAAAAGCCCCAGTTAACACAATCGTAGGCTTTCCTAATATCAATTTTGGCACAAAAGGCTTTAGGAGATTTTGAACGATGAAAATTATGGACCATTTCATGGGCAAGAAGAATATTGTCTTGGATTTTTCTCCCCTTAATAAAAGTTGATTGATTAGGAGAAATAATATCAGGAAGGCAAACGGCTAACCTATTTGCTAGTAACTTGGAAATGATCTTGTATATAAAATTGCAAAGCGCAATGGGCCTAAATTTTTTAAGACGATTGGCATTCTCTTCCTTTGGGATTAAACAAACTAAAGTGGCATTTATTTCCTTCAACAACTTCCCCTTTTTAAAAAAATCCAACACTGCCACACACACATCTTCTCCCACAATATCCTAGAAATTGACGAAGAATTCACCCCCAAATCCATCTGGTCTTGGAGATTTATTCCCTGGGGAAGCAAATATAACAGATTTTATCTCTTCCCTTGTAATAGGACTTGATAAAATTTGCACATGTTCTTCATAAATTTTGAAATAAAAGGCACTTGCATACTTACAGTAGGATTCGGATTGCGAAACATAGCTGAAAAAAATTGAGTAACCCACTATCCCATTTTTTCTTCATCTTTGAGTAATGCTCCTTGATCCATAATCAACTCCATAATCCCATTCTTCGCAATATTCGCAGCTACTGATGAGTAAAAAAATCGTGTATTTCTATCCCCTTCTCGAAGCCATTGAACCCTTGATTTTTGTCTGTACATACTTTCTTCATTGTCTAGGTCAGAATTATAGACCCTCAAAGCCTCCACCTCCTGGCCTTGAAGATTATTGTCCATCGGCTCTCTCTGGATTTGGTTTTGAATCCGAAACAATTTATCTTTTGATTCTTCTTTTCGACTATGAATAGAACCAAAGTAATTCCTATTCCTTACTCTTATGGAAATTTTCACCGCACGAATCTTTCTTATGAGTCTAAACATTGGAGTACCCATAATTTCCTGATTCCACGCATTGAACACCACTTCTCGCAATCCTGGTTTGCCTATCCACATCAAAAAAAATTTTAAAACTTTCGATCCGCCAGCAGAATTCCTTGGAAATTCCAATTTCAATGGGGCATGATCCGAGACTCCACATGGTAAATAATTCAGCAACATCTGAGGAAATTTAACCATCCATGCCATATTTATTAACACCCTATCCAACCTACAAAGAATACGTCGACCTCCTATAGATTTATTACTCCATGAGAACCAATTAGAATTTGTCCTCAAATCTTGAGCACCAATCGTATTTATGAAGTCATTGAAATCACGCATTGATCGTCTTGAAGCAGGGCGCCCTCCTACCTTCTCTTCTTGGAATCTAACCGTATTGAAATCTCCCAATACAATCCATGGTTCCGCCGTGACTAAGTGGCTAAGGTCTGTCCATAACAATCTTCTATCGTTTTCAAAATTTTCAGCATACACAAATGATATAATACTAACAAAACCATCCCGAATCCTAGTAACTTTGCAATGGATCACTTGACTTGATTCGAACATCTTTTGCACAAAAAAACAAAATGGATTCCAGCCCACCCAAATCCATCCATAAAAGTGAGACTCATAGTTGTCGATGAATTTCTAATTTTACACAACTGTTTTTGAAATTTTTCTGCATCTGCAATCTGAATTTTTGTCTCACAAAACCCCATCAACTTAGCCTTCTCATCACTAATAAAGTCTCTAATCGCCCTTCTCTTTCGCGCATAATTCATTCCCCGAACATTCCACATTATCACTAACATTAAGAGCTATTAATTTGATTTCCCTCACTAGGGATAGATTTCGATCTCGTGGTTTGATGAGTAGGTTTTATACCTACGAATTAACCATTTTTAAATATAATATTTTGTTAATTTTAGAGCCTTTTAGTTGTTTTTATTTAAGTTTAGTTAGTTTTATACTTTTTATGTGATTATATATATTTTTTTGATTTTTATGCTTATTTTACAGATTAGAAACAATATGGAACATTGGGATGTTTGCATACGTTTAGGAGAAATTCTAGATCCAAATTGGTTCACTCTCGGAAGAAGGAAGCTAAGCATACAAGCTAAAAAGTCTTCAAGTCACAGCTTGATAGAAAACAAGACCGCGACGGAAATTCAAGAATTGCACAACAGAAATATGAAAATACAAGCCGCGACATGAAATGTTTTGAAGCCATGGCTTGCTTACGTTTTCAGCTTTACACGTTAATTTTTGGGGATCGAATTAGAGACGGATTTTGGGACTCTTAAACCCTAATGACTCCATACCTATAAATAGGAACGATTAAACCTTATTGAAGAGAGAAGTTTTGAGGTTTTTCTTGGAGGCAGAAGATTGAGAAGGAGGACGGGAATTGGAGATCGGCTCTTGAGTTTTATCTTTTTTAACTTTAACTCTTTTCTTAATTTTGTAATCTAAGAATGGCTACATACTTTTGTGATTTTGTTTTCTTTTCAATAATGAACTAATTTCTATTTTAGGGTTATAATGGAACTCATTCATGATATTTGATTAGTTTTCTTTCTTTTTTCTATGATCCCACATGTGATTGTTTATTCTATCCAATGTTTAATGCGATTTGATTAACTGACCATTGATTGAATTGATTTGGTGAACCTTAATAATATCAGCAGAGTTATTTTGTATTCATGACCTAGATAGATTAACATATGCTAATTTGAGATAGAAATATACTCAGGTTGCATGTGCATTCCTTATGAGAAATTATTCTTAATGAATTCTTCTTGATTTAATTGTCATAGGCATATAGAGAGTTAGTCTAGAACGGTATTTTTACATGACCATCGGAAGAGGCTTGTAGAGAATTTAGTATTCTTGGATGATAATCATAGTGGATTAATTTATCATAGAAGGAAGGATAATTTAATCAAGTGGATTGTTTGGGAAAAATTATAAACCTAGATTTCATTACTCATTGATTTTAAACTTCAAATTTATTATATGCGTTATTTTCTTGTTTAGTTTTAAATCCTATTTTTACTTTTGTTTGGATAAAATTAATTCAATCATATTTGATTTTAGACAAAACTTTATTAATCTTTTTGTTAATATTAATTCAATCATATTTGATTTTAGACAAAACTTTTCTTTATTTTGTAGGTGTTTGGCTAGTGTATGCGTAGTACGGGAAATTCAGAACTTGTTCCCTTGGATCTTGAGATCTAGAAACTTGTCAAAGAAATAGAAAGAATAAGCGAGAAACTTCTCAACACCATACAATGGCCGACCAAAATAATGGTAATGAGGGTCCGAAGTCTATGCGGGACTATGATGTTCCAATAGTACATGGGATTCACACTAATATTCTTCGTCCAGCGGTACAAGCTAACAACTTTGAGCTCAAGCCAGCTACTATTCAGATGGTACAAGCATCTCAGTTTGGGGGTTCACATGTCGAATATCCCAATACACATTTAACTAATTTTTTAGAGATATGTGATATTTTCAAATATAACGGTGTTGATGATGATGCTATCCAGTTGCGACTATTTCCATTCTCATTGAGGGACATGACGAAGAATTGGCTAAACTCATTACCAAGGGAATCTATCACCACTTGGGATGACTTGGCGAAAAAATTCGTTGCTAAATTCCGCCTTCAAAAACTACAAAGTTGAGGAATGACATCACTACTTTCATGCCGTTGGACAGTGAGTCTCTTTATGAAGCCTGGGAGAGGTACAAAGATTTATTTCGGAGATGTCCTCATCATGCTCTACCGGAATGGTTGATAATCCAAATTTTTTACAATGGGTTGGTTGGATCTATTAGAATGATTGTTGATGCTGCAACAAGTGGATCTCTTATGGCGAAGACATTTGAGGATGGGTATAATTTATTGGAGGAGATGGCCTCTAACAACTTCCAACACCATACAGAGAGGATGAATCCAAGAAGAACAGTAGGAGTGCATGAATTAGATGTTCTTACTGCTTTAACAGCTCAAGTGGCATCGTTATCTAAGAAATTTGATTCATTTGGAGTTCATGCCATTCAAACTCCTACTGTTACATGCGAGATTTGTGGAGACAATCATTCAGGAGATATGTGCCCTAATAATCTAGAGTTTTTAAATTTTGTTGGTAGTAGGCAAAATAATCCATACTCCAACTATTACAATCCGGGCTGAAAAATCATTCGAACTTCTCTTGGAGTAACAACAATCAAGCTGAAGCCTTTTCATCTACAAAGCCCATGTTTCAACCAAGTTATTATCCTTAAGATCCTCCTAGAGAAAAGAAGCATTCTTTGGAAGATCTAGTACATCAGATGGGAACCAACACTAATCAATTCTTGACAGAGACTAGAACTCAACTCCAAAGCCAAGCATCTTTTATTCGCAATATGAAAATTCAATTAGGTCAGCTTGCTTCAACAATTAATAGTCGTCCTCAAGGAACCTTGCCTAGCAATACAGAGACTAATCCAAAAAGAGATGGTAAGGAGCACTGTAATGCTATCACATTGAGGAGTGAAAAAGAGCTTAATGATATTGTCAAGAAATCAAAGGAACCCAATGTTTTAGTGGCAGAAGAAACAGTTTCTAAAGAGAAGGGTGAACAAGAGAAAGAAGCTACAAACTAGGAGCATAACAAGTCGGGCTTAGAAAATATTACTCCCTACAACCCACCCCCACCATTTCCTCAACGTTTCAAAAAACAAAAACATGACGAGCAGTTTACAAAGTTTCTAAATGTCTTCAAGAAGTTGCATATTAATATCCCATTCGTTGAAGCTTTAGAACAAATGCCAAGTTATGCCAAGTTTTTGAAAGATATCTTGACTAAAAAGAAGCGATTAACTGAATTCGAAATAGTGGATTTGACTGAAGAGTGTAGTGCTATCATTCAACGGAAACTTCCAGCAAAGCTTAAGGATTTAGGGAGCTTCACTATACCATACACCATAGGTAATCAATTCTCTGGTAGAGCTTTATGTGATTTGGGGGCTAGTATTAATCAAATGCCACTGTCTATATTTCAAAAATTGGGATTAGGAGAAGCCTGGTCTACTACTGTGACACTCCAGTTAGCGGATAGATCACTAAAGTATCCAAGGGGGAAAATTGAAGATGTGCTTGTTAAGGTTGACAAATTTATATTCCCTATGGATTTCATTGTTCTTGATATGGAGGAAGATAAGGATGTTCCAATCATTCTTGGCAGACCATTCTTAACCACAGGCAGAACTCTTATTGATGTGCAAAAGGGGGAGCTTACTATGAGAGTTCAAGATCAAGAGGTGACGTTTAATGTTTTCAAAGCTACGAAGTTCCCCACTGAAGAGCCTGACGATTGCTATAGAATTGATGCAGTGGACACATGCGTTCGACATGACCATGAAGAAACACTCCCATTTAATCAGCTTGAATTAGCAATCATTAATACATACAATTAGAAAGATTTTGAGTGTTTTGAGTTGGTGAAATCCTAGGAGACTACATCAAAATTTTAGCGTTCTAAGTCAAAATTTGAATTGTTAGAAGTGCCACCATTAGGTTCTCATTTGAAGCCTTCAATTCAAGAATCGTCATCATCAGAGCTCAAGTCTCTTCCTAGTTATTTGAGGGAGTTGCGAGATTACAAGAAAGCATTGGAATGGTCCATAACAAATATTAAGAGGATTTGTCCTTCTACCAGCATGCAAAAAATCCGTATGGAGGAATATCATAAGCCTTTTATTGAGCACCAACGTCCGCTTTACCCAATCATGAAAGAGGTGGAGATCTTTGATGTGTGTGAAATTGATAATCAAAAATCCACCATCACTCTAGCAAACCCAGAGTGACTTCAGACAAAGTTGGGCTGAAGACT
The DNA here is from genome assembly GCF_017979445.1 of Akebia trifoliata. Classification (NCBI taxonomy): domain Eukaryota; kingdom Viridiplantae; phylum Streptophyta; class Magnoliopsida; order Ranunculales; family Lardizabalaceae; genus Akebia; species Akebia trifoliata. The sequence goes on from NC_141389.1 coordinate 20,905,772, forward strand.
TTAAAACAAGCACTTCTAGGGAGGCAACCCAAGTGCTCTAAACTCTCTCTTCGTTTATTTTGATTTTCATTATTCTTCGTTATTTTTTTTTTATTTTAAAAAAAAAAAATTTAGTTTGTTTTTATCATAGTTTTTACAATTTTTCTTAATTCTATTTAATTATGTTTTGATTGAAACATGTAGGGAGTCTATAATCAATTCAAGGGCATTGGTAACATGATACAAGGCTGTGGAAGTATAAATTGAAGAAGTCATGGCATCTATTCATTTACAACCGTGGCATCTAACACTGACAGCAGGTCCTGTTCTCACAGTTCGAAGAGGTCGTGGCTTAACTCTTCTCAGGCCAAGGTATTAGTCCATGACAGAACTGATCAGAAATATAAAAATGTGGGCCATGGCATGATACTCTACCAGGCCTCGGCCCAAAATCGTACTCAAATAGAAAAGGGTTACACTTGCCCTAATATTTCTAATGTTACAAAATTTCACAACCTACTTTCTCTTTGTGCCTCAACGACAGAAAAGTCTTCATCTCTCTCCATCTTATCCAGTAGTACTCCTACGTTTCCCTTTCAATATGCAAGGGCGACGAAAGAGAGATCAAATCCGTGAGCACGATTTCACCCAATTTCAACGGATATTCTGAGTACTTTCTTTGTCGATTTGACCAAATCAAGTGAAGCACCATCAGGTTTTGTGTGTAAGTCTTAAATTCAATTAACCTATGTTGCATATTATGAATAAATATTTGATTATATGGATTGAAAAATTCGAGTTTTGATTACACTTGTGGTTGTTTGGGAGTGTTTGATGGATTTAATTGGTAATTGATGTTGAGTGATTGGTGGAGTGGTTGATGTTGGAATGGGTGTGTGGATTGTTTGATTGGTGGAATACTATGTGTTGTAATATGTACGGTCTTTTGTGACAGTAGCTGGTATTACTAAATTTTGGGGAGATCATTAAATTTTTGTGCATACCAGGTGTTTGTGAAAAGTTCAATGACAATGAGAGAGGTTGGGAAGGTTAAGTTGTTGAAAATTTTGGGGGTTGTTTGATATACATGGTGTTTGCTGGATATAATTAAGTGCAGCTGTGATACTTGTCATTTCGGCTGTTTGTGATTGGGTTACGATTTGTTGTTTTTGGAGTTGTGATTTTTAACCACCGGTTGTGAAAAGTAACAGAACACGAACTTCACCATTTCATCACTACTGTCAGGACTGAATGACAATAGCAATAAAAATGGTGCAGATGATGCTGATGACTCCTGACTGCCAATAAATATTTCAGGGAAGTTCTTTCACCTACCTTTGGTTCTAATTGATTACATTGAGGACAATGCAATAACTAAGTTTGGGGGTGGGAGTAGTATTTTTCTGAAAACTTTTCTTTGATTTTTGTGTTTGCTTTCATGTGTTTAAGTTTAGGTTTTGGTGTGTTTAAGTTAGTATTTAAAAAAAAATTTGTCTTTTGTGATGATTTTTGCCTAATATTCTACAGCCAATGATTATGATTTTGATTGAGTATAGACATGGTTCTTGGAAAATGATAAAGGTTGAACTTGTCTGTGTGCTTAACTCTGATGAAATTCAACCTTTTTTTGAACTCTTTTACGTTGAGCTTATAATCTTGATGCACTTGATTATTTAATACACTTGGAGAATGTTCTTACTTTTGAGAGTTATACATAATCTCAATGAACTTTAGAACTTATTTGATTGTTACTCGAGGCGAAATCCTAGGTTGCACTTGATTAGGGACATGATTTAGGCCATTCTTTGATCTATTAAGCCTTTTAAACTTACCTATGTTGATTTTATCACTAGTCTTCCTCATTGAGCCTTGTTTCCCATGTTCTTTGGCACCCACAATTTTAACCAAGCCTTTTTGTCTAATTTTTTCAAAATTTGACCCATCACCTCTTAGGCATATTGATTGCTACTGGATAATTTTGAGCTATGCAAATAAGGGTTGAAGATGAAATTTATAAAATGTGGAAGGCAAAGTTTCAAGAATATTTAGTTGAGGGTTCAGAAGTACTTATGTTGAAAGAAAAAAAAAATTCTTATTACTACATCCTTTCATGTAAAAAGAATGCATTGAATTAGATAAGTTTGAGGGTGCAGTGGGCGATAAAAAAAAAAGTATGAAAAAAAAAATGGTGAATAAATGGTTATAAAGGGAATGAAGTGAAATAAGATTGAGAATGCGGAGTAACTTGATGTTGAGATGTAAGTTTGCACTCTGTGAGAATCCTAAGAAATTGATGTGTTTAAGGGGTGATTGAGCCACAAAATTTCCTTTTATCCTACCTTTAACCCAGCCACACATTACAAGTCGAATTAAAGTCCTATTGATTCTTGATTGAGTGACGACCTACATTAGTGGAGAATAGAGATCACCTGTGTTTACTCTTGATTGCATAAACTAATTTGAGTTGAAAACTAATTAAGTAATAAGGAATTGTTTGCACATAAGTAGGGGGTTCAAGGTGAGGTTGAATGACATTTGGGTTGAAAATCTAGACTGTTTTAATTTCTAAAGTTTTTTAAGAATTATGAAAGTTACGTAATCTTTGAGGCAAGTATGGAGAATCAGGCTAGTATCATCACTCTTATTTTATTTCTGTTTTAGATTTCTTTCCCTTAGTTAGATTTTTCTTTATTTTTATTTTGCTCGAGGACTAGCAAAATATTAAGTTTGGGGGTATTTGATGAGTAGGTTTTATACCTACGAATTAACCACTTTTAAATATAATATTTTATTAATTTTAGAGTCTTTTAGTTATTTTTATTTTTAGTTTAGTTAGTTTTATACTTTTTATGTGATTATATGTTTTTATTTGATTTTTATGCTTATTTTACAGATTAGAAATAATATGGAACATTGGGATGTTTGCATACATTTAAGAGAAATTCTGGATCCAAATTGGTTCACTCTCAGAAGAAGGAAGCTAAGCATACAAGCTAAAAAGTCTTCAAGCCACAGCTTGATAGAAAACGATGCCGCGACGGGAATTCAAGAATTGCACAACAGAAATATGAAAATACAAGCCGCGGCATGACATGTTTTGAGACCATGGCTTGCTTACGTTTTCAGCTTTACACGTTAATTTTTGGGGACCGAATTAGAGACAGATTTTGGGACTCTTAAACCCTAATGACTCCATACTTATAAATAGGAACGATTAAACCTTATTGAGGAGAGAAGTTTTGAGGTTTTTCTTAGAGGCAGAAGATTGAGAAGGAGGACGGGAATTGGAGATCGGTTCTTGAGTTTTATCTTCTTTAACTTTAACTCTTCTCTTAATTTTGTAATCTAAGAATGGCTACATACTTTTGTGATTTTATTTTCTTGTCAATGATGAACTAATTTCTATTCTAGGGTTATAATGGAACTCATTCATGATATTTGATTAGTTTTCTTTCTTTCTTCTATGATCCCACATGTGATTGTTTATTATATCCAATGTTTAATGCGATTTGATTAATTGACCATTGATTGAATTGATTTGGTGAACCTTAATAATATCGGCAGAGTTATTTTGTATTCATGACCTAGATAGATTAACATATGCTAATTTGATATAGGAATATACATAGGTTGCATGTGCATTCCTTATGAGAACTTATTCTTAATGAATTCTTCTTGATTTAATTCTCATAGGCATATAAGGAGTTAGTCTAGAAGGGTATTTTTACATGATCATCGAAAAAGGCTTGTAGAGAATTTAGTGAAAAGGCTTGTAGCGAATTTAGTGTTCTTGGATGATAATCATAGTGGATTAATTTATCATAGAGAAAAGGATAATTTAATCAAGTGGATTGTTTGGGAGAAATTATAAACCTAGATTTCATTACTCATTGATTTTAAACTTCAAATTTATTATCTGCTTTATTTTCTTGTTTAGTTTTAAATCCTATTTTTACTTTTTTTGGATAAAATTAGATTGAGATAAATTGGTAATTAGTAATAGATTAGTATTTAGTCTCCGTGGGAACGATACTTTCTTATCACTTTATTACTTGTTTCGATACGTATACTTGCGTACGTAAATTAAGACAACATGGTTCTATTAGCGACCTCCACCACATTCTTCTTCTTCATATTTTTTCCACCTTGTTTTTTGACAATTTTAGAATTACCATTGATAGCAAACTCTGTTGCTTCATAATAATTACTGTTCTCAGCCAATAGACCAGGTTCTTTTCCTCCTTTTGTTGTTTCATTATCCAGTACTTGAAAAGAGTTTTCAATATGCATTGATTGGACGTTCAGAACAACCTCAAGACTAGTTGCCAATTCCGGATTTTCCACTTCTTTCTCTGCTCCAACATTTTGCTCCACTCCAATTGGTATACCCGTATCCATTCCAGGTTTTTTTTAGGAAGACCCATGTCTCCCAACTACGAGATTCCATCCATTTTTAGTTGGAGTGGAATACGGCATCAGATTTGTTTCTCGCACAAACGATTCTGTTTCTCCACCCAACTCCGAACCACACGTTGAGTTCGAATTTGAAACTCCTAAACTTTTGGAATTTGTTAAAGCCACGTCATTATCTTCTTCTCCTCTGCGATCCTCCCTGACTGCATCTGCATCATCCCCTAACTAACCATATTTGCTCCTACTTTAGCCGTTTTACCGCCCAACTCAACTGAATTTACATCAGTTGCAATTTCATTAACTCTTGACTGCTTTGCAACCCAAGCAGAAACCATAATGACAGGTTTCTTTCTCTTCACTTTCGGGCATTGGTCATGACTTTGATCAAAGGTTGCGCACACCTTACACGACTTCGGCTTCCATTCATAAAAAATTCGTTGATTGTACTTCGCTCCATTCTCCCTTTCTAGAACTACTATGTCTGGAAATTTACATAGACAGTCAATCTCTAGACAAATATGAGCAAACCCAAGTCAAGATCTATTCGTTGTAGCCTCATCCGAATGTAAAGGAATTCCAATGTGGCTTCCTGTACGACCCAAGTAGATTGGAGACCAAAATTGAATTGGTAATTGCAGAAGCCGAACCCAAATTGGAATCAAAGAGAGCATTTCACGCATAGGCTTAGCATCCACAGACCATTTTCGTAGAATTAATGGTCTTCCTCCAATACTCCATACTGCCGAATTAAGAACCATATTACAGTCCTCTGAATTGCTGAATTTAAATAAAAAAAATCCATCTTCCATGGATAGCATTTCCAGATTTCCTTTTATTTTCCACATCCTTTGAACAGCAATTTTTAATCCATGAAAATAAAGTCGTTTCCCTAGAAGATATCCCACCAGAGAATTCTCCCATCTTGTTGCTTCAGATTTTATTTCCTTTTCTGGCAACAAAATCGCATCGTCCTTGAATACTTCAGGAAAAAAATCAAGTCTCTTCTCTATCGAAGATTGGCTACCACCCTTTAGAAGATCTTTCCAAGAAACTCCAGCCGAAGAGGCTACCATTAAATCCTAGAGGAAAAACTACACACAGAAAGTATGGTGATTCAATACTCTTCTCCACAAAGAGGGAGAAAACTGAATCTTCCTAGACCTTTCTTTTGATAGTTTCTCTCCTTAAGAAATTAGGATTTAACGAGACTTGGATTCCGTCTAGGCATGGATGTTAGTAAGGTGTAATTATATGTGAATTAATAGCAATTTTATTGTTGTCTGAATTAAATCTCTTGGTCTCAGTTAGATCAAATAGAACGGTTCTGTTTTGCATACATTTTGTACTTTGTTAAGAGATTAATTGAGGGAAACACATTGTTAAAATTGAAAATGGATTTTCTTGCCAGGTGCTCTGTTACTTTGATCTTTTAATTCATATCCGAAAATGTCGTGATTGCTTGGTGCTTTGTTGTCTCTACTAGAATAATATTGTAATTGTTGTTGTATCTTATAATTGGATGAGTTGGAGTCAGATTCATGGAAGCAGATATCTAAAATCTAATTCATTGTACATTTGTTTGTTTTGCTTTTGTTTATGCTTTACTGTCTAGGACATGTGTAAACATGTTTAAGAACATGGGCAAGTAGTAGATTGGAGCTTGTGATACCACTGTGGGTTAGGGTGGGATCAACGGAAGATTTATTTAGAAATTATGATGGAGAGGTGGGAGGAATTAAAGGCAGATTTAACTAAACCCATGTGCATGTAAATTAGTGTAGGCATGCTTGCTGAATTGCTAGCATTAATGTTCTTGTTGAATTTAGAATGTGCAATTAGAAGAAATCTCATATTGTATTTCCGTATTTAGCAGATATTGTTAGTTTCCAAATAAAGAGATGAGGATAATTAGTATCCAAATCTCCAAGATTTATGGCTTAATTGGTTTCTATTTTTACTTCCTAGAATCAAGGAGTTGAGTTACCTAATTGTGTTGGTATCCTCTCCTATTAATTCATGTA